>NW_011888978.1:53793-109001 GCF_000151845.1 Pteropus vampyrus | reverse complement strand
TTTGAAGTACTATTGGGGAGTCGTGAGGACGGGGGCAGCTGCATCTATAGCACTGGTTACTTTGAACAAAAGCTTTCTGTATTTGCTTCCTTTATCAGAAAAGAACATTTGACACCATGGTATATTTTTTCCTCTGCATTAGAGAACAGATTTTCTAAATGTTAGAACCTCCTTTGTCATTTCTTGGTCATAATTGGTGTATGCCTCAGGATCAGCTTGGGTTTTATGTTTATTTAGTTTCTTTTTGGTGTGTATACATAGAATACATATGTAAATGGTTTTCTTTTTTTTTAACATTTATGAAAAAAAAATAGCATTTTACCACCGTGGATTGGCCCATCATTCTGGGATGCCATCATTTTCAGCAACCTAAGAAACCTTTGAAATTAAAGAGATAATTTGTAATTAATTTGGGCAATTTAAATGTAATGTAAGCAACTAAAATTGGACAATTTAAAGCAGCCATATCAAACTCTATATTCGTATCTGCAGCCATAAAAAAAGGCATGTTTATTTACAAAACTCCTAAAGGAAAATTTTGTCACTACGAACAACCTCCCCACCGAAATGAGAAGACTAGGCAAATCCTGCTGTGTTTTAATTAGGAAAGTAAGACTTATTTAAAGGTTCCTTTAGGAGAGATGAAATCCTTCTGCTGCATTAACTTAAAGAATTAGATTTACTGAACGTTTACGACTTTGTTCATGAAATGAAGGTTAGAGATGGTTGGAGATCTGGCAGTTTAGGACCTGCTGGGATAAGTGCATGAATGAACTTTTATTATCCCAATTCATTCCTTACATGTAGACTCAATATCAGTGTTTGGGTTATTGGTTCAGCAGAAGCCAAGAAAAACAATAACTTTGTAGTAATTAGAATGTTATGCATCTGTATATTGTTTCCTTAATTGTAAATACTGGTAAAAAGTGGTCAATAAATAGTTTTATATTCAAAAAAATTTAAAATAAATAAATAATTTCAAGCAAAAGTAAATAATCTTTGTGGATTTATACATTTTAGCCAAAAATGAAACCACACATTTTCCCCCACCCCCGCTATCATGGTTAGTGCAGGAAACTAAACAGAAAGGTTTTTGGTAAAGAATTTTTGTGCTGGGCAATTTGGGATGACCTTCCCACAACCTCTGCTCCAGTATAACTAAGAGATAACCCACCATCATGACACTCCGCAGGAAGGGAGCAAGGATGCTGGAAGGCCACCGCAGAGAAAGTACTGCTTCCTCTCTTAAAGTATTAATTCATGGTTACAACTATCAGATAGGGACAGAAGTGCCCTGTATTTTACTTCCATATCGCCGGTCATTGGAGCAAACATCAAACTGGCCAAATTGCTAGCACTTATAGAGGACCGAGGAAGCAAGGAAGTCTGAGAAATTGTTTCTGTCACATTTTAACTAGAAGAATGGTGCAGTGGAGCTTGAGTAAGGGGAGTGACTCTGACTACATGCTACTACTTTCTGCTTTAGCAGTAGAAGGTAGGGGTCCGGGGTAATATTAGGAGAGGCACCACAAGGCCTCGTTTCTATCTGTATTTTGTGTTTATTTTTTTTAAGTATTGTAGACAAATAAACAAAAGTGTAAGCAAGATTAACCTAGGTGCTAGATTTCTAAATGTGTGTTATATTATCCCTACTCCTATCTGTATATTTGAAATATTTCAAGATATAGTATACATTTGTTCTTTTAATTTAAGTATTCTGAATTTGGAACATATACCCATGTCTATTGATCAGATTGATAAGATGATATAAAATTGAGGATAATAGTCTAGTTTAATTTTGGTAACCTTAAAGACTATCGGAAAGAAATTTCTCTTCGTGAATACATAATGACCCATTATAAAGTGAAATGATGAAATTCCTTCTGTCATCATATTTCTGGGTGGCAGATTTTTATCATATTTTCTTTATACATATCTCAGGTATATTACAATAAATGATATACTAATTACATTTTGAAGTGAAAATCTGTGCCTTTATTTAATACCGATAAATCAGTCTAAGTTGTATGTGTGTATGAGTTTGAATTAACCCATTTTGGCTTCATGCCTTCACATCTGGACAGCAGGAAACAGCGTTTTACTGTTAAAAGCTAATCATGTCACCTGTGACTATTGTACACCAGGCACAAGATGGCTAAACAGCTCATAGGGGAGACACTTTACTGCTATGAAGTTCATCTCTCTGCCAGATGTTGTCATGGCAACCACACAACATTGCCTCCTTTGTTTGCTCATAAAAGATGCCTACTGATCCCGAAGAGTTTCTCTTATTTCCTCTAATAGGTTAAGGATCCAATTAATCACAGATTCTCAGGAGAAAGGTAAAGTTTTAACTCTTGCTAATTGAGAGGCTATTTAACAAGGCTCAGTGGGTGCTCTGGTTATCCAAAGTCATTAAAAGTTTTACCCACAATCCCAAGAGACTTTATATTGATCCCAGCATTGCTCTTCCAATTAAGGTGCATGTCTCCTCCCTTGGAGCACACAATGCCTATGATTAGTACCATGCTGTTTTGTTAGTGAACACTCCAACCCCACAGATGTAAGAGAAAAAAAAAGTGAATCAAAGCTTCCTAGAAATTATATTTCCAGGCAATTGAATCACCCTTCAACTTCTATTCACCAATTTCATTAAAGTGTAATGAGTAACGGAAGATCCCACGGTATCGATGCCTTTTAGAACATACATTAATATAAGCACGCATCTTTAAGAGACTGCACAGTACGTCCAACAAACCCAGGTGTGGCTAGGAAGGATTGTGTGGCAAACTTCCAAATCTAGAAGTTGGAAAGATAATGTTATTTCTAGTCTCTCTTTGCTTCTTAATTATTTAATATGTGAGCATTTAAAGAAACTAAACAAAAACCTCTTACACATTTTTTTACTAGTCATTGTATTTTGTTGTCCTACATTTGTGAAAATAAAGGGTGGGGGGTGCGGTTAGGTGGAGGAAGGAAGTTTATGAAACCATTTTATTTCTGAGGTACTTTACATGTATTTTATTTTATTTCCAAAACCATTGCTTTTTTACTAATTATAGTTGACATATAATATTATAATAATTACAGTACTACAATATAGTAATTTCACATTTATATCCCTTATGATATGATCACCACTGTAAGTCTAGTAAACATCTTCACTGTACAAAGTTATTACAATATTATTGACTATATTATTTGTGCTGTACATTTTATTTCTGTAACATTTATTTTATAACCGAAAGTTTGTACTTGTTTCTCTTCATTTTTTTCACCCACCCTCATACACCCCTCCCTCTGTTTTATCTGTTTCTCTGAATCTGTTTCTCTTTTGTTTTGTTTGTTCACTTATTTTGTTTTTAGACACAACATATAAGTGAAATCATACAGTATTTATCTTTCTCAGTTCATCTGATTTCACTTAGCCCAATACCCTCTATCCATGTTGTTGCAAATGGGATGATTTTATTCACTTTATGCGTGGGTGATAATACTCTATTACTCACACACACACCTCTTTTAATCTATTTGCCTATTGATGGAAACCTAGGCTGCTTCTGCATCTTAATTCTCATAAATAAATTTCCCTGAACATAGGGGTGCATATTTTTTTCAAATTTTGTTTATGCGTACTTTGAATAAACACCTAGTAGTGGAAGAATGATGAATCCTATGGCAGTTCTATTTTTAGTTTTTTTAAGGAAACTCCAGACTCTTTACCATAGTGGTTATACCAATTTGCAATCCCATCAACAGTGCACAAGGATTCCCTCTTCTCTACATCCTCACCAACAGGTGTTGATTTATCGATGATAGCCATTCTGACAGGTGTGAGGTGATAGCTCATTGTGTTTTTAATTTGTATTTCTCTGATGGTTAGTGAAGTTGAGCATCTTTTAATATGTTGAAACACATCCATAACAATATTGCTGAGACTAATATCTGAGAGTTTATTGCCTACGTTTTCTTTGAGAAATTTTGTTTTCGGGTTTTATGTTCAAGAATTTATTCTATTTTGTGTTTATTCTTGTATACGGTATAAGAAATTGGTCCAGTTTCATTTTTTGCATATATCTGTCCAGTTTTCCCGACACCATTTATTAAATAGACTGTCTTTACCCAATCGTATATGTTTTCCTCTTATCTCATAGATTAAATGACCATACAGGTGTGAGTTTACTTCTGGGCTCTCTATTCTGTTTCAGTGATCTATGTGTCTGTTTTTATGCCAGTACTATGCTGGTTTTTTTCACTTTTATTTTATTTTATTTTATTTTATTTTATTTACTTTATTTACTTTTTTCTATCTTTATTGAAATATAATAGACAATTAGTTGCTTGTATTTACATTGTACAATTTAATGATTTTTTTCAATTATAGTTGGCATACAATAATATACTGGTTTCAATTGTATAGCATAGTAATCAGAGATCCACATAACTTTCAAAGCAATCATCCCACTAATTCTAGTACCCCTCTTCCCCCTCATACATTATTAACCATCTTCTCTATGCTACACTCTACAACTCCATGTCTATTCTGCAACTATCCATTTGTACCTCTTAATCCCTTTGCCTTTTTTTGTTCCCCCTAACTCCTTCCCATCTAGTATTCCTCTAAATAGTATCTGTATCTATGAGTTTATTGTTGTTGTTGTTGACTTTGTTCTTTAGATTCCACAGTATGTGAAATCATGTGATGTTTGTCTTTCTCTATCTGACCTATTTCATTCAGCACAGTACCCTCTAGGTCCACCAAGGCAATATCTTTTTCCATCCCTTTCCTTTTAGTCTGTGTGTGTCTTTTAATCTGAAGTGAGTCTCTGGTAGGCAGCTGTGCTGTTTTAATTACTATAGCCTTGTGGTATAGTTTAAAAGCATGAAGCATAATATTTCTAACTTTCTGTATCTTTTGTTTAATTAAATATATTGGCATGACATTGGTTAATCAACTCATAGATTTCAAGTGTACAATTCAATAATATGTAATATGTATATTGCATTGTGTGTTGACCACCTAAAGTCAAATCTCGTTCCAACACCATATATTTGATCCCCTTTACCCTTATTTACCTTTCTCACTCCCTCTTTCCCATTGGCAACCACTGAACTGTTGTCCTTGTCCATGAGTGTCTGTTTGTCATGTTTGTTTTTTGCTTTCAGTTTTATATCTCACACATAAGTGAAATCATATGGTTCTCTACTTTTTCTGTCTGACTTATTTTGCTTGGCATGACAATCTCAAGATCCATCCACATTGTTGCAAATGGCAGTATTTCACTTTACTTAGGCTAGTCAGGTTTTTCGTTTGTGGTTCCACATAAATTTTAGGATTATTTGTTCTAGTTCTGTAAAAATATGTCATTGGCATTTTGATAGAGATTGCATTGACTCTTTACCGTGTTTTGGGTAGTATGAATATTTTAACAATATTATTTTTTCCAGTCCATGAACATGGTATATGCTTTTATTTATTGGTGTCATTTTCAATGTATTTTATCAATTGTCTTATAGTTTTTAGATTACAGGTTTTTCATCTCCTTGGTTAAATTTATTTTAGAGATTTGATTGATTGATTGATTGATTAATGCAATTATTTTCTTAAGTTATCTTTCTGATTATTTTTAATGTGTAGAAACAACATATTTCTGTATATTAATTTTGTATTCTGCAATTTTATTGAATTTTTAAATTAATTCTACTAAATTTTTGGGGAATATTTATAGTTTCTTATATATAGTATTATGTCATATGCAAATGGTGACAATTTTATTTCTTTCATACCAATTTGGATGCCTTTTTTTTCTTGTGTGAGTGCTGTGGCTAGAATTTCGAATGCTAGGTTGAATAGAATTGCTATGAGTGTCTTGTTCCTGATCTTAAAGGAAAAGCTTTCAGTTTTTACCATTGAGTATAACACTAGCTGTGGGTTTATCTTGTCTGGCCTTTATTATAATTGAGGTAAATTTCCTCAATATCTCCTTTGTTGAGAGTTTTTTAAATTATAACTATGTTTAATTTTGTCAAATGCTTTTTCTGGATCTATTGAGATGATTATATAATGTTTATCCTTGGTAATGCTTATGTGGTATACGATGTTCATTGATTTGGAGATATTGAACTGTCCTTGCAGCCCCAGAATAAATCCCACTTGATCATGATGTGTGATCCTATTAATATATTGTTGAATTTGGTGTGATAATATTATGTTGAGAATTTTTGTGTCTATGTTTATCAGGGATATTGGCCTGAATTTTTTTTTTTTTTTTTTTTTTTAGTTCATTTGTTTGGTCTTTACATCAGGATAATGTTGGTATTGCAGAATGAGTTTGAAGTGTTCCTTTGACTTCAATATTTTGGTATACAATATATTGAGAAGGACAAGTATTAATGTGTCTTTAACTCTTTGAGACAACCTGTGAAGTCATCTGGTTTTAAATTTCTGTTTTGCAGAGGTTTTTGATTACTAATGAAAATTTGTTACTTGCAATTGGTCTCTTCAGATTTTTCTGTATTTTTCCTGGTTCAATCTTGGGAAGTTTTCTGTTTCTAGAAATTTATCCATTTTTTTTAGGTGATCCATTTATTGACATATAATTGTTCATAGTATTTTTTCATGATAATTTATATTTCTGTGGTAAGGTTGTAACTTCTTTCATTTCTGATTTGATTTATTTAAGCATCCTCTTTTTTTCTTGATGAGTTCAGCTAAATGTTTATTATTTTGTTTATCTTTTTAAATGACCAACTTTAGTTTCATTGATAATTTCTATTTTTTATACTCAATTTCTTGTTTCTTGATGTAGATATGTGTCACTATTTGATTCTCTCTTAGAACTACTATTCCTGAATCACATAGATTTCAGAAAGTTTTGTTCCCATTTTTATTTGTCACAAGATATTTTTGATTACCTGTTTATTCGTTGACAGACACACTTTTAGTATCATGTTGTTTAGTCTCCACCTTTTCGTATTTTTTTCAGTTTTCTTCCTGGAATTGATTTCTAGTTTTATATCATTGGGATTGGAAAATATGCTTGATATAATTTCAACTTTCTTGAATTTATGGAGGTTTGTTTTATGTCCTAACGTGATTTATCCTGGAGAATATTCTATGTGCACTTGAAAAGAATGTGTATTCTGCAGTTTTCGAATAAAATGTTCTGTATATATCTATGAAACTATTTAATTTAATGTGTCTTTTAAGGCTAATGCTTCCTGATTGGTTTTGTGTCTGGAAGATCTAAGAATTAATGTAAAGGGATATTAAAGTCCACTGCTATTATTGTAGAATTACTTTGAATTCTTTATCAGACAAGTTATTGTCAAGTTTTCCTTTATGTCTCTTAATATTTGTTTTATATATTTAAAGTGCTCCTATATTGGATGCATAAATATTTATGAGTGTTATATCTTGTTCTGGACTGTACACTTTATCATTTTGTAATGCCCTTTTATACTTTATGTATTTTATATCATATTAGATGTTTTTGTTTTGTGTTATCCCCTAACTACTTGTAGTTGATTTTTCTTCTTTTGCATTTTACTTTTGCATATAACTTTTTAGTGGCTGATCCATTGTCTTTACTATATATTTGTCTTTAACAGTGAGATTTTTAAAAAGTATATATTAATGTATTTTCTGGTTGTGGCCTTTTCTTTTCCATTAAATGAAGTCCCTTTAGCATTTCTTGTAAAAGTAGTTTAGCGTTGATGAACTCTTTTAGTTTTTGCTTGTCTAAGAAACTATTTCTCCTTCAATTATGAATAACCTTTCTGGGTAGAGTTTTGAGGCTGTAGGTTCTTTTCCTTTAGCACTTTCCATATATCTTGCCACTCCTCGTATGTGACTAGTTCCACACCCCCCCACCACCATTAATCCATTTAAGATTATCTCTTTGCCTTTAAACTATGACATTTTAATTATGACGTGTCTTTGTATGGATCTTTTTGGATTCATCTTGATTGAGACTTTTTGTGTATCCTGGCTCTGGATGTTCATTTCCTTTCCCTGTTTAGGGAGTTTTTCAGCCATTATTTCTTCAAATAAATTGTCTGCCCCATTCTCTTTCTTCTTCATTCGTGACCTTTATAAATGTGATTATTAGCATTTTTCTTTAAACTATCCTTTTTCATTTTTTTCATTGTTTTTTCTGTTCTTATTGGATAATTTCCACTATTCTATTTTCCATGTTGCTAATCTCTTGTTCTATAATGTCTAATCTGCTGTTGATTCCCTCTGATTTATTTTTAATTTTAGTCATCGTCTTCACTTCTGAATGGTTTTATTTTATATTTTCTAACTCTGTTAAAGTTCTCATTGTTTCTCTATTCTTCTCCCAAGTTTGGTTAACATCCTTATAAGTATTTGAATTCTTTATCAGTCAAGTTACTTATTTGCACTTTATTAAAATATATTTCCGTGTTTATTTATTGTTCTTTAATTTGGAACATATTTATTTATCTCTTCATTTTGTTTGATCTTCTGTGTTTTCTTTCCTAATAGTTTGACAAAGAAGCCACCTCTCCAGATCTTAAAGGATTGACCTTGTTTAAGAGCTACATCTATGCTAACTCTGTGCCAGGTGGCTTTGGCAGGCCAGTTGAAGCTAAAGCAGGTGTTTGCACCATCAGGGGTGCTCTGGCAATCCAGATTGCTAGATCTGGGGTAGGCATGAGCCCAGATTTCCCAGAGTGCATAGCTCCAAGGGTGCTTTAGCCTGCTGGCTGGCCAACTGACCAGGTCTAAAGTGGGTGTGCTCAAGGCTGCTTGTGGCATGCTACATCAGCCTTGAAGGATGTCTGGAGCACTTGGATCGAGTGCTATCTAGAAGAAGGGACAGTGTAAACAATGCACTCACTGACATATCTGATCTTGGAGAGTTCCTCAAGATCCTGGGAGTTTGCACAGTTCAGAAGGCATGCTGGAGCTATATTTTTTCATGAATAGTACAGGTGCCCTCTAAATTACTTTTTTATCACTGTGCCTCAGAGCAGGCACTTCAGGGGCACCTCAGTGATATCTCTACTGCAGGCAACCCCATCAGTGTGGGGTTCTGACCACTGCATCTGTATCTCTCCTACCCTCCCCCACCATGTGGTCCCTCTTATTTGTTGTGCAGAAGCTGTCCAGTATGCCCTCAGCTATTCTTCAAGACATATTTCTCTATATGTAGATGTGTATTCAGTGTATCTGTGAGTTCAGGTGAGTTCAGGGTCTTCCTGTACTGTTATTTGGACCCTGCTTTTCATCTCTTAATAGTTATAGTTATTATTATTAATAAATGCACTTTTAATAGTAAGTAGCCATCAGAATGCTAAGGCATTATGGATTTGTTTAGGTCCTAAGGATACACAGATCCTCAGTTTCCCTCTTTGACTACCCATAGCCACTCAGATGGCATCTCTGAGAGAAATATACACAGTGCTGAATGTCAAGCAAAACGGCTATTTTTAAACACGAGTTTTTTGGGTTTGTTTTTTCCCTAACCCTCAATTTAGTTGTGAAAATAGCTGAACTTGACTGCAGAAATGTTCTAACAATCCTGCATGTTTTTATTTTTTATTTTTTGCCTAAATTCACAGGCTACCTCAGTATTTTATAAATTCACCTTTGAGACTGAGAAAATGTAGCCCCCTGGAAGACACACACTTTGGAATTAAATAAAAGAAGACTCTCCATAGAAACTAAAGATTTTTTCTTTAATTTTGAAACTTGTATTTCAAACATTAGTTGAGTCATTAAATCAATTTATCATGTCACCTCTGTATTTTATCCTCATAGTAGAATACAAAATACAAAAGAACATCCCATAAAAAAATATACTTGTGTAATCCTGTTTAAAACATGAGGTGCAGTAAATTGTATTTCTTCCTGTAGTCACATGCCAGCATAAGCACCTAGCTACCACATGCATTCACTCTACCAGAAAAGGCCTTGGTCTGTCTGCTGCATCGGCTCTCCACAGTATGAAGAAACAGAATCCAAAATGGTGCACATGGAATTGCAAAGATTTACCTGCTCCTCCAACATGTCTAAAAATCTGTCTTCCAGATTCACAGCCCAACTTATTTTGTTCACTAGTCTACTGCACTTCCAGAAGAACTGAGCTCTAAGCTACCCTCAAAGCCAATACTCTCCTAAGATTTTTTTGTATTTCTTATAAGCATTTGTCCATTAACATGTAGAGCCCTAAGTAGCTCTTGTATGTGGCTTTTGTGGGAATATTAGAGGAGAATTGGCAATACCTTCCTCACTTTGGGTGGGGGAAGGTTTATATAAACCCTCTCTCTAGAATGTCTCTGTGTAATGAACTAACATGATGATAGGGTTATGTGTAGAAGTGTGATATTTTTCTCAGATTGGGATTATCATGAACAATGATTTCTTGAAGTATTTTTTTGTCTTATTAAAAATTTTATTAAAATACAGCTAACATACAATATTATATTAGTTTTAGGTATACACCATAAATACACCAGTTATTCATGTTTATATACCTAAAGAAGTGATCACCATTATAAGTCTAGTAACCATCTGACACTGAACAATTTTACTACAATATTATTGTCTATATATCCCCTATGCTATACATTACATCCCCATGACTTATTTATTTTATAATTGGAAATTTGAACTTCTTTATCCACTTCAACTTCCCCACCTCTTATTACTTTTTTTCCAATTAGAGCTGACATTTAATATATATTTGTTTCAGGTGGACAGCATAGTGATTAGACATTTATATAATTTTGAAGTGATCCCCCTGATAAGTCTAGTACCCGCTAGGACTATACGTCGTTATTACAATATTATTGACTATATTTCCTATGTTCTATTCACATCTGTGTGACTATTTTGTAACTGCTAATTTGTACTTCTTAATCTCTTTACTTCTTTCACCCAGCTCCCAAATCCTTCCATTCTCAACTTTCAGTTTGTTCTCTGCATCTATGAGTCTGCTTCTGTTTTGTTCATTTATTGTATTCTTTAGATTCGACACATAAGAGAGATCGTATGGTATTTATTTTTCTCTGTTTGACTTATTTTACTTAGTGTTAACCATCCAGGTCCATCCATGTTGTTACAAATAAGCCGTTTTAATGACTGAGTAATATTCAGTTGTATATATGTTCTACATCTTCTCAACCTATTCATCTATTGAAGGATGCTTAAATTGCTTCTATATCTTGGCTATTGTAAATAATGCTCTATTAAACATATATCTTCTCTCATTTACTATATTGTTTTTTATTCCATTTTGTTGATGATTTCCTTTACTGTGCAAAAATTTTTGGTTTAATATAGTCGCATTTGTTTATTTTTGTTGTTGTTGTTTCCCTTGCTCAAAAAGATATATCAGAAAAAATATATTATTTAGAGCAATGTCAGAGAGTTTACTGCCTATGTTTTCTTCTAGGGAGTTTTATGGTTTGGGGTCTTACATTTAAGTCTTCAATCTATTTTGTGTTTTTTATATGGAGTAAGAAGGTAGTCTAGTTTTATTTATTTATTTATTTTGCATATATCTGTCCAGTTTTCCAAACACTATTTATTAAATGGACTGTCTTTGCTTCTTTGTATGTTTTTTGTCATGGATTAAACAGTTATATGGGCATGTTTTATTTGGATATCAGGTAGCATAATACCTCTAACTTTGTTCTTCTTTCTCAAGATTGTCGTGGTTATTCAAGGTCTTTTATGGTTCCATTTAATTTTAAAATTATGCTCTACTTCTGTGAAAAAATGTCATTGGCATTTTGATAGGAATTACATTGAATCTATAGATTTCTTTGGGTAGTATGGCCATTTTAACAATGTTAATTTTCCTATCAATGTACAAGGTATATTATTCCATTTGTTTGTATCTTTGGTTCATTTCTTCAATGTCTTATAATTTCTAAGTACAAGTCTTTTATCTCCTTGGTTAAATTTATTCCTAGGTATTTTTTAATGTGATTGTAAAAGGAATTGTTTTTCTAATTTTTTTTCTGATAGTTCGTTATAGATGTATACAAATACAACTGATATCTGAACATTAATTTTTTATTCTGTTTTACTAAATTCATTGATCAATTCTAACAGATTTTTAATGAAATCTTTAGAGTTCACTCTATATAGTATCATGCCATCTGCAAATAATGACAGTTTCATTTTTTCCTTTCCAATTTGGATGCCTTTTATTTCTTTTGCTTGTCTGAAGGCTGTGGCTAGGACTTCCAATACTGTGTTGAATAATAGCAGTGAAAGTGGACAGTCTTGTCTTGTTCTTGATCTTATGGAGAACATTTTTAGCTTTTCACCATTGAGTGTAATGTTAGTTGTGGATTTGTCA
This sequence comes from Pteropus vampyrus, assembly GCF_000151845.1. Classification (NCBI taxonomy): domain Eukaryota; kingdom Metazoa; phylum Chordata; class Mammalia; order Chiroptera; family Pteropodidae; genus Pteropus; species Pteropus vampyrus. The sequence goes on along the minus strand of NW_011888978.1, from coordinate 96,663 downwards.
TATATAGCCTTTATTATGTTGAGGCATGTTTCCACTATTCCCACTTTACTGATAGTTTTTATCATAAATAGGTGTTAAATTTTGCCTAATGCTTTTTCTGCATCTATTGATATAATCATATGGTGTTTAACTGTCATTTTATTTATGTGGTGTATCGTGTTAATTGATTTGCAGATATCAAACCAAACTTGCATCCCAGGAATAAATCCCACTTAAACATGGTGTATAACATTTTAAATAAATTGCTAAATTAGGTTTGCTAATATTTTGTTAAAATTTTTTTGCATCTATGTTCATCAGGGATATTGGCTTATAATTTGCTTTTCTTGTAATATCTTTGTCTGGTTTTGTAATCAAGTTCATGGTCAGAGTAAATAAGCTGGAAGCCTTCCTTCCTCTTGAATTTTTGTAATAGTTTGAGGAAGATAAATTTTAAGTCTTCTTCAAGTGTTTGATAAAATTCACCTGTGATATGATTGATCCAGAGCTTTCGTTTGTTGGAAGTTTTTATTATTATTATTATTAATTATTATTATTATTATTATTATTATTACTGATCCCATGTTCTTAGTAGTAATCAGTCTGTTCAGATTGTCTGTTTCTTTTTGATTCAGTCTTAGATGATTGTATGTTTCTTGGAATTAATCCATTTCTTCCAGATTTTCCAATTTGTTGATATATAATTAACTGTTCATAGCATTTTTTATACTTTTTTTTATTTCTGTGTTGTCAGTTCTCACTTCTCTTTTATTTCTGATTTTATTTATTTAGATCTCTTTTTTTCTTGAAGAGTCTGGTTAAAGGTTTATCATTTTTCTTTTTCCTTTCAAAGAACCAGCTTTTGGTTTCATTGATCTTTTGTATTGTTTTTAGACACTATTTCATTTATTTCGGCTCTGATCTTTATCTCCTTCCTTATACTCTGTTTTTTTTTTCTAGTTTCTTTATGTGTAAGTTTAGATTTTTTTACATTGAGATTTTTCTTGTTTTTTGAGGTTATGCTATGTTGTTATGAATTTCCCTTTTAAGACTGCTTTTGCTCTGTGCCATAGGTTTTGAATTGTTGTGTTTTTATTTTCATTTGTCTCAAGGTGTCTTTTATTTCTTCATTGATCTCATTGTTAATCCATTTATTGTTTAGTAGCATTTATTTAGTCTCCATTGATTGTGTGTTTTTCAGTTTTTTTTTCTTGTAATTGATTTCCAGTTTCATAGCACTGTGTTGGAGAAGACACATGATATGATTTCAAACTTTCTAAATTTATTGAGACTTGTTTTGTGGCCTAACACATGGTCTATCTTGGAAAATATATCAGGTACCAATGAAAAGAATGCAGATTCTGCTGCTTTTGGTTAAAATGCTCTACAACTATCAATTAAATCCATATGGTCTAATGTGTCACTTAAGGCTGCTATACCTTGTTGATTTTCTGTCTAGTAGATATATCCATTGATGTCAATGGACTGTTAAAATTTTTTCCTGTAATTGTTTTACCGTAAACCTCTCCTATATGTGGGTTAATTTTGCTTTATGTGTTTAGTTGCTCCTGAGTTGAGTGAATAAATGTTTATAAGTGTTATAACCTCTTGTTAGATTGCTCTCTTTATTATTATAAAGTGCTCTTTGTCTCTTTTTATAGGCTTTGTTTTAAAGTCAATTTGTGATATAAATATTACTATTTCAGCTTTTATTGCTTCCATTTTATGAAATATTTTATTCCATCCCTTTAATGTCAGTCTGTGTGTGTCTTTTGATCTAAAGTGTGTCTCTTATAGACAGCATATGTATGGGTCTTGTTTTTGTATCCATTTAGCTATCCTGTGTCTATTAATTGGAGAATTTAATTCATTTCCATTTAAGTGATTATTGATAGGTACATAGTTATTGCCATTTTATTATTCGTATTTATGTTTTATTTTTTCCCTTCTTTTTAAATAAGTCTCTTCAATATTTTTCTAAAACTAGTATGGTTGTAATGAATTTTTTAATCTTTATTTTGTCTGAAAACTCTTTATTGCTCTTTGAATGTTAAATGTTAGCCTTGATGCATAGAGTAATCTTGTTTGTAGGTTTTTGCTTTTCATCACTTTGCATATTTCATGTCAATCCCTTCTGGCCTGCAATATTTCTGTTGAGAAATCAGCTGACAGTCTCATGGGGGCTCCTTTCTAGGTAACTAACTGTCTTTCTCTTGCTGCTTTTAAAATTCTTTTTATCTTTAACCTTTGCATTTTAATTATGATGTGTCTTTGGGTTCATCTTGTTTGGAACTCTGTTTGTTTCCTGAACTTGTATGTCTATTTCCTTCACCAGATTAGGACAATTTTCCATCATTATTTATTCAAATAAGTTCTCAATCTTTTGCTCTCTCTGTACTTCTTCTGGATCCCTATGATATGAATGCTGTTATGCTTGATATTGTCTCAGAGGTCCCTTAAACTATCTTCTTTTTTATTCCTTTTTTCTTTTTGTTGTTTTAATTAGGTTTTCTGCTACTTTATCTTCCAAATCACTAATTCTATCCTCTGCTTTATATAATCTGCTGTCGATTTCTTCTAGTGTATTCTTCATTTCAGTTATTCTATTCTTCATTTTTGACTGGTTATTTTTTATAATTTCTATGATTTTTTTATGCTTATTATTTTTTTAAGTTCTCACTAAGGTTATTGAGCTTCCTTATAGACAGTGTTTGAACTCTGTATCTAGTAGATCTCTTTTCTCTATTTCATTTTATTTCCCCTGTGATTTCTCTTTTTCTTTCATTTAAAATATATTTCTTTGTTTTCTCACTCTGGCTGCCTCTCTGTGTGTGTTTCTTTGTATTAGGTATATCTTCTATGTCTCCCAGTCTTGGTAGAATGATCTTTTGTAGTAGGCGTTCTCTCTTCCTTGTCACCTTAGCCTGATGCTCCAGGGGTGTCCCTAGTGTGGGTTATGTGTGCTAACCTTTGTAGTTGAGGCTTGATTGCTGTTGGCACATCAGTGAGTATGATTTACCTTCATTCTTACTGGCTTCGAGGATTGGCCATGATCACAGCATACATAGTAACTGTTGTACAGGGGCTGACCCTTTGGAGATGGATTTGCCCCAGTGGGCTCTGGTGCCAGTTGAGACCACCCTTTAGGTATGTCATCTTGTGGGGCTAATCTTATGATGCTATGTTGTGGTCTAAATTCAGCCACCATTTGTGTTGGCTTTGAGGCCTCTTGGGAGGAGCTCCTTTGTAGTCCAAGGTCAGTGACTGACCTAGGACTACCTGGTAGGAGCTACAAAGTGATCTGAAGTTGGTCACTTCCTTTGCTGAACCTGGAGGTACATGAGAGAGGCCTTGCTGGGAACCAAGGCTGGCTAACACCAGTACTAGGCCTGGGGAAGCTCAGTAAAAGCCCAGGGAACCCTGAGCCCTGCAATCTGCCTGTAAAGCTCAGCTGCTGAAAGGGTCTTGGATGGTTTATGAGTTGGGTGAGGCGGGGTCTCAGGAAGTCATCAGGATGGAGCAAGCGGCATTCACCACATTAGTGCAGATTCAGATTTTGTGCCAGTGCTGAATCTGGGGCCACTGTGTTAAAGGCTCAGGGAACACTAAGCCTATTTATTGTCCAATAAAAAATATAGTGTGAGCTAACACTGGCTGTTGACAGCTGAAAGAACTTCAGGTGGTGCTCAGGTTGGGAGGGCAGGGTCCTAGATAGTCACCAGGGTAGAAAAAGAAGAGTTTACCAGGCCAATGCAGATCCAGATTTGGCCATGTGGGAGGTGGGCTCAACACAGGCAGGATGGTGGCTGTCCATTTGTCCAGCTCTCACCTTGAAGCCACACCATTCAGTTTATCTCTGTATGTCTCTGGCATCTCCTGAGTTGCTGTCCTTCTGATGGAACCCAAAGTGAGTATCTGGGAGCTAGTAAGTCTGTGCACGGGCCCTTTCAGAGGACGGTTGGGTTTCCAGCCATCCTCTTTCTCATCTAGATGGACAGAATTCCTGGTATTTTCACAGCCAGATATTGTGCGGGCTTCTTCTCCCGGCACAGGTGCTCTGGGATGGGGAGACTGGTGTGAAGACTTCCACAGCTGAGATATGCCTCTCAGTTTTCAACCACTACATGTAGATATGGGCCCACCTTTTTTCTTATCTGTGCCTTTTCTATCAGTCTTCATGTGACTTCTTCTGTATGTCCTTAGTTGTAGGACTTCTGTTCAGCTAGACTTCATGTGATTCTCAATAATGATTGTTTTATAATTTAGTTATAATTTAAATGTGGCCATGAGATGAGGCAGGCACAGCATTTCTCTACTCTGCCATCTTGACAGGTACCCTCTCTGGGAAGAGTCTCAGATATGGTTCCTGGAGTCCATGTGCACAAGTGTTTTATTGGTTATATCCAGAAGCTCAGGTTATTCATGAATTCAATTTTATTACATTATATTGAGTTGTTTTTAAAAATATATTGTATCACTATAGACATACAGTATGAGATTTTATTGATTTCTAAATAACTCATAGTATTATAAGCCTTTATATTTTTTAGTCAGTTGTGTCAGTGGGATTTCATTGTAATTTTAACTTTCATAATTTTTGAGGTTGAACAACATTTCTACCATCTACTTAATATTTCCATTTTCTCTTTAATAAATGCTTATTGAAGTGTTTTACTCTTTTATCCCATGGTTTGTCTAATTTTACCTTATTTTTTTTTTGTCAATATTACCTATGTATTCAGGAGACTAGATTTTCAGCAGGATCAAGCCGATTCTGCTTCATCACATAATTGCACTGCACCCTTCTTACTTTCTTTGTTGGACTTTCATTTTTATACTGAGACAACAAAGATCACAGGACATGCCTAATGCCCATGCATATGCAAGATGGAAATATGTAATTAGGAAATGAGATTCCAAAAATAACTTATTCAACTTTCTTCAGTCCAGTAAAATGCTTCTATATAAACTATATTAATTTGCAAAAAGTCATCCAATAAAATTAAACCATTATTGACATCTGGTGGTTGCTGGTTGCAAATGCATGTTTCTATTAGTGCCCTGTTCTTCCCTGCCTCATCCCTCTTCTTTTACTCCTGGTCACTAGAATTTTTCTTTCTAATTAAGTAGTAGTATCTAAAGTTTTGCCTCAGGCTTTGCTTCCTGGAGATCCTAAAATGAGGAAGTTTTTTAGAAGGAGTGTTCTTAAAAGAAGACTCCAGATGGGATGGCAATGCTGTTGTTATGGTGTTGCCTATGGCATTCGGGGACATTTACTTTGTGGGTAAAATAGAGGAGGTCTAGATGATCTAGGAGAATTTTAAATATATGGTAGCTGTAGCACTTAAGTGGAGTGGGACAATAAAAAAATTATAAGAATTTTGCAGTAAACTGGCTCTTGTTAAAAATAATTAAGTATTAAAAAAAAAGAAAATGTAAAGTTCAGAACATCAATTTAAGGCATTCCAAAAAAGCCAAAAAGTCACTTGTCAGCTGTGAAGAGACTCTTATCTTTGAGCAAAAAGGAGACTATGCCAAAAATCAGGTCCAGACATTAACCATAACAGTGTGGAGCTGCAATGAACACTGGATTCACATTCTCAACTGGTCCTGTGCATCACAATCATAATCCTGATAGGACACATCTAAGATAGGAAACCTGGATCAGAAATATTGAGAGGAGCAAGCCTGAAAATCTTTAAAAATAAGTTTGAACTCTTCACAGCACCAGGGGCAACTCCAGCTCTTTACCAAAGAAAAATATTTCCATCTACTTGGAGGTTTATGTATGTATTTCTCATAGCTCTAAACCAATGATAGGGATCAGAGCACAGCCTCTGTTCTGGGAGGAGGTGCTCATGCAGGGAGAGGACAAGATAACTAAATGTTAATCAAGCCATAATCAGAGACTGCAATATGTTGATCAGCCCTGCATCCAGGCCAGGAGGACACCTGCAGGACAAAGGAAGATTTCTGCTGAGATTGCTAACAACCCATTCTTCACATCTGTGAAGGGGAAAATGGAAAACAGAGTCTTTAAGTGGCTGCCCCACACAAAATAAAATCATTCATTCTATATGACTAAAACTATGGGGGGACTTAAGGATTAAAGGCTGGGAACTGCAGCAGTCATTTCATGCTACATATTCTTCTCTTTTTATGCTACATACTCTTATCTTTCCTCACTGTATGTCCATATCAAAGAAAAATGGGTAAACAAAGACTTTAAACTGTAACTCACTGGAAATAAAGAATAATATATAAACTGGATTCCCTGAACATTCAAGGGCCCTCTCAATGTCTTTACTCTGTCCCTCCCAGTATCTTTCTCTCAGTCTCTGTAAATGCCTTTACTCTGTTTCTCACTGTCCTCGTCCCTCTCTATTGTCTCTGTTTCTCTGAGTCTCTCTCAGTCTCTTTCACTCTTCCTCTGAGAGACCACACTCTGTCTGTGAAGTGTTGCCCCTTCTCTAATAAACTTTTGACTCTAACTTTGGCTTGTGCTCGAATTCTTTCTATGCTCTCCACAAGAACCCACATGTCTCCCAGTGCAGGGCTTGGTCTCCCCTCACTTAGGAGAATTTGTCCTGTCTTACATCCATACCTAGACCTCACTAGAATGCACAGCCAGAAACTTGGGTACCACACTTGGCAATGGCTCTTGATTACATTGGCCTGGGAGGGACCATAGCATATGCCTCTTTAGGGAGTAATTATTTACATGGGGACACTCACCATGACAAAATACAAAATTTTTGTGTGAACCCAGAAGGTACTAGGAGCTTGACAATAAGAGTGACCAAAGTAAATGTCATGGAGATGACAAAACTGCCTTGGAAGTGTACCGAGGGAAGATTGGAAGGCTCGGGTTACTGGAGATATTAGAACAGATATGCCATGTGATTCCGGACCACCCACCACTGTGTACCTTAGGATAGTACAGAAGGACCCCTCTTTACTGTGGCCATAAAGAAGTCTCTGATGAGGTGATAATCCCCTCTTTGAGAAACTTGATGGTTGTACATATCCAAAGGCAAGGTTAACAACTGGGGGTGGGGGTGGATGCCATGGTGACTGGGTGTGATGTTGCTCTAGAATGCAAGAGCATGTGGCAGTGGAAAAGTGGGTATAATTTCATAGTGAGATTTAAGAAACAAATGCTATCTAGAGAATCCAGACCCACAGGGATGTACAGTAGACATAACAAGATAGATGGACAGCTTGCAAGAGTGTTGCCTAGTAAGTATACTCCGCCCCTCCCCAAAAACAAACAAAAACCTATATATCTGTCAAGCAGAAGGAAAACATCAACCAAAGTTGAATATCATAATCTCTCACCTAGATTAGGGATCTGACAATTCACAATCCAGAGTGCATCATTTAAACATTTTTTCCAGGAAGCACTGTGAGTTCACCAAATATATAAAAAATAAATATTTCTCACCTCATTTCCAAGATATTTCTGTCACCACTTTTTTAAAGTTAATGCATTGGGGAAATTGTAGTAGCTAAACTTGTTAAGTGTGGTTAGCTACACTGTCTGAGCCATCATCAATATCAAGGATTTTAAAGATCACCCTTGTCCTCTGGTCCGAGTAGAAACCTTTGGAGACCAGGTGATAGGTGGAGCATTAGTTTTGATCCATCCCCACTGGGCCAGTGGCTGTTTTTCCCACAACATGAAAGTAATACAGGGATAAAAATCAGCAGTGTCCATCCATCGGTTTCCTGCACTATGGAGTCAGGGTCATTCTGACATAGAAGAGAAAGTGGACACTGCCCCTAAACCCCACTCCCCAAGTGGGTGAGTGAATTAGAAGTGATGCTGCATTTTAGGAGTAATCATCAGGATTCACATGACCATCAAGAATGTAAGGACACAGATGCCCTCAGAATCCTGCTCAATTCACTGGTCCAGCCATCCCCAAGCCTCAGCTGGCCCCCGTGGATGGCGGTATGGTGGAGAAAATTTCAGTCAGGAGTGCAATTGCAGATGCCTTGCTGGCTATGGTATTTGTACTGAAACAGATTAAACTTTACCTGATACTTAGTTTGTGGTTACTATTGTATAAGGGCAAGTATAGCTTGGTCACGGGGGAAACATACTCAAGTCCTCTCATGCTCCAGCCTCTGACCCTCTCAGCCCATTGGTCACCTGACTCTCTCATCTCATTGGTCACCAGAGCTTTTGAGCCCTGTGCTCCCCTCCAGCATACAGACCAGCTCCTCTGTATGCTCTGCTTGTGCCCTGTGCCTCTGCCCTCCTTCTTCAGGGTGAAAGAATGAAGATAATTTCCTACAGGAAAAAATGATAAAATACGGAAGACAGACACCAACTGACAAAACTGGCCAGTTTATATGGGTTTCAGAAGATGGTTCTATTAGGCTGAGCCATCAGTTGCATTTATTAGATGCCCCTAGTGACAGACTCGTGTTTTCCCTCCTTACTTTTCTGCTCACTATATTTTTCTAAACGCTACTTCCCTGGAATGACAATTCACAATAAAAAGTGATGCTTGAATCATTGCCTGAGACTGTGCTTCTGGGGAATCCATGGAATAAGTCTTTTGGAAGTTTTTTTGAAATTTACCTGTCCATTACTCTGACTAGTTTTATTTGCTTTAATTCCAGTTATAGGAGTTTTTGTAAACTACTTCTTGAAGATTGTTTTATCTCTTCTTGGCCTTTACATGTATGTGTATGTGCGTGTGTGTGTGTATACATATATAATTTTAATTACACACAATACCTGCCTTTACATTTTGTTTCTGATTAAACTGGATCATTTGATAATTTGGGAAATCATTTAAATCAAATGATTTTAGTATATTAATACATGAACATTTATTTGAGTCTTCTCTAAAGTGTCTCTCTCAAATATATAAATTTTGGTGGGGAGTACGATCCTTTTTTATCTCTATTTATTATCAAATTTTGGTTGTTTGTTGTTGATCTTTAAAAAACACCCTGAAACTGCCAACCAATATAAAATCCAGGAACTGAACAGCTATTTACACTTAAAATGTGGTCTCCCTTTGCCCTATTTTCCTACACCTACCACAGGAAGGAACCCAGTATTCAGCACACTCATACTCTTTCATTTAGTTTTATCTCATCTAAATGTAGACATTAAACATCTTTTATTTTAACTGTTTAATACTTTACCTTTTTTCTTTAAAAAGGTATTGTTTACTATTCTGTAACTTTTCTGAAATTCTAAAATCAAACTCTAGCAATCTGAAATATATAAAATCAATATTAGTGACATAATAACATTATGTTATTATGTCATTATGTCACTAATATTGATTTTATATATTTCAGATCGCTAGAGTTTATTGATTTGGGCTATTGTAAAATATTTTATTGTGTGAATATTACACATTATTTATTAACACACCTGTGGATGAACCTTTAGGATTTTTATATTTCTGCTACAAAAAACAGGTTTTTGAATATTTCTTTATACTACTTCTTAAAACTGCAAGAATTTCCTTTGGGAGTACACCTAGCAATAGAAAGCGGGGCTGTCAATGTGAATGTGCAGTATGCATGTGTTGTCAATCTCTTCACTAAAATCATCATATCTGTGTACATTCTGATTAGTAGTGTTAAATGGTACACTCCTGAACATATTCACCAACTCTTGGTATTGTCTGAATCTTTTATTTTTTTCTACTTGAATGGAGGAAAAATCCCATTCTTGAAATCTCATCTATTTCAGATCTTTATTGGCCACCTGTGTCCTTTTCCATGATATAACTGCTTATGACTTTGTGTTATTTTCTTGTTAATATTAATGGCTTTTTTAAACACACACACACATGAACAGTTGACCCTTGAACAATACAATGTTTAACTATGCAGGTCCACTTATGTGTGGATTTTTTTTCAATAAATATGCAGTTGGCCCTTCAGGTCCCTGGGTTTCGCATCTGCAAATTGAACCAATCTCACATAAAAACAAAAACAGTGTTTTTGATGCATGGTTGGGAATCCATGAATGGAAAGGGTCAACTGTACGCATTCTTTTATTCTAGTTTATATAAGAGAACATATCATTGGATCATGGTTTTTTTGTTTGTTTGTTTGTTTTTTAATATACATTCAAACTGTCTATGGTTTTTTATGGATAATTTAATCCATTTACAATCAAAGTAAATGTTGATAATGAAAGACTTAACTATTGCCACTGGGTATTTTTCTGGTTGTTTTGTAGATCTATTATTTCTTGTTACTTATTCTGTGTCTGCGTCTCTGTTTTGATACCTTGAGATATCAGTCTGCTTTGACTTCTTTATCGTATTCTTTTGTGTAATTACTATAGGTTATTCACTCTGGGTTACCATGAGGCTTACATCTTAAAATTATAACATCTTATTTTAAATTAATAACAACTTAAGTTTAATAGAATTTCTAAGCTTTATATTCTGCTTCTCCCCTCTCATTTTAGGTTATTGATGTTACAATCTACTTATTCTTTATATTGTGTGACAATTAACAGATTATTTTCATTATAGTTATTTTTCCTACCTTTGTTATTTGAACTTTTAACCTAGAGTTGTAAATGAACTATGCACTATCATTAACATATTACAGAATGTACATTTAACTATATATTTTCCATTACCAGTGAGTTTTACACTGCTTTCTTATGTTTTTATGATGTTAATTAGCATTGTTTTATTTCCACCCCAAGAACTTTAATGTATTTGTAAGGTATATCTAGTGGTGATGAATTTTTTCAGGTCTTGTTTATTTAGTAAAGTCTTTCTTTTCTTTATTTCTGAAGGACAACTTGCTGGGTATAGTATTATTCTTGGTTGGCAGTATTTTTTTCTTTTTTTAATTCTGAAGTGTAAAGCTCTTTTAATTAAAGTATAGCTGACCTACTATACTGTATTAGTTCCTGGTGTACATCCAAGTGATCTAACATTTACATAACTTATGATGCGATCACCACAAGAAGTCTAGTACTCATCTGTCACTGTACAAAATCATCGTGATATTATTGGCTGTATTCCCTGTGTTGTACACTACATACCTGTGACTATAGTTATGTTATAACTATAAGTTTGCAGCTCTTAATCCCCTTCACCTTTTTTGCCCATTCTGCCCACCACCCAACCTTCTGGAAATTATCAGTTTATTCTCTGTATCTATGAGTCTGTTTTGTTTTGTTTGTTCATTAGTTTAGTTTAGATTCCATGTATAAGTGAAATGATACAGTATTTGTCTTTCTATGACTTATTCCACTTAACCAACCATGGTTCATCCATGTAATCATAAATGCTAAGATTTTATTCTTCTTTATGGTTGAGTAATATTTCATTGTTCTATATCCAGTTCTTCTTTATGTATTTCTCTATTGATAGACACCTAGGTGCCATATACATAATTAGTTTTTTCATTTTCTTAAGATAAATTCCCAGAACCGGAATTGATAAATTATATGGTAGTTCTATATTTAATTTTTTGAGGAAATACTATAATGTTTTCCAAAGTGAATGTGCCAATTTGCAATCCCACCAACAGTGCATGAGGTTCTCTTTTCTCCACAACCTCACCAACAATTGTCATTTCTTTACGACGGTGGCAATTCTGACAAGTGTGAATGATATCTCATTGTGGTGTCTGCCTGCATTTCTCTGATGATTGGTAATTTTGAGCACTTTTTCATGTGTCTGTTCACCATCTGCATGTCTTCTTTGAAGAAATATCTATTTAGGTCTTCTGCCCATTTTCGAATTGAATTATTTGTTTTTCTGAGGTTAGCTGTATAAAGTCTTTATATATTTTGGATATTAATCCTTTATCAGATATATCATTTTGCAAATATCTTTTCTCAGTCAGTAGGTTGTCTTTTCATTTTGTTGATGGTTTCCTTTACTGCGCAAAAACTTTTCGGTCTAATATAGTTCCATTTGTTTATTTTTTATTTTGTTACCTTTGCCCAAGAAGACACATCCAAAAATATATTTCTAACCAACATCAAAGAGTTTACTGCCTACTTTTTCTTCTAGGAGTTTTATGGTTTCAGGTCTTACATTTAAGTCTTTAATCCATTTTGAGTTTATTTTTGCATCAAGCATCTTTGTAACGGTGTAAGAAAATGGTCCAGTTTTATATTTTTGCATATAGCTGTTCAGTTTTTCCAACACTATTCATTGAAGACTTCCTCATTGCATATTCTTGACTCTTTTGTTGTAAATTTAGTTGATTATAAAAGTGTGGATTTATTTCTGAGAGCTTTATTCTGTTTCATTTATTTATGTGTTTTGCAGTGCCATGCTGTTTTGATTACTACAGCTTTATAGTATAGTTTGAAACCAGGAAGAGTGAAGTATCCAAACTCAATTTTAGTTACTTTTTCTCTGGTCTTTATTATTTTCTTTCTTCTACTAACTTTGGGCTTTTTTTGTTCTTCTCTAATTCCTTTAGGTGTAAAGTTAGATTATTTGAGATTTTTCTTGTTTCTTGAAGTAGTCCTGTATTACTACAAGCTTTCCCTTAGAAAGGGTTTTGCTGTGTCCCATGATTTTGTAATATTGTTTCCATTTTAATTTGTCTCAAAGTATTTTTGATTTGCTCTTTGATTTCTTCACTGGACCCATTGGTGATTTAGTAGCATGTTATTCAGCCTCCAAGTGTGTTTTTGTCAGTTTTTCTCTTATAACTAATTTCCAGTTTCATATTATTATGTTCAGAAAAGATGTTTGATATGATTTCAATCTTTTTAAATTTATGGAGATTTTTTTTTATGGCCTAACATGTGATTTATCCTGAAAAAATGTTTAATGTTCACTCGAGAAGAATGTGTATTCTATTGTTTTTAAATAGAATGTTCTGTATATATCTATTAAATCCATTGATCTAATGTATAGCTTAAAGGCCAATGTTTCCTTATTGATTTTGTCTGAATGATCTATCCATTGATACAAGTGGAGTATTTACATCTCCTAGTATTATTGTATTAGTATATTACTGTCAATCTCTCTACTTATGTTTGTAAATATTGTCTAAGTTGCTCCTATGTTGGATGCACAGATGTTAACAAGTGTTATGTCCTCGTTGGACTGATCCCTTTATCATTATGTCATACCCTTGTCTCTTGTTAATTCTTTGTTTTAAAGTCTATTTTGTCTGATATAAGTATTGCTACTCCAGCCTTTTTTTTTTTCATTTATTTTTGCATGAAATATTTTTCACCCCTTTAGATCTGAAGTGAGTCTTTAGATCTGAAATGAGTCTCTTGTAGGCAGCTTTTGTAAGAGTCTTAATTTTTTATCTATTTAGTCACCCTATATCTCTATGGGTTCATCTTGTTTGGGGACTCTCTGTACTTCCTGGATTTGGATTTCTGTCTCTTTCACTAGGTTAGAAAAGTTTTAGCCATTATTTCCTAAAGTAGGTTTTCTGTCTCTTTCTCTTTTCTCCTTCTGGGACTCCTATGATACAAATGTTAGTATGTTTGATGTTGTCCCAGGGGTTCCTTATGCTAGTCTCATTTTTTTTTAATCTTTTTTTCATTTTGCTTTTCCAATTAGATGATTTCCACTTTCCTGTCTTCCTGACCACTGATCCATTCTACTGCATTATCTATCTGTTATTGATTCCCTCTAGTGTATTTTTCATTTCAGTTGTTACATTCTTCAGTTCCGATTTGTTCTTTTTCACATTATTTTTCTCTTTGTTAAAGTCCTCGCTGAGTTGACCCACTGTTCTGCAGAGTTTAAAGGGCATGTTTATGACTATTACTTTGAACTGTTTATGTAGTTGACAGCTTACCTCTGCTCATTTAGTTCTTTTTCTGAGATTTCATTTTGCTTTTTTTTTTTTGAACATATTCTTTTTCTCTTCATTTTGCCTCTTTGTTTCTATGTCTTAGGTAGATCAGCTACATCTCCTGCTATTGAAAAAGTGGCCTTATGTAGAAGGTGTCCTGTGGGGCTGAGGGATGCAATCTTCCCTGGTCACCAGAACCAGGTGCTCTAGAGGTGTTCATTGTTTGCACTAGTATGGCCTCCTGTTGTGGCTGAGCCACAACTGCTATGGATGCACTGGCAGGCAAGGCTGTTTCCTGGCCCTGCTGGCTATAAGGCCTGGACACACTAATGCAGGTACACTGGTGTGCAGGGCAGCATCCCAGATACAGCTGGCTAGTGGGTTCGACTGCAACTGCTGCTGTTGCACTGGTGGCAGGACTGTGAGGCCCAGCCTCAACTGTTGCACTCACTGCTGTGTGTTATTGTCAATAGAGGCTGCCCACGAGGTGTAACAAGACAGGGGCCACTTTGGAGGAGCACCAGTGCTGGCTTAGGCCACCCACTGGATGTTACAAGGCAGGGGCCATTTAGGATGGGTGCCAGCCAAGGTGTGTCCTCAGAGCAATGCCACAGTGGGCAAACAGTGTTAGCAAGGTTAATGAAGCATGTGAAACATAGTGTTTGCCAGTATCGGACCAGATAGGTGGATGGAGAGTAAACAAATGGCACCCACCAGCACTTCTGTTCCTGAAAAAACTCCCACCAGATCCCTGCCCTCTAGCACATGCCCTAAAATCAGTCAATGTATTACATCCACTTATGATCCAGGTCCTTTTCAAATGGCTGCTTCTGCCTCGGGACCTAGAGAGAGTACGAACTTGGTTTTCTGCTGGCCTTGTCTCCCGCAGACATAAGCTCACTGGTTTTCAAAGCCAGGTGTTATGGGGCTCTTCTACCCAGCTTCCTCTTCCTCTGCTCTCCTATCTGTCTTCATGTGGTTCTCTTTACATCTTTTTTTAATGTTCAAAAAATATTTATAAAAATACAATGGGATAAATTTATGCTGAGAAATGCAGCAATAAATACAGTTGAAGAAAACAGATCAACTCTACATCGATAAATTGGCACAAACAGGAAGAACACACACACTACCCAGACCTACATGCCTGCAGGCCAATGTTGTACACGCTCCTTTCCAAACTCCACTCTGAAAAGATATTGTCAGCTCAGGTGAGAACGAGTACACATATGATCACAAATGCACACAGATCATGACTTTATTTAAAAATAGCAAATGGTACTGTAAAAACCGATATGTAAATTTCTTAAAAAATGATGCATCTTAAAGTCAGTTGGCAAATACCCCTTAGAAACCAGATATTAAACTGTAAAAAGAAAAAAAAAAGGTTCCTATTGTTTAAAAACACTAATTTAAGAAGAAGATTGTAAAAAAAACATAGATTTGTACTGAAAGCATTGACTGTACAGGAGTATCCCCCTCTCACAGTATTCCTTTTTAGTTCATATGTGAATTAGTGGTTATGCTGGAGGATTTAACTATTATGGCACTAAAAAGGCACCTGTTTCGGAAAGAGATAGAAAAAGGAATGTATGTAAGGCGATATTCCCTTTAGGTACAATAAGCATAGTAGTGTTTGAGGAAGACAAGATAAAAATTACTCAGAGTTAGCTTGGGTCTCACTGAATAAAAACAATGGGCTAATACTGAGTTCCTCTCTGAGAATCTAATCATCGATGCCTTTGTCATCATACTGGTAATCTCTGGGTAGTCATCTTAGTACTCGCCATGATGCTCATCTGGGTATTCTGCCCAGTAATTGCTATCACTGATTTGCAACTCATTTGTTCCTGTTCCTTGGCTTCCATTGTGAATGACAGGTTCTGATGGAGCAGCACAGTATTTGGGATTATATACTTGTCTCCCAAGCTCATTCACACTTATCCTTTTCTGGGAAGTGACTCTTTTGTTGTCCATCTATAGAGAAATATCAAGTTGTCCACTGGTTGCCGATTAGCTTCTGATGGTAGATGTCTCTTCTGGTGCCTGGCACTAATATCTCCACCTGGCTGGCTCCTTTGCTGGAGCCCATCTTCAGATTAACCATGGTAAGAAGGTTTGTCAGTTTGCATTTTGGGATCATAAAGATGCCCTCTGGTCCAACAGGCTGTCATATTCCCCTAGCTGGAGCATGTGTTGGTTCCCACCCGCAAACCAATTATTCTTTGGCCAGCTTTTAATTTCCCTTCATCAAAACGTTTTGTTTTTCTGCATACTTTAGTCCAATGTCAATGATTGTACGGAAGCCTTTTGTGTTAGCCAGGCCTGCTGAAGCTACCAGCATAGTCTGAACCTGTGTCATGTTTCCATTCTCAAAAATATTATTTGCTTCAAATCTGTCATGTGGCTTCATATCCTCAATCTGAATAGCTTGAAAAAAGTTGCCAATATTCTCCAAATAAGGCCAGTTTAATGATGACTCGTTGACCTTCTTCAATGAGCCTTGCTGCAGCTTGTTTATGAGTTCTCAGAAGACTGTGCCGTTTTTTAAGCCCAGGTGCAAGCTAGTGCCAGCGCTAGTGCCAGCGCTAGCGCCTGTCACTTCTATCCAATTGAGAATGTCTTCTGCCTGATGATCACACTTGGAAGCAATCTTGTTCTTGACCTCGGCGGAGAGCTCACAGACAGGGCCTTGCTGAAATGGGTCATGGTGGTCGGTGGTGGGAAGAGGCCGTGTCCGGCTCGAGGAGTTCGCGCACTTTGCTTGCCAGCCCCAAGGAGAGGACGCATGTCAGATGCTCCGAGATCGCTCGCCTGGGCAGCTGAGGGGCGCCGGCCGTGCATCTGGGGCCCAATCTGACTAGGTCCCTCAGAGCCACGGGTCCGCCTTGGAGTCCTGCACTCACTGCCCCCATCTCTGGCCACAGCCTTTGGGGATTGGCCCACCAGCTGGACCAGTGGAGGTCACCTGCCCCTGCCTCGACCCATGAGGGACAGTGCGCTCACTCCCGTTTGGGCCTGGGTTCCTGCCGGGCGCTCCTGCCACCGAGGCCTGGGCAAGGCGGCAGATCTTCTGAGCCCGACTGAGCAGTTTGCTGTCTGGAAGCACCTAGGGGCTGCCCGGGGGCCTGAATGCACATCTTCCAGGCCTAGGCCGCTGCGCCTGAGTTGGGGGGTGGAGGGGAAGACTCCTCCCTGGGAGCTTGCTGGTACCCCCGCAGCCTCCATCTGCCTCATCCTTAGCACTCTAGGAGTAACGTCAGCCCCCCACACCCGCTTCAGGAAACTCCGGGAGCAGCCTTGGCGCCCTGGTGCTAGAAAGAGGGGACCCTTCCTCCGAACACCCGCTTCTTGCTCTGTACCTTAGTACTCCTTCCTCCGTACCTTCCTGTTTATATCATTGATGGTAATAAATCTGTTCTGCTGATCTGCAGGTCGTTCTCAGATGGTTGTTGCACACGTAGTCATGATCAGAGAGTGGACATGTACTCAGGCTCTCACCATTCTGGCTCCATGATCCGAAAGCCAGAAGCCTTGTTCCTGATGCCAATTTAGCTTGTTCATAAAATATTTTATTACAGTTGGTGCAGTTCCCACAACATACGTGTCCCTGGTTGCCATGTCACGTGACAGTATTTTTTCCATAATATGAACGTGATTCCATTCTTTTCAAAATTGTCTTTGAGATATCTTCCTATGGTTTTATGGGGCTTTCTTGTATGTAACTTGTCTTTTGCTGCTTTTAAATTTCTGTATTGCCTTTGACTTCTTTTTACTGTAATTTATTTTATTTTTTATGGTGACATTGGTTAACGAAATCCAGTAAGTTTCAGGTGCACAATTTAACAGTAATATATATAATACATTAACATTGCACATATTATAATATAATATATATATTGCATTGTGTGTTCACCTCCAATAGTTAGATTTCTTTCTGTCCCCACCTGAAAAGGAATGAAACTAGATTGATTATCACCACACACCAAAATTAACTCAAATTGGGTTAAGGATTTGAATATAAGACCCAAAACAATAAATTGCATAGAAGAAAACTTAGGAACTAAATTCATGGACCTTGGATTTAAAGAGGATTTTATGAATGTGACCTCAAAGGCAAGGGGAGTAAAAGCAAAAATAAATGAATGAGACTACATCAACCTAAAAAGCTTCTGCACAACAAAAGAAATCGTCGACAAGGTAAAGAGACTACCATTCAAATGGGAAAACATATTTGCAAGCAATGCCTCCAATAAAGGCCTAATATCCAAAATATACAAAGAACTCATGTAACTCAATAACAACAACAAAAACAAACAAACAAACAATCCAATCCAAAAAGTGGGCAGAGGATCTGAACAGACACTTCTCCCAAGAAGACATACAAATGCCCAACAAACATATGAAAAGATGTTGAACATCGCTAGCTATTAGGGAAATGCAAAACCACAATGAGATACCATCTCACACCTGTTAGAATAGCTATAATCAACAGGACAAGTAATAACAAGTGTTGGAGAGAATGCAGAGAAAAAGGCCCCTCATAATTCTGGTGGGACTGCAAATTGGTGCAGCCACTATTAAAAATAGTATGGAGGTTCCTCAAAAAACAAAGAATTGATCTACCATATGACTCAGGAATCTTTCTAGTGGGTATTTACCCCAAAGACTTGAAAACTCATAACCGAAAAGATATTTACACACTGATGTTCATTGCAGCATTATTCGTGGTGGCCAGGAGATGGCAGCAACCAAAGTGTCTTACAATAAATGATTGAATAAAGAAATTGTGGTACATACATACAATGGAATATTACTCAGCCATAAGAAGAGATGAAATATTGCCATTTGTGACAACATAGATGCCTTTGACTTTTGACAATTAAATTACAGTGTGAGCTGATATGGCTGTAACTTCTTGACCTATTCAAGATCCTTTGTGTATTTGAATCTGGATGTCTATTTCTCACTCTAGGTTTGGGAAGTTTTCAGCTATTGTTGTTTTAAAAATATCTTCTGTCTTTTACTTTCTCTTCTTTTTCTGGAATTCCTATAATGCAAATATTGTATTTTTATTGTGTGTCATAAGCCCTAAAAGCTTTCTTCATTATTATTATTTTTTCTTTTCTGAGTAATTCAAATGTCTTATCTTCAAGTTGCTGATTATTTCTTCTGCTTGTTTGAGTCTGCTATTGAAGCTCCATAATGAATTCTTTATTTCAGTTATTGTATTTTCAACTCTAGGATTTTGTTTTTTAATTTCTATTTCTTTGTTGAATTTTCTTTTGCTTTATTCAGGCATTATTTACTTAATTTTGTTTAGTTTTCCATATGTGCATTTGTTGTAATTCACTAAATTTCTTTAAGAGGATTATCCTGAATTATTTGTCTGACAGTTCGTAGATCCTTGTTTCTTTGGGTCAGTTACAAGAGCTTTATAGGTTTCCTTTGGCGGTGTCATATTGACTTGATTTTTTTTTTTTTTTTGATCCTTGATTTCTTACATTGCACATTTGAGTAAGCAGACACCTATTCGATTTTTCCATTTTTCTTTGGCGAAGACAGTTTGTTGCCTGTCAACTCAGTTTGGGTTTCTTGATGTGTCTGCTGGTCATGCGCTTGCACAGATGGGTTCTGTTATCGTGGTTTGTTTTTGGGTAAGGCAACAGTTCAAGCTCTGTGGTTTAGGGTAGTGAGTGTGCCACCACCAGGGAACAGCTGAATAAGACTGCTGGCTTAGTTCCCTGCCCAAGTGAGGCTGTACGATGGGCTCCTTGATTGCCTGGGTTTCCCGATCAGGTGGCAGGGACTGGATACTATACTGAGCAGTAGGTGAGGCTATGAATTAATTTCTTTGTTATCGCAGGACAGCAAGACAGGACTTGTGGCCTGAACAGCTCATTATATGTGGACCTAAATCAGACAAATTGTGCACTGCATATCCTGGTCATGTAAGGCCACTGGTTTTGCTCTGCAGTCAGGAAAAGACATGGGCTGTGCTCTCTGTTTAAGTGGCACATTAAACAGGCCTGTTGGTTGGGCTTCACAGCTTCCTGTATTCTCTGGTGAGGTTCTCTGTTCGCTGAAGGCTGCATTAAGCAATGTGTGGGGCTACAGATTAGTTTTCCTGTCTGAGCACAGGAGGAGAATTAGCTCCAAGGCCACTAAGGCTCTTTTTCTAAGGTCTTGACAGAAGTGACCTGTGTCCCAAGTTCTCTGGCTAAACAGACCACCGATTTTGTACTGAGTATGATCAGCTCTACTTGTTTGCCTCTCAACTCCAGTGATACAGGGTTACACAGCTTCCAGTTGATCTTCTCAGCTCTGTCAGACAGGGCTGGGAGCCATGCTCAGTAACAGGTAGTGCTGTAAATTAACTCCAATGTCTGGGTGCAGCAGGGAAACCCTCATCTCCAGGTACCAGCTTTGCTCTGAGGTCAATCTGCTCTGCCTGCCCTCTTCTTGGATGAGAAATTGCTAGGTTATGCAGGTATTCTTGCTAGCCCTGTCTGTCAGTTGGGTCTGGGACCCAAACTTCACAGCAAGTGGGCCTATCACTCAGCTCTTCTGCCTGGATGTGGGCAGACAAGTCTCCAGAGCCATGGAGCTCTTCACTTGAGGAACTGAATCAGGCAGACCTGCACCTGGTTGAGGTCCCTAGAGAGGCTGCACCCCTGACTTATTTATGCAGATAGAAAAGCAGCTGGATAGGTAAGAACTTGGTCTGCCAAGATCCTAGTCCTGGTTGTCAGAAGTCCTTTCTTGCTTCTCTTTTACAATTATGTTCCTATTGCTTTAGCACCACAGATTCCCCTGCAATATCTGTGGGGTAAAACTGGAGTAGGGGCTCCCAAAAAGTAACCCACAATGCTGAGGGGGTTCTGGATATCACTCCTGGATTCTCTTTTCGCACTGGAGGCTCCAAAAAACCCCTGCTGTGCCAGCTTGGGGGAGGGGCAACGTGGGCAGATGTGGAGATTTTTCTTACCCTTCTAACACAATTTGTCTTGGCCTACCTGGTGCAGTGGGTGCTTCAGCTTCAGCCCTCTGTTCTGGGATTCTCACACTGTTGTGTTGTCCATGAATAGTTGTTGTTTTTCTGATTAGACAGGCAAAGTCAGGAATGACCTGTGTTGCCTTCTTGGTAATGTCACTTTTCTACATTTCTTTATTAGGTATTGAAAAATTGAGATGATCTGTTGACCTGGTTTTAAAATTTTAGTAAGGTGTAAAATGTTAATGTTGTATATAAGTAATTATAAATTGAATTTAGTGATGTTGCTAAATATAAACCAATATAATAAAAATTTATTTCTTATTTCAGCAAATAGAATGAAATTATGAAGGAACAATTATTTGCAGCAATGACACAAAATATCACTTGCCCAAGAGTAAAAGATGTGCCCAGACCCTTATATGTGCCTAAGTCTTTGGGAGATAGCAGAAAATACAGAAGCAACAGCAAATGCAGTTCATACACCACTGGCATTGAGGTTCAGGGTTGCCGAATTGCAATATTAAGCAAATCAGAATACAGGACACCCAATAAATGTGAATATCTGATACAAAACAAATAAATCCTAGCATAAGTTTGCTCCAAATATTATGTGGGACATGGCTACATAAATAATAATTATTGTTTTTTCTGATATTTAAATTTTACAGAGCACACTTTATTTTTATCTAACAATATTCAAACCATGAATTGAAAATATTTAAGTTTATCAGAATTCAGTTTTTGTAAGAATAGAGAACAGAAATTCAAATGTTTCTGTTGACAATGTAAATTATTGTAGTTACTTTGGGGAGAAATTTTCAAGTATTAATAAAACTCAAAAAGAAAAATTATTTGGGGCAATAATTCCACTTCCAATCAATATTCTAGGTAAAATTGAGTACATGTTCAAAGGAAAATATGGACCTAAAAAATACTGCTTTTAATTTTTGCAAAAGAGGAAATCCCATACTTTCTTAAACCTGAAAAAAAAATAGCTTCATGTATTGAAATGGAATAATTTAAAAAACAGGGCTTTGAAAGAAAAAAAACAAGACATACAGAATTTTATGATGCATCTATGGATATAGAAATGAGCATTAAAGATACAAAAATGCAAGAAATGTTTAACAAAAAAATATATAAGCCATTGGTTATCTCTGGCAGCAAAGTACAAAAGAAAAAGACACGTATTCATATTATGTATGCACATACACAAAGATTCGATTAATCAAATTAGTTAAGAAAAAGAGGCCTAAGAAATGGAATAAAAGAATCTCTCTTTTTATTGCTTGAAAGTAATATTTTCTCTGCAATAAAGAATGCTAAAGTAGTAAACGCCATTCTTGGATTCAGGATTAACATACATCAATTGATAGATTTCTTTATATCAGTAAACACAAAAAATATGTAACAGGAAAAATGTTTCATACATTAGAGTAACAAAGTATAAAATAACAGGAATATTTTAATCTGACAGAATAAATAACAAAAATATACACAATAGTTTTGAGGGATGTAAAATGCATAAAGGAAAATATGAATGAAATGAGAAGTATTTACAGAACTTCAAGATATTAAAAATGTCAATTCTGCACAAGTTGAGAGTTGCACATTGTTCATTAATATGAGAATATGGAGCACAAGAAAGAATGACTATTCAACATAAAAGTCGAATAACTAATATTCCACTGTGAAAATTATCAATATAGAATATACATTGTGGTTACTATTGTTAATAAAACATTATTTTATATTCAACATTTTCTAAAAGGGTAGACCTCAAGTGTTCTCTCACATACACATACACACAAAACAGTAACTGTGATGTGATGAAAATGTTAATTAGCTTGAAGATGGTGGGCTAGGTAAATGCAGCTCACCTCCTCCCATGGTCACATTAAAGTTACAACTAAATTATAAATAATCAACTTGGAGAACTGCTTGAAGTCTAGCTGAACATATTACCTGTAATGGAAGATGTGAAGACGACACTACTTTGAGACTGTTAGGAGGGGCAGAGATGAGAAGTGAGCTGGCCCCAGAAGAGTGAGGAGCCCCAGTCCCACACAGGGGGTCCTTAGCTCAGGGTCCCAGTCCTAGGAAGAGGAGTCCTTACAAAATCTGACTGTAAAATTCAGTGAGGATTCTGGCCATCTAGGTGAGGTGGAAGGAAACTGGAAATCCAAACATCCCCTTAAAAGGTCCATGCACAGAATCACTCACTTGCAGACACTCATGCTGGGCTCTGGCAGAGGCTCAGCAGCTCAGGAGGTGCCAGAGACACACGGGGAAAGATTGAGTTGTGTGGCTTCAAGGCAAGGGCTGGAGGGACAGCCACCATTTTCTCTTCTTGGCACTCCCTCCTGTGTAGTCTACAGGTAGGTGCCATCTTACCTGTGTTGAGCCCTCCCCACACACAGCCAAATCTGAATCTGCATTAGCTTGCTGAGATCAGCTCATTTTAGTCGATAGCTCCCTAAGGCCCTGCATCCCTCAGCTCACAAATTGCACAGGCAGGCTAGTTACCCAGTAGCCAGCACCACCCTGAGCTCTCAGTAGGGAGCATATACAACAGCAATCCACAGTCCTGTGCTAATGCACCTCAGGGGAAGCCTCTGGTGGCAAGTGGCCAGTGCTAGCCTGAACCACAGTGTCTCTTGAACAGTTTTCGGATGTCCAAGGCAGGTGGTGGCTGGCCTCAATATGATGAGGCATTTGCAGGAAGCCTAAGGCTCAACACTGGCACCAAATCTGAATCTATATTGGTCTTGTGAAATCTGATCACTTTACCCAGGTGAACTTCCTGAGACCCTGTCCCATCTAATTCACTAATTACCAGAGATGTATCCATGACTGGGTAACCTGCACCACCCAAACCTCTCTGCAGGAGGCTCTTTTAGCAACAATCAACAGGCTGCAGCTCATGCACCTCTGGAGACAATCTCGGTGGCAGGCAACTAGCCCCAGCCTGAGATGCAGTATCTATTGAACAAATCTCTGGTGTCTGCAAGCCCGAGTGTATAGTGGCTAGCTTTGCTATGATCTGAGACTTTTGCAAGAGGACACAAGATCAGAACTGGTACCAAATCTGAATCTGCATTGGTCAGGTGAAATCCACTCACTTTACTCTAGTGACTCCCTGGATTCCTGCCCCACTGAACTCACCACCTAAAGACTCTGAGCTACTGAGTCTTATGGGCAGTCAGCAGGCAGATTCATGCCTACGGGGTGCCTGGGACATTTTTCTGAGCTGCCCCAGGCCCAGCACTAGTGGCAGCAAGTCTCAGTTCACAGTGTGGTCTCACTCTTGCCTCTCGGTTCCGCACAGGCAGCAACCACCAGAGAAAAGCTTTGTAGTTCTTTCCAGGTAGCCCCAGGTGGTTGCAGGCAGCCCTGACCTTTTACTGCATGGCAGCCCCTCCAAAGAGACCACAAAACCAACACACCAGGAAGCCAGCATCGGAGACCACAACAGAGCATCACCTGATTTGCCCCATAAGTGGCACCCTCAAAAGGTGATCTCAATAGGTACACAGGCATGCTGGAGTAAATCACACGCCATGGGGTAAATCATACACAGCAGTTCATATTCTGTGGGCATGGACAATCCTCACAGTCAGCCTGAGGCTCAATCCCATCCACTGACATGCTAACAGCAACCAAGGCTTAACTACAATAGGAGAGGCACAAAAATAACACAAAGAACACCCCTGGAGCTCCCAGCACAGATGATCAGGTAGACTGGGCCATTGGGCCACAAGGGCACCTATTGCATAAGGCCACCTGGCCAGAAGAGGTGGATGTAACAAATCCACCTAACACATGTAAACAAACAGAAAGGCAACTAAAATGAGGAAATGAAGATATTGCACATGAAACAACAGGAGAGAATTCCAGAAAAAAGAACTAAATGAAATTAAATGAAACGAAGGTAAGCAATGTACCAAAGACAGAGTTCAAAGCACTGGTTATAAGTATGGTCAATGAATATAAAAGAATAATAAATGATCTCAGTGAGGACTTTAACAGAAATAGTAAGCATAGAAAACATAAAAACCAGAAACCATTAAAAAAATAAAAACATAGAAAAAAAGAACCAGTGAGAAATAAAAAATAGAGTAACTGAAATGATGAATACACTAGATGAAATTGACAATAGCTTAGATGAAGAAGAGGATGAAATCAGCAATTTGGAAGAAAAAAATAGAAGAAAACAACCAATCAGAACAGCAAAAAATAAATAAATAAAAACAAAAATAAATTTAAGAGGGGAGAAAAACATTGGCATAGATGATAGAGGATTTGATCATCCATGTTGCGACCAAATCAAAATTGTGACAGAACCACAGAGCAAACATCAAGGAAAGTCACCTGGGATCTAGATGAACAAGCCCTATAACTAGGGAGAGAAATGAGAAATTGCCCTGCAGTGATAGAAGGCAGGAGGGGGCAAGGATACTAGGCTGCCCAATCTCGAGTGGCTGAGTGGGACAGAGGCCATAGCATTGGCAGAGAGCAGCAGCAGATGCTTCTTAAAGGAGCCGTGTCTGTGAGTGGACTTTTGAGTGATGGACATTCTCACTCTGAGCACCAGTGCTGAGTCGGCTGCGTAGGGGGCACTAGGTACTTATAGGGAGACACTGAGTTGTCAGAATGAGGGCTGGAGGTGAGGCTCTCACCTGGACAGAAGTGCCAGCAGTATCCATTGTTCCTCTGTAGAGGCCTCCCCACTTCCAGTGTGCTATCGCAGCGCCACCATAACTGAGATGTCATCATACTGGATAAAAGGTCACTTGGCCCAAAGGATTCCCTGAAACCCCACCTCCCTCAACTTGCAGCCCCACCTAAGCCACCTCCAGGTGTATCCTCAGCAAGTAAGGTGCTCCTTGCTGAGTAGAGTCAAGACACACTAGTGGCAGCTGGCCTTGGTTTCTGGTATGGTTTCCTGAGGCAACTATAAGCACAGCATCTGTGGATTGCTTACTGAATCTTAACATGTGGTCCTGGAGGGGCAAAGTTTGGGGCTAAACTTGCCCTGCAGCTGAACCACTCTCAGGACTGTGCCACTGGACAACTACTACACAAAGCTACAGTAATAAGACCAGGAGACTTAGGAGCTTTGATTAGTACAGAGAAATAGATGCAGAAAGGCAGCCAAAATGGGAAGACCAAAAAGTAGAAGCCATATGAGAAAACAGAACAGAGATCCAGGAATAATGGAGTCAAGCACTCTAACAAATGCAGAGTTTAAAGCATTGGTTATAAAGATAGATGCTCAATGAATTTCGGGGAAGCATAGATGAGTCAGGGAGAACTTTAACAAAGAAATAAAAAAAAATATATATATAAAATGGAAACGTAAATTATAAAAGGGAACCAGTCAGAAATGAAGAACACATTATCCGAGATGAAGAGTATATTAGATGGGATCAACAAAGCAGATAAAGAAGAAGATGGAACCACTGATATAGAGGATGGGGAAGCCAAGAACACTCAACCAGAATGGCAAGAAAAAAGAAGCCAAGACTATAACAATAATTTAAGGAGCCTATGAGACACAATTAAATGTAAAAATATCCATTCCATAAGAGTACCAGAAGGAAAACAAGATGTTGAAGAGCTATTTGAAGAAATAATGATGGAAAACTTTTCTAACCTGGTGAAGGAAATAGACATACAACCACAGGAAGCTCAGAGAGTCCCAGGAAAGAGGAATCCAAAGAGGACCACACCAAGACACATAATAATTAAAATGCCAAAGGTTAAATACAAAGAGAAAATTTTAAAAGCAGCAAGAGAAAAGCTGTTTGTTATCTACAAGGGAGCACTCCAAAGACTGGCAGTCAATTTCTCAAAAGAAACCTTGCAGGACAGAAGGGATTGGCACAAAATATTTGACATAATGAAAACCCAGGATCTACAACCAAGAATAATTTATCCAGCAAAGCTATCATTTAGAGTCAAAGGACAGATAAAGAGATTCCCAAACAAAAATAAGCTAAAGAAATTTATCAACATCAAGCCAGTATTACAGGAAATGTCTGAGGGACTTCTTTAAGAAGAAAAAGACATGCATCAAAAACAAGAATAAAGACTGGTAATAACTACATTCCTATCAACAAGTGCCTCAAATGGTAATGAATTAAATACTCCAATAAAAAGATAGAAGGCTGAATGGGTAAGAAAACAAGATCCCTACATATGCTGCCTACAGGAGACTCACTTCAAATTAAAACACACACATAGATCAAAAGGAAGGGGATGGAAAAAGATATTGCCTTGATGGACCTACTGGTATTGCACTGAATGAAATGAGTCAGATAGAGAAAGACAAATACCGTATGACTTCACATAAATGTGAAATCTAAAGAATAAAATAAACAACAACAAAAACAAAAAAACTCATAGATACGGAGAATATTTTGAGGGCTACTAGATAGGGGAATTGGGGAGTTGAGAAAAAAAGGCAAAGGGATTAAGAGGTACAAATGGATGGTTGCAGAATAGACATGGAGAACATGGAGATGTAGAGTGTAGCATGGGGAAGATGGTTAATAATGTTGTAATAAACATGTAAGCGGGAAGAGGGGTACTAGATTTAGTGGGTTGATCACTTTGAGAGTTGTGGGTCTCTGATTTACTAGGCTGTACAACTGAAAGTGGTATACTATTGTATGCCAACTATAATTGAAATAAAAAACCTCATTGAATTGTACAATGTAAATACGAGCAACTAATTGTCTGTCATGTTTCAATAAACACAGAAAAAAAGTCAAAATAAACCAAATTCAAATAAATAACTAAATAAATAATCAGCTTAAAATAAAAAATAAATTAGGAAACTGTAGGAAATCTCCAGAACCATGTCAAGCATATTAACATTTGCATCATAGGGGTACCAGAAGGAGAAGAGAGAGACTGAGGGATTAAAATATTATTTGAAAAATTAATGACTGAAAACTTTCCTAATCTGGTGAAGGATATAAACATACAAGTCCAGGAAGTACAAAGAGTCCCAAAGAAGATAAAATCAAACAGGTCCACACCAGGACACATCATAACTGAAATGCTAAAGGTTAAAGATGAAGAGAGAATCCTAAAATCAACAAGAAAAAGCCAGGTAGTTATCTATAAGGGAGCTGCCATAAGAATTCCAGCTGATTTCTCAACAGAAAATTTGCAGGCCAGGAGTAATTGGCATGAAATATTCAAAGTGATGAAAAGCAAAGATCTACAACCAAGAGTACTCTACCCAGCAAGACTATCATTTAGAACTGAAGGAGACAAGTAAAAGCTAAAGAATTGTTAAAGGGTCTCCTCTAAGAATTGTTAAAGGGTCTTCTCTAAATTTATTGAGACTTGTTTTGAGCTCTAACATGTGGTCTATCTTGGAAAATGTCCCATGTGCACTTGAGAGAATGTATATATTGCTGTTTTGGGGTGAAATGTTAAAGAATTGTTAAAGGGTCTCCTCTAAGAAAAAGAAGAGGAAAAAACATAAATATTAATAATAAAATGGAAATGACTACACATCTATCAATAATCACTTTAAATATAAATGGCTTAAATGCTCCAATCAAAAGATATAGGGTAGCAGAATAGATAAGAAAACAAGACCGCTACATATGCTGTTTACAAGAGACCCACTTCAAATCAAAAGACACAAACAAACTGAAAGTAAAGGGTTAGAAAAAATATTTCACGTAAATGGAAATGAAAAAAAAAAAGCTGAGGTAGCAATTCTTGTATCAGACAAAATAGACTTTAAAACAAAGGCTATATAATAAGAGAAAAAGAAGGACATTACATAACGATAAAGAGATCAATCCAGCAAGAGGACATAATCCTTGTAAATATTTATGTGCCCAACATAGGAGTACCTTCATATATATAAAGCAAATATTGACCAACATAAAGGGAGAGATCAACAATGATACACTCATAGTCAGGACTTTAACACCCCATTGACACCAACGGACTGATCTACCAGTCAGAAAACCAACAAGGAAACAGCAGCTTTAAATGACACTCTAGACCAGATGGATTCAATTGACACTTTTAGAGCATTTCATGCCAAAGCAGCAATATATACATTATCTCAAGTGCACATGGGACATTTTCCAAGATAGACCACATGTTAGAGCTCAAAACAAGTCTCAATAAATTAAAGAAGAATGAAATTATAATAAGCATCTTCTTTGACCACAACGCTATGAAACTAGAAATCAACTACAAGGAAAAGACTGGAAAATACACAAACACATGGAGTCTAAATAATATGGAACTAAACAATGAATGAATTAATCAAGTAAGAAGTCAAAATATATATAAGGAAAAGTGGAAATGAAAACACAATGACTAAAAATCATGGGACACAGCAAAAGGAGTCCTAAGAGGGAAATTCATAGCAATACAGGCCTACTTCAAGAAACAAACAAAAAACTAATAAACAATCTAACCTTACACGTAAAGTAACTAGAAAAAGGACAACAAACAAAACCTAAAGAGAGTAGAAGAGAAAGTATGATAAAGATCATAGTGAAAGTAAATGAAATAGTGTATATAAAAACAATATAAATTATCAATAAAACCAAGAGCTGGTTCTTTGAAAAGATAAACAGAATTGATAAATCTTTAGCCAGACTCATGAAGGACAAAAGAGAGAGAACTCAAATAAATAAAATCAGAAATGAAATAGAAGTGACAACTGACTCCACGGAAATACAAAGGATTATAATCATAAAAAAATTTATGAGCAATTATATACCAACAAATTGGACAATTTAGAAGAAATGAATACATTTTTGGAAATATACAATCCTATAAGACTGTCAAGAATAATAGAAAATTTGAATAGACAAATTTACCCTAATGTAATGTAATCGATAAAAAAAAAAAAAAAAATCACTCCTCCAAAACAAAAAACAAAAGTGCTGGACTGGATAGATTTACAGTTGAACTTTACCAAATGTTCATAGAAGAATTAACATCTACACCTATTCTTCTTAAATTATTCCAAAAAATTCAAGAGGAAGAAAGGCTTCAAACTCATTTTTCAATGTTCCTATTACCCTGATTCCAATACCAGACAAAGACATTATAAAAAAAGAAAATTATAGGCCAATTTCTCTGATGGTCATAGAAACAAAAATCCTCAACAACATATTAGCAAACTGAATTCAGCAATATATTAAAAATATCATATGCCGTGATCAAGTTAGATTTATTTCTGGAATACAAGTTTGGTTTAATAACCCCAAATCAGTTATTGTGATACACATTAACAAATTGAATGGTAAAAATTATACGATCATATCAATATACACAGAAAAAGCATTAACAAAATCCAGCATCCATTTATGATAAAAACTCTCAGCTAAGTGGGAATAGAGGGAACATAGTTCAACATAATAAAGGCCATATATGACAAACCCACAACTAACATCATACTCAAAGGAGAAAAGCTAAAAGCATTTTCCTTAAGATCAGGAACAAGACAAGAATGTCCACTTTCACCACTTTTATTCAACATAGTTTTGGAAGTCCAAGCTACAGCAATCAGACAAGAATGAGAAATAAAAGGCATCCATATTGGAAAGGAAAAAGTAAAACTGTCATTATTTGCATATGACATGATATTATATAGAGTGAACTCTAAAGATACCATTAAAAAATATTAGAACTGATAAATTAATTCAGTAAAATAACAAAACAAAAAATAATATTAGAAAATCTGCGCATTTTTATACACCAATAACAAGCTATCAGAAGAAAACTAAGACAACAATCCCACTTACAATAGCATCAAAAATGATAAAATACTTAGGAATAAATTAAACAATGAGGAAAAAGACCTGTACTCAGAAAATTATGTCACTGAAGAAACTGAAGAAGGTACAAATAAATTAAAACATACACTGTCCTTATGGATAGAAAGAATTAACATCATTAAAATGTCCATACTATCCAAGGCAATCTACAGATTCAATGCAATCCCTATTAAAATACCAAAGGCATTTTTCAGAAAACTAGAACAAATAATCCAAAAATGTATATGGAACCATAAAAGATCCCAAATAGCCACAACAACTTTGAGAAAGAGAACAAAGTTGGAGGTATCACCCTACCTGGTATCATACTACAAGGCTGTAGTAATCAAAGCAGCTGTGTACTGACACAAAATGGACACATAGATCAATGAAACAGAATAGGGAGCCCAGAAGTAAACCCACATCCATATGGTAATTTAATATATGACAAAGGAAACAAGAATATGCAATCAAGAAGACAGTTTCCTCAATAAATGGTGCAAAAAAATTAAAAAATAAAACTTGATCACTTTACAGCATATATAAGAATAAACTCAAAATGGATTAAAGGCTTAAACATAAGACCTCAAACCATAAAACTCCTAGAAGAAAACAGGCAGTAAACTCTCCAACATTGCTCTTAGTAATATTTTTCTTGATATATCTCTTTGGCAAGGGAAACAAAAGAAAAAATAAACAAATGAAACTACATCAAACTAAAAAGTTTTTGCACAGCAAAGAAAACCATCAATAAAATGAAAAGACAATTTTCTGAATGGGAGAACGTATTTGCCTAAGATACATTTGATAAGGGCTTAATATCCAAAATTTATAAAGGACTTATGCAACTTGACACCAAAAACCAAAAACAACCTAATTAAAAAATGAGCAGAAGATCTAAATAGACATTTTTCCAAAGAGGATATGGAGATGGCCAACAGATGTATGAAAAGATGCTCAAAGTCACTAGTCATCAGAGAAATGCAAACTAAAACCACAATGAGATATCACTTTACAGCTGTCTGATTGGCTATCATCGATAATAAAGAACAAAAAGTGTAGGCAAGGATGTGGAGAAAAGGGAATCTCTGTGCTCTGTTGGGGGGATTGCAATTGGTAGAGCCATTATGGAAAACAATATTGAGGTTCCTTAAAAACTTAAAAATAGAACTACCTATGACCCAACAATTGCACTTCCAGGTGTTTATCTAAAAAAAAAAACCAAAACACTAATTTGAAAAGATATATGCACCCCTACGTTCATTGCAGCACTATTTACAATAGCCAAGACATGGATGCAACCTAAGTGTCAATAGATAGACAATTGGATAAAGAAGAGGTGGTACATATATACAATGGAGTATTACTCAGCCATAAAAAATGAAATCGTACCATTTGCAATGACATAGATGAATCTAGACAATATTATGCTGAATTAAATAAGTTAGAGAAAGACAAATACCATATGATTTCGGTTATATGTGGAATCTAAAGAATGATATAAATAAACAAACAAAACCAAAAAAGAGTCATAGACAGAGAACGAACTGGTATTTGCCAGATAGGAGGGGACTGGTGGTTGGGTGAAAAAGGTGATGGTATTAAGTACAAATTAGTAGCTTAAATTTTCTGTTAAATTCTTCATCTGTTCATGAGGAATATAATCAATAATATTATAACAACTATGTATGATGACAGATGGATATTAATATTATCAGGAGGGATCACTTTGTGAGGTATATAAATGTGTAACCACTGTGTTGTACACCTAAAATTAATATAATATGTCAAGTGCAATTGGAAAAGAAATTAATTTTTTAAAAGATGTTAATTAGCTTCATTGTGGTGAATATATATATATATAATCTCAAACATCAAGTTTTATACCTTAAATGTACCTATTTTTATTTGTTAAATATATCTTTATAAAACTGAAAATAAACTAAGCTGATGTCAGCATTGGAACACCTTGTCTGCCATTCACTAACTCTATGGCCTTGGACAATTTATTTAAGCGGTCTTCATAAAAATGTTAAAAACAAAATTTAAGCAAATAAATTTTAAAATCTAAATGGCTTTACTAAATGGTGCATGAATTGGGCAGCATGCCATTTAGCAAGTGGAGAGGAGCCCAAGGAGCTATACAGATTGGAAGGCATCTGTAGGCAAAAAGGGAGGGATGAGGAAAGGGCCAGCTCATCTTCCTTTGGGAGATGGAGAGGGGACTATGTTGAGATGATCTCATTGTGCCATCCAGGAAATGCCAGACCAACTGGTCAAGTTAAGACTACATTTGGGGAGGTTATAATTGTACTAGGGTTAGGTATTAGATATTGGTGTGTTGCTATGGCGTTAGTACAATTGACTTCATTTGGGGCCTACTGTCTCTTTTTTCAATATAAGAAAAGACCAGATCATAATCAAAGTGATTTTAGGAGTACCTGACATTGCAATGTTTGGAAGTGTTCTGTGGGCTGCATGCTTGCTTACCACAGCATCAGTCACACAGAAGGCACCCAGTGTGATTTTGCTTCTCTTTATTATTGTAAGGGAGAAGGAAGCATAATGATCTACACTGAATAAGTATTTTCAAGAAAATGAAGCTAAGTTGGTGTCTTTGTCCTAGGAGAGGAGATGGAAAGCAATACAAACTATTATAATTAAAAACAAAGAAATGGGTTCCCCAGAGGGTTAAAAACTTAACTGTCTTCTTACTTTTGGCAGACTGATTAGGGATTCTCTCAGAATAAAAAAAACTTCCAGTTTATGCTGCTTCTTTGTGTCTTCCTTCTTTACAAAGGGTAAATTTTCAATTAAAAAAATCAGAGCAGGTATGGATCTCAAATTCCATAAGTAATTCTAGAATTTAGGTAGAAATATATTAATAATTAATTGCTTAAGAAATCTCTAAAAAGTAGGTATATTTTCATTTTCTTGGATTATACATATAACATAAAATATAATATATATTTCTGTTTAAGAATATATCATGTCTGTAAAATTAGAGTAATATTGATGATTTGTAGGGTTAAATAATATATTTGAAATTTATTTAAATTAGTAATGTTATGATGATTTGAGGCCACTCTCATGAGTACTATGAGTAACTATCCCTACGTGTGCCTCTTAACTTTAATTCATTACCTTGTCTTTCCATTCATTTATTAATAACAATCATTTTCCAACCAGTGTGTAGGTGCTTTTATATTATGGAAATATTAAAACATGTGAGATATGTAATTTGCTTTTCCACTAACGTACAATCTCATTGAACTTGTGTACTATTCAGACCTTTACTAAGAAGTGATATAAATAAGCAAGTGAGAATGTGTAAGTTGATGCCAACATTTCCGCGGAACATAGTGGCATTTGCCTTCATATTTTAAGTGAATTCTGTGCTCAGCACTTCATGTTACTCTTTCATTTTCTTCATTTACATTCTTTTACTCTGAAGGATATGGGATGACTCTCCTTTTAGGGATAAGAGACTGGAGGCAGAAGAGTTAAGTGTACTGCCTGAGTTCATAGCAGGCAAAGATTGGATACCATTCACTTATGTTGTTTACATGTATGCATACGGCTGGTATTGCCAAGAAAAAAAGTGGCAGGTGTGAATTTGAACATAACTGAATGACTTGAAAGGCAGATTTGGCCTCATTCTCTTCTCTTTAATAAGCACAGCTCCCACTTACTGACGCTTTACAATTGTCATGTGCTCTTTTAAGATTTTTACGCGTATTTTTCAACTGTTTTACTTAACTTCAAACAGACGCAGGGTTATTAACAATAAATTTATTCCATATAAAGAATTTTTGTAAAATGCTTTTAAAAAGCATTACCAGTATTTTTGAAGAGCAGAATGACACTCTCTGTTCATAAAACTGTTGTGGTCCAGGCTGCTGATAACTGTGATCTCAGTCACCTATACTTCCTAAGTAATGTACTATCTGTGTTTGAACTTTATATGTGGGGGTCCATGGAGGTGTTGCCTCCGGGATCTCCTTTGTTCATTCAACATTCTGTTCCTGAAGGTCATCAATTACAACAGCTGCAGTATAGTTATTATTTCATCACTGATGTCCATGGTGGAAAGAGGGTTGCTGTGGGCACTCTTGGCCACGTGAGAGGTATTAATCTTTTCCAGTATGTTTTGTTTTCCAATTGTTTCTATTACAAAAGAGAATAACCTTAAAAAAATGTATGCACTCACTCTTTCAAAAAGTGGTGAAGTTTAAGAAAAACAATTTAGTTTAGATAAAATAAATAAAAACAGAAAATTACAACTAAGAATAAAAGAAAACTATAGGCAAAGTCTGAAGCAGAGTTTAAAATTTTGTACCTCATCACATAATTATTGAAATGTTTATAGGTATTCAGAATAAAAAAAAGAAACAAGATGTCCAAATTTCAAATTCATTCTGGAAATGGTGCTTGTTATCTCCCTCTTGCCAAGACAGCAGCTACTCAGCAGGCTCTGCTCTATCAAGAGCAAGCAGTCCTGGAGCGCTTGGCATTTCTTGAATGTTCTTTCTTTATTATTATTATTATTAATTATTATTATTATTATTATACAATTCAATGAAGTTTTTCTTTTTCAATTATAGTTGGCCTGTAATATATTAGTTTCAGTTGTACAAAATAGTGATTAGAGATCTATATAACTCAAAAAGAGATCACCCCACTAAATCTACATATTTGTTACAACATTCTTAATTATTTTCCTTATGCCACACTTTATATCTCCATGACAATTTCGTATCTATCCATTTGTACTTCTTAATCCTTTTGCCCTTTATCACCATCCCTGCAATGCCCCCTCCATCTACTATCCCTCAAAATATTCTCTATATCTATGAATTTGTTTCATTTTTGTTGTTGTTTATTTTGTTCTTTAAATTCCACATGCGTGTGAAATTATATAATATTTGTCTTACCCTTTCTAACCCATTTCATTCAGCACAATACCCTCTAGGTCTATTGAAGCAATCCATCCCCTTCCTTTTAGTCTGTGTGTGTCTTTTAATTGGAAATAAGTCTCTTGTAGGCAGCCTATGCAGGGGTCTTGTTTTCTTATCCATTCGACCACCCTATCTTTTGGTTATTACCATTCTTTATTCCTGCTTTTAATACATGTTTTTTATTCTTAAAGAAGTCCTTCTAACATTTCCTGTAATACTAGCTTGGTGTTGAATTCCTTTAGCATATTTTTGTCTGAGAAGTTCTTTATCTGTCCTTTGACTCTAAATGATAGTTTTGCTTAATAAAGTATTTTTGGTAGTAGATCCTGGGTTTTCATCACATTGAATATTTTGTGCCAAGCTCTCTACCCTACAAAGTTTCTTTTGAGAAATCAGCCACCAGTCTTATGGGTGTTCCCTTGTAGGTAACTTTCTTCTTTGCTCTTGCTGCTTTTAAGATTCTCTCTTTGTTTTTAACCTTTGGCATTTTAATTATATGGCTTGGTGTGGTCCTCTTTGGGTTCCTCTTTCTTGGGACTCTCTGAGCTTCCTGGGGTCGTATGTCTATTTCCTTCATCAGGTTAGGGAAGTTTTCCATCATTATTTCTTCAAATAGTTTTTTTTAACTTCTTGTTCTCCCTCTTCTCCTTCAGTTACCCCTATGACACAGATGTTTTTTCATTTAATTTTGTCCCATAGTCTCCTTAAATTATTATTATAGTCTTAGCTTCTTTTTTCTTGCCATTATGATTGGGTGTTCTTGGCTTCTGCCTCCTCTTTATCAGTGGTTTGATGCTCTTCTTTATCCACTCTGTTGATTTCCTCTAATATACTCTTCATCTTAGATAATGCATTTTTCATTTCTGACAGGTTCCCTTTTATAATTTCTATTTCCATTCTTATGTTTTTTATCTCTTTGATAAAGTTCTCACTGAGTTCATCTATACTTCCCCTAAGTTCATTGAGCATCTTTATAACCAGTGTTTTGAACTCTGCATCTGTTAGATTGCTTAACTTCATTATTCCTGGATCTCTGTTCTGCTCTCTCATATGGCTTCTGCTTCTTTGTCTTCCCATTTTAGTTGCCTTTCTGTGTCTGTTTCTATGTACTAAGCAAAGCTCCTAAGTCTCCCAGTCTTATTAGTGTGGCTTTGTGTAGTAGTTGTCCAGTAGCACAGTCCTGAATGGGGTTTAGCTGCAGGCTAAGTTTAGCCTCACCCTGTGCCCTTCTGAGGCCATCTGTTAAGATTCAGCAAGCAATCCCCAGATGCTTTGCTTATAGTTGCCTCAAGAGGCTATGCCAGAAACTTACGCCTGCTACCATCAGTGTGGATCTTGGAGCTATTCAGCAAGGAGCACTAGACTCACCGAGGACACATCTGGATGTGGCTTGGGTGGGGCCGTGAGTTGAGGGAAGCGGAGTTTCAGGGAATCCTCTGGGCAGAGCGACCTCTATTATCCAGTTTGATGACATCTCAGTTATGGCGGTGCTGCGTCTGCACACTGGAAGGCAAGGAGGCTCAACAGAGTAACAATAGATACCACCAGCACTTCTGCCCAGAAGAAAGCCTTGCCTCCGGCCCTCACTCCAACAAATCAGAGAGCCCCTGTAAGTCTCTGGTGCCTCCCACGCAGCCAACCCAGTGCTAGTGCTGAGAGCATGTGGGTTTGGTTGCAGACACAGCCTCTTTAAGAGGAACGTCTGCAGCTGTCATAGCCTCTGCCCCACTCAGCTGCTCGGGACAGAGCAGATTTGCATCTTCACCCTCTCCTACCTCCTACTATTGCAGAATGTTCTTGAATAAATATCCACATGAATTTTAATATAGAGCATACCAGATGATGCATTGCTTAGTATAGTTCATCTATATCACTATTTTTATTAAATTTATTGGGATGACATTGGTTAATAAAATGATAAGTTTCAAGTGTACAATTCGATAATATGTCATATGTATATTGCATTGTGTATTCACCACCTGAAGTTAAATTTTCTTCTGTCACCATATATTTGACCTATTTACCCAAATCCACCTCCCCCAAACCCCATTTCCCTATGGTAATCACTAAACTGTTGTCCATGTCCATGTGTCTCTGTTTGTTTGTCTTGTTCTTTTGTGGCTTTCAGTGTTACATACCACATATGAGTTAAATACTATAAACTTTCATATGGCCATATCTTCTCACATTCTCTGTGACAGAGAAAACTCAGTAAAGACCATTTGAGCACATGCCTATGAAGGGAATTTTGAAGTAGTGAAGAGGGGAGAGACAATATGACACAAGTAAGTATGGGTTTAAGTTCAGCTTGAACTAATGATAAAACTGAGAATCTCCTGAGCAATATGTAGATTCTACATTTGCCAATCTCATTTTAATGTTATATCACTCACTTGGTTTTATATGCCAGAAATTTCCAGATTATTACCAATAGAATTATTACACTTTTAATATCAATTTAATGGCTGGGAAAGATTTATCCCTATGTGTGCCAGACTCCTGTGTCAAATTGAAAGAAGCACAGGTGTGGGCTAACCTGACCAGATAGCCTCACCCTTAAAGTCACATTGTAGAGAGATTTAAGAAAGCCATGGTTGAATTTGAGAATAATGCAAAATCTTGTTTGAGTAAATTGGTCTGTTACAATAGTTAACAAATTCAATGTAACTAGGCAGTCTATGACATGATGTTCAAAAGAGGGACCTCCATAAAATAGATGAGATGAGGAATTTTATGGAAGTGAATTCAGTTGTGTGAGCACTTGACATTAATGATGCAATGACATGTCGTTTTCCCTGACTAAACTTAAAGCCTCCCTTTTTTGGACAATGCAAGTGTGTCTTGCAGCAGGGAACACACTCTAACCACAAGAGGTCCCAGAGATATTCATTCCTGATTTTCAAGAAGTTGGCTCAATCTGTACTTGAGCTATCAATAACCATTTCTGGATATCTAGACAACTTCTTGTACCTCATTACCACCAAAGGAGGACACTACAAGCCTATTTCTCCCTTCATGACAACTGACAAAATTGATGATGATGATGATGATGATGATGATGATGATGATGATGATGATGATGAAATTGCTCTTTTCAGCTTATGAGATGCACATGTGCACCCATTAGAGGCACTTTGGGGAGACTGGTATTCCCAGGTCATAATCATTCTGATCACTGCCCTGTTTCCAGTGCCAAACACATAGGCAGAACTAAATAGACATTATTCGAATGCATGAACTTCAAGCTTCTCTGGATTTCTGTTTTTCTATTACTAAATCTCTGTAGGAGATGCTGGGTGTATTAGTTTCCTAGGGATGCCATAAGAAAGTGCCACACACTGGTTGGCTTTTAAACAATAGAAATGTATTTTCTCACAGTGCTAAAGACTATAAGTCTGAAATCCAGGTGTCCACAGGGCTGGCTCCTTCTGAGGGCTCTGAAGGGAAGAATCTCTCTGATGACCGACAGTCATTGGAATTCCTTGGCTTTAGATGTATCACTTCGGCTTCTGCCTCCATCATCACATGTCATTCTCCTTGTGTCCATGTCTTCACATAGCAGTCTTCTTATAAACAGATCAGTCATGTTAGATTAGAGTTCCACCCCACACAAGTACCACTTCATCTTAAACAACTAACATCTTCTATGGACCTATTTTCAAACAAGCCCACACTCCAAGATGCTGGAGTCAAGGCCTCAGCATATCTCTTTAGGAGGAACTCAGGTCAATACATAACATTGGGCCACAGAAAAATGGACACAGGTTTTAGATTTATATAGGTAAAGAATCTTTTCTCAATTCATTCAGTTACTGCACAGAATATTTACAAACCAAGCACTTTAAATATAAAATAATTGGCAAACGCAGAAATTTTGTTAATATCAATAGTAAAAGTACCATGAAAGCAAGGGCTTATATCTCATTCTCCATCTCTGTTATTATGTCTGTCTCATGCCAATTAAACTGAATTTCTCTATTAACTTATCTGTAATGAACTGATGTTTCAAGGAACTGTTTAATTGCCTTTGGGAATGTTCACTTTTGTAGAAACATTATCAATCATATAAAAGTACATATTATTATTCTAATTTTTCAATCAAGAAAAGGAACACTCAGAAGCTGAGCTCAGAAGAAGTTTCACAGTTTCATAAATGAAGCAGCACAACGGGACATATTTCTTTCTGATACTATGCTTCTTGATCTTTGAGATTCCTAATTGTGACCATGGCACATTGATAATCCACCTATAATTTTAGCAGATGGCATGCTTAATAAGGTTTGCTTAATCACAAACTAGCATCACTTTTTGTTGGAGCAGATGAAGAACACATTCATCATGTAGTGAGAGAATCAGACCTTCAGCTCCGACTTCATCCTGGTCACAGCCCCACCCACACCTTCCTTTTCTCTCTGGTCTTGGGCATCTCAGTGGCCTTCATGGGAAACCAGACTATAGTTCTCCTTGTCTGCCTGGACCCCCAGCTTCACACCCTCATGGATATCCTCTCAGACAGCTGTCCCTCATGGACCTCATGTTCATCTGCACCACTGTGCCCAAGATGGCCTTTAAATACTTGTCTGGTGGCAAGTCCATTGCTGTGGGCAGTTATGGGGTCAAGATATTCTGCTATGTATCCCTGCTTGGAGTAGAATGTTTCCTGTTGGCTGTCATGGCCTGTGACCACCGTGTGGCTACATACCACCCTCTTTTGTACACTTTCTTTGTGAATCAGAAACTCTGTGTCTTCCTGACTGCTGCTTCCTGGGTCTTGGGCTCTCATGATGACATCATTGTGCTTGCAATAGCTCTGTCGTTTTCTTACTACAGCTCTCTGGAAATTCATAATTTTTGTGTGTGTGTGTGTGTGTGATGCTACTGCTCTTTTACCTTTATCTTGCACAGACAGATCTACATTTGAAAGACTGTTCTTCATCTGCTGTGTGGTGATGCGAATTTTTCCCATCTCAGTGATCATTTGTTCCAGAACCCTATTCCAGAACCCTTGGAGCTGTCATCCACATGGGCTCTGTGGAAAGTTGCCACAGAGCCTTCACCAGCTGCTGCTTCCACCTGTCCAATGTTGGGCTCTACTACAAGGCTGCCAAGTTCATGTACACGAGCTCAGCCTCTAATCATACTCCAGACCAGAACAAGATGGTGCCAGCCTTCTATATCATCCCCACCCCCAAGATGAACCCTCTTGCCCACAGCCTCCTCAACAAAGAGGTATCCAGGAGACTTCACAAATTATTGAGGAAAGGAAAATTAATGTATCTTTACTTACCCTACTTTGGCCAACACTCCTTCATGGAAGTTGAAATCCCTTGTCCATTCTTTTCCTTCTAGTTTGTCTTTTCTCCCACTTTTTACAAATTTAAAATAGCTTTGCTTATTATAAAATTATATAAATACTATAGGTAAAGTGGGCTGTATTTGAACATTAGCATAGATTGTATCATCTTGTAAATTTCAGTTATATCAGTGGTTGTTAGTCATGAGCACTTGACTTTGGGATAAACCAAGCTGTAAGTATGATGACCTTTGCTTTACCCAAGAAAAGAGGTTGCAGTTGATCCACTGATTTGGGTGAGCTTCCTCTTTGTTTAAGGATTACTTATCTATTTGCCTTCAATTTTACCTCTGCTTGAACCTATGTATTGACTGTTTTATTGCCAACTCCTCTACTTAATCCCCACATATTTAGCAGTAGGAAGTTAGTGCTGGCAGTTCCTTCAATCAAGTCTATGTCTATATAAGATAGCTTTTAGAAATCCCTCATATTTATACATTTAAAATAAAAGTGGATATTTTAACAGATAATATCTATTTAGTTAGGCTATACAAACTTCATCTTTATTATGAATGATTTTATTCCTCATTCATCTTTATATTAATAACTAGAATTAACTTAAATATATTATAAAACTATCATTTTCTGAATGTAATAACCATGATTTCTTTAATACATTTATGAAAAATTGATATCTTACAAAAATGAAAAAAGTTTTCTTAAAGAGAATGTCTGGTCTATAAATGTCTCATAAATATTGCATTAATATTCCATGGAGTGCACACACATTAACATAACTGAACTGTTATTAATTCATTGCAATTTGCATATCTGAATCATCTATATCCTTGAAATTAAAAGCAATCTTTGCCTGCTTCATGAATAATACTTTAATTTCTGTATACAGAAATTAATCTTCATTGTGTAATGCATTATTGCTCTATAAATATATTTTTTAAACTAAAATTAGACTTTA
This sequence comes from Pteropus vampyrus, assembly GCF_000151845.1. NCBI lineage: Eukaryota > Metazoa > Chordata > Mammalia > Chiroptera > Pteropodidae > Pteropus > Pteropus vampyrus. Next base: position 54,866 of record NW_011888978.1, on the reverse strand, counting down.
TGCTTTAATAACATGTGCCATCAGTTATAATCTGTTGCATCCTTTGTCGAAATAGCAATATTTTGGGACAAGAAGACCATTATCAGTAAGTTTATATATATATGTGTGTGTGTGTATGTGTGTGTGTGTGTGTGTGTGTGTGTGTGTACATACATATTTGCCATTTAAAAATTACATTAGTTTCAGATATACAGTACAATGGTTAGACATTTATATAATTTATAAAGTGATTCCCCCAAATATTCTAGCACCTGTCTGGCATTACAAACAGACATTGCAATAACATACAAGAAAATTCAATATTTTAAGGTATGCAGTTTGCTGACTTTTTAACAGATTCATAGATTTGTGCAAGTTTCAATGTAATTTAATTTCAAACATTTTTATCATCCTCAAAAGAACACCAATAACCATTAACTTTCATTCCCCATTTTCTCCTCTCCAACTCTTACAATCACTATCTTGTGCCTCTATGGTTTTGCCTATTCAGGACATTATACTAAAATGGAGCCATATAATATGTGATCTTCTGTGACTGTCTTGTTTCATTTAGCATAATATTTTTAAGGTTGATGTTGAAGCATGTATCAGCATCCCATTCCTTTACATGAGTAAATAACATTTCATTGTAAAGTTTACCCACGCAACAACTGACAGGCATTTCCACTTTGGGATGATATGAATGATACCGCTACAAGCATTCATATGCACATTTCAGTGTGAACATAAGTTTTCAATGTCTTGAGTATATATAAACCTAGGAGTAGAATTGCTCAGTAATATGGTGATTTTCTGTTTAACTTTTTGCAAAACTGCCAAACTGTGGCTAAAACTTTTATATTTCCTCCTTCAATTCTTGACATCTCCATCCATTCTTGCTATTTTTCACTTTAACATTATTAACCATTCTAGTGGGTGTGAAATGGTATTTCACTGTGGTTTTGTTTGCATTTCTCAAATAACGAAGACTAATTTATCCAGCAAAATTATCATTTAGAGTTGAAGGACAGATAAAGAACTTCCCAGACAAAAATAAGCTGAAGGAATTTATCACCACCAAGTCAGTATTACAG
>NW_011888978.1:40275-53743 GCF_000151845.1 Pteropus vampyrus | reverse complement strand
ACTAAAAGGAAGAGTATAGAAAAAGATATTGCTTTCATGGACCTAGAAGGTATTTAAGTCAGACAGAGAAAGATAAACACTATATGATTTCACTTATATGCAGAACCTAAGGAATAAAAAGAACAAACTAATCAAAAACAGACTCACAAATATAGTGGATACTTTGGTGTCAGATGACGGGGAGGTTTGAAGGCCTGGGAGAATGGGGTGAAGGGTTAAAGAAGTACAAATTAATAGCTGATGGATGGTCACAGGAATGGGGAGCATGGCATTGGGAATGCAGATAGCATTAATACGTTGGCTAGATAGAGGGTCAGAGGAAGTATGAAGCAACTAGAGAGATTGTTTACGAACTATATAGATGTCTAACCAATGTACTGTATACTCGAAACTAAAATAAATAAATTTCAAAAAATAAAAAATAAATTAAAAAATATTTTCTGTATCTATGAATTTAGCTTTTTGTTATTGAGTTGTTAGCCTTCTTTATACACAGTATTCTGAATATGACTCTTATCAGATATATGATTTGCATTTTAATTTATTTCTTAATGAGTCGTCTTTTTACTTTATTGATGGTGTCCTTCAAATTATAATTTATGAATGTTTTAATTTTAGTGCAGTATACATTTTTTAAAACATTTTATGCATATGATTTTGGTATAATATGTAGGAGAACATTGTCTTATACAAGGTCACATAGATTAATATTTCTTTTTAGAGTTTTAAATTTTTATTTTTTATATTTGTGTTGTGGCTCCATGTGAAGTATTTTTTAATATATATGATGTGAGATAAGAATCTAATTTCATTCTTTGCCTGTGAATATTCAGTTGTCACAACGCCAATTGTTGAAGAAACTATGCTTTCCCTATTGATTTGTTTTTGTATCTTTTTTGAAAATCAGTTGACCATAAGTGTACATATTTACTCCTAGACCCTTAATTCTATTTCGTGGCTCTATATATTTATCTTTATGTGCTGCCTTGAGGATTCAGAAACTATGAGACCTCTAGCTTTGTTCTCAGTCAAGATTGTTTGGTCTAATCTGGGTGTCTCTAATTTCCATATAAATTTTAAAGTCAAATTGCTAATTTCTGAAAAAAAAAACATCTGAGATTTTTATAGAGATTGTATTACATTTATAGCTCAATTTGGGATAGTTTCCAATATAACAGTAAGTTATACAACTCATAGACATAAAAAAATCTTTGAATTTGTTTCTTCTTTGTAACATTTCTTTTAATATTTTGTACTTTTTAGGTGTGCCATCTTTTTTTATTTTGTTAAATTTACTACCAAATATTTTATCTTTTTAGATACAATTTGGATACAAATTAACTGTTATCTAATTCTATTTTTCTATTGGTCATTGTTAGTGTCCCTCTGTTGTATTTTGACCTGTAGATAATTATGCATTTTTGAGATTTCTTTTCTATGTTTGACTATTTATGTTCTTCTTTTTATACCTTTGATATATTTTACAATCATACTTATGGAGATGATATATTTCATGATTATATAACAGTATTGACTCATCACTGTTTAGTTTCAAATCTATATTTTTATGGTTTGTATCCATGAAGTTACCTGAAGGCCGTCCTAGGAAATTTGTACTTGGAAGAGTTTGAGATATCATGTCTTTTTTTTTTACAGGCAGATTTATGTATCTCCTGATAAATATATTTTGAAGAATAATCTTCAAGAAATTCCAGATATAGTTAACTCAGTCATACCTCAAACTTTTGCCTAATTTCATTGTCTCTGAAACTAATATGAGACTTGAATATATCTTTCTGTCCTTGAATGTTACACTGTAAGGTAGAAACTCTGTCATCAGAGGCCTGTATTCACAACTCAATTTTGTCACTAGAAGTATAACTAGAGGTAAATTAATATGCCCTCTACACTTGAATATCTATGCCTGTCTAATGGTAATTATAATGATGGAATGACTGTGAGGATTAAATAAGCTTGTGTATGAGGCACTTAGAACTGTCCCTTTTGCATCAAGGTGCTTTGCAAGAATGAGGTTATTTATCATTGTGAGCCTAGAGGTATTGATGTCCATGTTTTATATGTGTGTATATACATACACAAAAAATACACATAGATGCATATATAATTTATTAATCATGTTTTCTGCACACACACAAGCTTAAGAAAAAAATACATATTTTATAGTTATCTACTTGCACAAATTAGATCATTATAGTTGTTGCTCAATTGGTTTTCAATTAAGATCATTTTATATATATAATCTGTAATGACTTTGTGGGATCTTCATAATCTTAAGTCATTTCTTATTCTTTTATTTACTCCTTAATGCAACAAAACTTTATTGAATGAAAACTGTGTGCTCTATTAGCAGGTTTAAAACATTAGCATTGTATTATTTTTGATATTGTGAAGTTTGAAATTAAGAAAAATAAAAAGATGTAGACAAATTATAATACATTTTAAAGTTTATGATCAGCATACTTCTACAATGGCTGACCAAGATTTTTCACTCAAAGTCTAAGGACGTTGAGTACTGTGGATGTCCCTGCTGTGGTTGTGACATCACTCAGCCAAAGGAAGTCCTGCAAGTGAAGCAGGTCTGTCAGTTGGCCTTGATATGGTGATATTACATGTTTGTGCTGACCTCATCACACAAGTCCTTTAAAGAACACAGTTCTCTGGATGGTAGTAAGAGGGGAAGGGAAGTGGACTTGAGTCATGAAAAGAGTTTGACTTGCAACTGCTAGCTGTGAAGATGAAGGGGCCATGTGCAAGAAACAGGTTCGAGAGCTGAGAGCAACATCTGCTGACAGCCAGTAAAGAAATAGTGAAAGGAAATAGGCCTGGTATGTCTCTTTTCTTCAATATCTGGGAAGATTCATGGCTAAGAACTGGAACCAACTGGAAGTATCTTTACTCAAATGTCTGGCAGTTGATTTTGGCTGTCAGATTAAACATCAGCTGGCCCTATTGGCCAAAACATCTACTCTTGGTTTCTCCCTGTGGACCACTACTCTCCAACGTGGTGGCCTAAGGGTCAACAGAGTGTTCACATAATTGCTAAAGCTTTCAAAAACGGTCATTCCAGTGAGTGACGTGGAAGCTGCTTCACCTTTTATGACATAGTCTTGTGAGTGAGTTACAGAGTATACTTTATTGTTTCAAACACAAAACTCTGATAAATTTTAAGGAGAGACTTTTGTGAAGTGGCAAAGATTTCAATCCTCTTTGAAATAAATATATAATTATATTTTTAAAATTTATTAAATAAATTATATTTATTTATGATATATAATTAAATAAATTATATATAAGAATATATAATTAAATAAAATTTCAAATCAACAAAAGCAAACAGACATGCATAAATTTTCTGTTAAGGGAAACAATTACAAAAATTCAAAATACAAAAAAATTCAAAATACAAAAAAATTCAAAATACAACTATAACAGTTTTAAAAGATGAAAAAAATCTACACGTTAGAAAACAGAAAAAATAAGACATAAAAATAGTAGAATGTAAAATACATAAAATATGTGAAAACGATAGGAAAAAATGAAGATTTTACTACCAATGGAATAATTAGTAGTAAAATAATTTAACATATTTTACAAATCAAAATAGGTTGAATATATTTTGAAATGAAATAATAAGAAGACTTAAAACATTTAAAATGTCATTTTATGAATAAATATTACACCACTTGGTATATATATTTTTTTAAAAGAAAAAAGGGAAATATCAATGTCTAAGGATCTAAGGATCTACATTGCAAAGACTACTCAATGTAACACATGAAAGAAAAAGAATAAAAATGATCAAAGATGATAATGCAATAGAAAACAGATGGAAATAGGAAAGGGTAATAGCATAAACATAATAAAAAATAAAGCAAGAAAATTATTGACATTTGTAAAGACTTGAATGAGTACTGGGCATCTGTGTGACTGAACAAAATCTTTTTAGGAAAAAAAGTATATTTTGAGAAAGTGGTAACTTTTGAGACACTTCTTTAGTTTTATAAATTTTAGGATATTTAAAATTCAGAAAAGTTTAGAATAAGAAATACTTTATTAACCCTTTCTAGTATTCATACACATTAATATTCTGTTATATATGTTTTCCATCTATTGACCAAGGACATAAATATTAGTAAATAGATAAATCTGACCCTATGATTCTAACCCAGTGCTAATTTTATCCTCCTCCCAATTTTCATTACTTGACATTTACTATTCAAGTCCTTGCTAATAATTTTAAATCTATTTATGTCTTACTAAACGGTATATAACAATATTTCAGATTTAATTTAAAAATCCACGAATGGTTTTATTTTATAATCTTTTTAAATTATTTTACCATAGTCACTTAGACTTATGTTTATGATCTCTATTAAGTATGACTTTATAGCCCTATCATAAACTTAAGTGACATGTACTTGGAAAGAGAATTTTTTTTTTGATTATTGGTGTATAAAGCCCCAAACTCAACATATTCAACAGAAATTGATATTTTATTGTTATTTAATTTTTGTTTCTCTTGTTTTTAAGGCAATTGGGTATCTTCGGCAATGTGTAGGGGTTTCTGGACTATTTTGGATTTTATTAGTTTGGTTTAGGTATGAAAACTATCTTCAATCTGTATCGGTGTGTTAATTTTAACCATAATTTCTTTTACTATATGAATATTTTATTTTATTTATTTTTATTAAATTTATTGGGGTGACATCGGTTAATAAAATCATATAGGTTTCAAGTGTACAATTCAATAATATGTAATATGTATATTGTATTGTGTGTACACCACCCAAAGTTAAAGTTCTTTTCATCACCATATATTTGACCCCCTTTACCCTATCTACCTTCCCTCTCTCCTCTCTCTCTGGAAAACACTAAACAGAGACTCTGTGTCCATGAGTCTCTGTTTGTTTGTTTGCTTGTTGTTTTTATTGTAGCCGCCAGCCCCCGATAGACACACGGACCACCAGAAATCAGTGAGTTATAGGAAACACACTCTTTATTCAGCCAGCTGGGTCTGCCAGGGGTAAGCAGACCCCAAATTAAGCAGCCCTGAAATGTAGAGGTACAGGGTTTTCAAGCCCTAAACTGCTATTCTTCATCCTGTTTGAACACACAAGTCTATTTTTCTTCTTTTTACTAACTGTCAACCCACAGGTCGGTTGTGCAAGCAGGGGGTACAGAAGCAGAAAGCTCATTGTTAGAGCGTTATGTTCCCATGGGCGATAGCCAAACAGTAATTTTCCAGCCAGCACACTTTCAGTTTACATCCTACATAAGAGTGAAATCACGAGTCTCAACTTTTTCTGTCTGACTTATTTCATTTAGCATAATAATCTCAAGATCCATTCATGTTGTTGCAAATGGCACAATTTCAAATTTTAATTTAATCACTTAAATCAATTTAATTCTTAATTTAATTAGTAATTGAATAATAGTCTTAGTATTTTGTTGAAGAAATCTGTCCCTTCTTTTTTTAAATTTATTTTTTATTTATGTATAGTTGGTATACAATCTTATATTGGTTTTATTAGTTTTGGATGTTCAACACAGTGATTTGATATTTCCACACCTTACAATGAGATCACCTCACCAATTCCAACAATCATCCATCACCATGCAAACCCATCATAGCACTATTGACTCTTTTTCCCTCTCCCCTACACACCCATACTCCCATCCTTTGTTTCAGGTAAACATCCCTTTGATCTCTGTTTCTATTAGTCTGTTATTTTTTGTTTTATATTGTTTCTTTATGTTTGTTTTTTTCAGATTCCACATACAGTGAAACCATAAAATACTTGTCTTTCTCTGCCTTATTTCACTTACCATAATATTCTCTAGACTTATCTATGTTGTCGTGAATGACAAGAATTCATTTTTTTATTCCTGCATAATATTCTATTGCATGTGTATGTATGTATTTGTATATATACCCATATATACCAAATCTTCTTATTTTATCTTCTATTGATGGACACTTAGGTTGCTTCCATATGTTGGCTATTGTAAATAATGCTGCGGTGAACCTAAGGATGCATATATCCTTTTGAATGGGTGTTTTTATTTTCTTTGGATAAATACCCAGAAGTGGAACTGTTGGGTCATATAGCATTTCTATTTTTATTTATTCATTTTTTTTGTGGAACCTCCATACTGTTTTTCACAGGGGCTACACCAGTTTGCAATCCCACCAACAGTGCAGAAGGATTCCCTTTGCTCCACATCTTTGCTAACACATTGTATTTGTTGACTTTTGATAATAGCCATTCTAATAAGTATTAGATGGTATCTCATCGTGGTTTTGATTTGCATTTTCCTGATGATTGGTGATATTGAGTATCTGTTGTACATCTGTATATCCTCTTTGGACATATGTCCTCTGCTTATTTTTCAATCAGATTGTTTATTTTTTTGTCATTGAGTCATATGAATTTCTGATATATTTTGGATATCAATGCCATATTGAATATATCATTTGGGAATATCTTCTCCCATTCAGTGGGCTGCCTTTTTGTTTTGTTGAAGGTTTCCTTTGCTGTGCAAAAGCTTTTTAGTTTGATGTCGTTCAATGTGTTTATTTTTGCTTTTGTTTCTCTTGCTTGAAGGGATGTATCCAAAAAGGTATTACTCAAACTAATGCCAAATAGTTTATTTCCTCTATTATCTTTTAGGAGTTTTATGGTTTCAGGTTTAACATTTAAATTGTTAAAACTTTTTGAGTTTATTTTTGTATATGATGTAACAGAGTAGTCCAGATTTATTTTATTTTTTGCAGATATATATCCAGTTTTCCCAACAGATTTTGTTGAAGAGTCTACCTTTACATAATTGTATATCCTTGTCCTTTTCTTTATAAGAAACAGGTTAATTTATGTTATGTTCAAATAGCATAATGTTCTACGATATAACATTATTTATTTAAGTCTTTAATGAATGTGGGGTCCAGTTTTTATGTATATGTAAGTGTAAATAAAAAATTTACTTTCCTCTATATGCTGAATCGATTTTCTTTATACTAGTTTTCTCTATAAAAATTTTTGTTCCGTAAATATGAAATTTTTCCTTTAACAGATATATTAGGTTTCTATATATCTTAAGCTAGGTAATGATATCAATAGTGCCCCAATAGTCTCTTGCATATTATAATTTACCAGTACGTTTTATTAGATCTGTAAAATAATGAAATATTTTAAATATTATATTGAAGAAAATTGACATTGTTATTGTGATCCCATCCTTGAACACAGAATGCCTATTTATTTCATTTATCTTGTGTGCTTTTTATTTTATCCATAAAGAACTTTTCTATATTCTGTTATATTAAATATGTACTATATTAATGCATATTGTATCAATTATATTTTTGATATTATATATTAATTACATTACATTCTGTTATATTTATATACACATATCTCACTTATCTTTATTGTAAGTTGTATTTTATTTTTATAAACTATCATGCTGGTGGAGCGATATATTAAATGAGCTTACAGATTGATTTTGATGAATTGTATTTTTAGATTAATAGAGTCTTGATTTTGTTGTTTTTTTCTAGTTCAATTATTATTTCTTTGAAAAAAAGGAATATTTTAGCTGTACCTATTTAAATTTTAAATCTCACATTTGTATTTATTCTTTCCTTGTTCCCACAGACATCCATCACAATGTTAAACTATCATAGTATAGTGATCATAAACATCTTAATTTCAATCATAAAATTAACATTTTTAATTTTTGTATAGCATGGGTAAATTGAGTAATTTTTATTATTTTTCTAATGTTCTATAACTTACAATGTTATACACATACTGAACGTTATCAAATTCTTTTTATGTTTCTGCTGAAAATACCACATGCTATTTCTCATTTTTCCTAGTAATATGATAACTTACACTGACAGACTCAGTTGTTAAAACTGAATGTTAAATAGTGCAAAAGATGTTGGCAAGTTAGAATTTTCTAAACTTTATTTTGGGATATGGTCTGATGTTCTCATCTTTGGGATCAACCTGCTAGTATTCAGTTAATTTATATTTGCATGTAAATTATGACTCATCAATTGTGGTTATGGCTATTTATATGAAATAAATTCTTAGAAATGTCCGCAATCACAAAACAATCCAAATAACTTAAAATTTGCTTTTAGTTATGAATAACAGTTTCTCTAATATATATGATTTAATCACAAAATTATTTATTTTCTAAATTTAAAAAAGTAGGATTTAAGCAGTTTGGAATGAAAGATAAAGTTTAAGCAATTCTTGATAAATTAGTAAAATAAAATATAATAAACAGGAGATGACTTCTTCAATAACTTCAAGGTTTGTTTTGTAGTCATAGAGACAAAAAGCAAGTAATACTGAAATGAGTTAATTAATTTAATTAATGACTTCAGACAGCTATCTTTATGTATGGTAATTTGGTAAGTGATAGTAGGTGGGATTATAAATCAGTATAGAAAGAGGATCTAACCAAAGACATGATTCTGAAAAAACATAGGGAATCTATATAAAAATATGAAATTATATTCTTATTTTTTGCTTTTACAAGATATAGATTAATAATGATATAGATATAGTACAACAGAAGATATAAAGATATAAATTTTAATTAAATTTATTGAAGAGGAATAATAAATTTATTGAAGAGGAAATTTGAACAGTCAGTAAATACATGAGAGAAGTACCCAAATCAGTAAAGAAAAAACATATTAATAAGAGTGAAAAACCATTTCTCAAAAAGTTCACAAGTTTAAGAAAACTATCAAGCAACATCAAGTGATTTTGAAAATATGACAAAAAAAATGTTCTTTTTGTTTACATAGCTTTTGAGAATGTAAAACAAGTCCAAGCATTCTTGCGTACAATTGGTCATTATTTTTGAAAACTTAGATATTTCTTTCCTAAAATATTCCTGTCTTATGTAACTCCTAGATAGAAAACATTAACAAGAGAGAAAGTAACATAGAAGCTGAAGCTGATTTTAAAACTTTAGATTTGTGGGGAGATAGTGGTTCAGAATTGGGCACCATGAATATAATATGAGGAAGGAATACTAAAAACATAAATAACAGGCATTTGGTAGCACCTGGAATTCAGAAAAAAACATTGAGTGAAGACGTATAGATGCAATGATTATAAATATGGACCAAAGATAAAGAGGATAAGTCTGAAAATCTTAGGGAACCAAATTATTTCAAGAAATAAAAATTAAGTATATGATATATGGAGTCAGTGACAAGAAAACCAATACTAGAATCAGGGGAAAATAACCACAAGTGACAATTAAAAAAAAAGTATAAATGAATTTTTTGTTGAAATCTTCTGTACAGGAATCTCAGTCAAATGACTTGCAAAATGAAACTACTTGAATCATCAGTTTGAAAAAAATAGTAAACTTTATTGTAGTTATATTTAGAGGTTATAAAGCACAAAGCACAGTGAGTGTTTTTATTTTATTTAAAAATGAGGAATTCAATGGCTCATTTGTTACCTATGTTTATGGAGTTAATAGTGAAATAGCTTGAAATTATAAAAGATTTTTAAAAGGAATTGGGTTTGAGATGGCAATGTAAGAAGACCCTGACTCGCTGTCGTCCACTGACACACTGAGTACACACCTACATGTAGAGCAATTCCTCCTGAAGAGCAAGGAAGAGCTGAAGATATGGTAACCACGGGAACTCTACCCCAACAGGGCAACTTGCAAACTCAGCTGTCCTGAGATACCATGATAAAACAACAACTTAAGGAACACCTATACTATACATGATAAAAAATTCATTCATAAGCCCAAGACACTTTCTAAGTGGGCAGGGAGAGACAAGAACTCACCAGGATCAGAAGTGCTGGCAAATGTCACTGTTGACATTACCCCTCCACCAGGTAGCATGGGTGGGAGCTTGGTTCAAGTGCCTGAACTGAACCGCAAAGCTACTGCAATGTGCCCTGGGCTACCTCATTGACACCCACTCCCAAACTGGCTAGCTGGCCTGCCGGGGTACGCCCAATATCATGTACGACCACTTCAGCTCCAGCTGGCTAGTTAATGCCACCTAGTATATGTGTACATACAGTTTACAAAGAGGTTGCTCCTACACAAGCCCATTCCTTCCAGTTCAGGAGAGATAGATGCTTTGAAACAAACACAGAAAGTCAAATAAAATAAAAGTACAAAGGAACACATTTCAAAAGCCCAACAATTAAACCCTAATGAAGTAGAGATAAATAGTTTGCCTGCTAAAGAACTGAAGTAATGGTGATAAGGATGCTCACTGAACTTGAGAGAGGAACAGAGAAACAGACTGAGAACTTTAACAAAAACTTAAAAAATATTTTTTTAAAATACCTAGTCACAGCTGAAACATACAATAACTGAAATGAAAATACACTAGAAAAGTGACATCAGCATCATGGGGGAAGGAGCAGACCCTATTGTTTCTCCTCTAAAACATATAAGTCAGACAACTATACCTCAACATAGAATCTCCTGCTCAACACACAAACATGCAGGAAAGATCCACTCTTTGGGAATCTGAAAGTGGCATGAGAGATGAGTAGAGACGAGATGGTGGAAAGAGCAGGTGACCAGTGACCACTGATGTGCTTGAGCACCCGCTGAGCCTTCTCCAGCAGAGGCAGCAGAGGGGTCAGCCTGCAGCCTTCAAACTACAGCATGGAGTGAGAAGCAGGAGCAGTTTCTCTCCTGGAGAAGTACTCCCCTTCTCCCCTTGCCCTGACAGCAGAGACAGGTAGAGGAGGCTGGGAAACTTCAAACAATAAGCAGTGCAGATAGCCATTACTGGAATTGTGAAACTGTGAGATTGAGAACTCGCCTCCCTGCTCATGCTCCCAGGCAGAGCCTGGTAAAGAAAGTAGGGGGATTTTAAACAACTCAGCATTTCCAGCTGTCTTTGCTGGCAGGGATGGAGCCATGGAATTGTGAATCGCCTTTTCTACCTCACTCTCCAGCAGAGTACAGTAAGGAAACCTGGGAAGCTTTGAACACAACAAGCTTGGCAGCCATTACTGCAAAGGCAACTGTGGGGTTGGGGAGTGCAGCCAGGAGATAGCAAACATACCTCCCTGCCCCACACTCTTGGGCAAAACCTGTATAAAAAAATCTGAGATGTCCTAAGCAATACAGCAAAAAAAAAAAAAAAAAAAAAAAAAATACCCTACTTAATTAGCTGAATGGTTAGGAACAAAACAATATTTAAACAAGAAAATAGTTTACTACCTGCAGAGAAGAAATCCATCAAATATCATCAACAACCAAGGTTCAGAAAGAAAATAAAAAGTTCACAGAAACAGTCATGGAAGATTGTGATTTATGTTACAGAGATTTCAAAATTGTAGTTATGAAGAAACTCAGTGATATACAAGAAAACTCAGAAAGGCAGTTCAATGAACTTAGAAAAAAAAACAGTGAAAAAAGTAATACTTTACTGAAAACAATGAAACAATTTAAAAGAGCCAAACATAAATTTTAGACCTGAAAAAACTCAATAAAGGAGATGAGAGGACTGCACTAGAGAAACACTAGAGTAGATCAAATGGAAGAGAAAATTAGTGAGCCTAAAGATAAAAACCTGTAAATGACTCAGGAGAAAAAAGAGAAAATTAAGAGTAAAAATAAATAAACAAATAAAACTCTGAAAACTATCTGACTACATTAGAAAGACAAAAATACGGATAATGGATATATAAGAAAGATAAGAGAGGAAGAAGGGTACAGAAAGCCTAATAAAAGAAATAATTGATGAAAATCTCCCAAACTCATAGAAATAACTGGACTTTAGAATAAAGAAAGATAGCAGAACACCTAATCATATCAATACAAAATGACATTCTCCAAGACACGTTTTATTCAAAATGTTAAAAAATCAGTGACGAAGAAAGATTTCTCAAGGCAGCCAGGGGAGAAAAAAAGAACTGTAACCTACAATGGAAACCTCATTACATTATCATCAGATTTCTCAGTAGAAACATTACAAGACAAGAAAGAGAAGAATAATTTTTTAAAAAAATATTGATAAAGGAACTATCAGCCAAGAATAATAATATATCCAGCAAAGTTTTTCTTTAGATATGTGGGAGAAATGAAGGCACTCACAGACACAACGCTCAGGACATTCACGACCACAAGACCTGTATTACAAGAAATGTTGAAAGGAGCTCTTCTACCTGAAACAAAAAGACCAAAGTACACAAAACTTTGAGTAAGATAATAGACAGACAAGAAGAGGAAACTGAAAATCTACTTCAGAATAAGATTTAAACACTTAATTATAACAAAGATATAAGATGGGAAAGCGGCGTTAAAAATAACTATGCCAAAAAAATGTGGCAGAGTAAGAGATGTCCTCAGATTTCTCCCCTTGAAACAACAATAAGCTGAACATCTAAAACTCAGCAAAAAAACACCCAAACTGCATATCGGCCCATCAGAACATGGGATCTACGTGTAAGAGCTACCACAGGTCAGAGCCCTGGGTGTCCAGTGGTGGACTGGGACAAATAAAGAAGCTGCCTTTCACAGCTGCCTGAGCTCCCTGCAGGAGGAGGGGGAGGGGTGAAGGTTCAGAGACTTCCCTGATCAGCCCTGCTTGGAAGTGCCGGGTTTTAGGGGCCAGCAACAGGGCCCAGTCATCAGGTCAGAAAGCAGAGAAGCAGGACTGGAAAACAGAGAACCAATAGTTGATTTTCACTGGCCCCTGTTCCAAAACCAAGGCTGAGCTGCAGCTCCCAACCCCAAACCCAGAAGACCCCTCCCCCCATACCCTCTGAGACCTATCACCGGGAGCCCCAGGGGAATCTGAGCAAATGCTGCCAGAGACTGAGGCTACCTCTTGAAGCCTCTGGAGCTCCCTGCAGGAAGAAGGGAAAGGGAGAAGGAGTGGTGAGTTCATGCTGCAGATTCCCTGAACAGCTGAGCCTGAGAGTGTTGTGGGCTCCTCATGGCCAGCTGGTTGTAAGGCCCAGTCATCAGGGTAGAGAGCAGAGAAGCAGCCAGCAGAGAAACAACAGTTGATTCTTACCAACTGTGGTTGCAAAACTAAGGCTGAGATGCAGCCCCCTACCCCTAACCCAGAGAGCCCCTCCCCCCATATCCTCCAAGACCAATCATCGCAGAGCCCCAGGGGAATCTGAGCAAAGCTACTGAATGTTAGGGATTCAAGAGGCTTAGATGCTACCTACTGGAAACCAAAAGAAAAGTGCCTTCTTTGTTGCGGGCTAAAGAGAGACTTTTATCTAATAAATCTTCTTTCTGGAAAAACAACAGAACACACTTTCATTAAAGAAATAGTCCATTAAATGCAATGAACAACGAAGGTGATAAGGGATCTCAGAAAGAAAGAGAAAAATCTCCAGAAAATGAGCTTACAGACACAGAAATATGTTACTTAAGTCACAGAGAATTCAGGATGGTACTTCTGAAAAAA
>NW_011888978.1:32992-39470 GCF_000151845.1 Pteropus vampyrus | reverse complement strand
AAAAAAAAAAAAATAAAAAAACAGAAGAGTGCAACCCTTACTAATAACAGGGCATTATAAGCTTAAATAATAAGAAAAGAATTGCTATAGCAAGATAGTAATGAACATTCAGCATACATGGAAACAAATTCAGATAACAATGACGGAAAAGGGGGGGATTCAAAGATCCAAATTCGCAAAGGGGAAAAGAGATAATGCACACACAGAAGAAAATGGATGACTATATATATATATATAATTATCTTTTTCATGTTTGTAATGGTAAACACACATCACAGAGTCAGAACTGAAGTATATAACATAAAATAAGAAGAATTAGAGGCAAAACCCACAAAAGCCGCCAAAATAAAAAAAATAAAAAATAAAAAAACCCAGAAACACAAGGACAAGGAAGCAATGGCAACACTGAGCTACCAGAAAGCAAAAGATAAACGGCTATAAAAAGACTTCGTATTTCAATAATCACCCTAAATGTAAATGGACTGAACTCACTAATAAAAAGGCGCAGTGTTGCAGAATGGATCAAAACACAAAACCCAACCATATGCTACCTCCAGGAGACACATCTCAGCTCCAAAGACAAATATAGACTCAAAGTGAAAGGGTTGAAAATGATATTTCAAGCAAATGACATTCACAGAAAAGTGGGAATAGCGGTACTAATAGCAAATGAAATAGACTTCAAAATAAAAGAGGTAAAGAAAGATACTGAGGGACTCTTCATAATGATAAAGGGAAGCATGCACCCAGAAGACATAACACTTATTAATATCTATGCTCCCAATTAGGGAGCTCTGAAATATGTAATTACTAACAGAATTACTAACAGAACTAAAGGGAGAAACAGACCAAAACACTATCATAGTAGGGGATGTAAACACTGCACTGTCAGATATGGACAGATCATTCAAACAGAAAATCAATAAGGAAATAACATCTTTAAATGACACATTAAACCAACTAGACATAATTGACATTTACAGAGCCTTTGATCCCAACACAGCTGCTTATACATTCTTCTCTGGTACACATGGAACATTCTCAAGAATCGACCTTATACAGGGACACAGAGATAGCTTCAACAAATATAAGAGGGTTGAAATCATACCAACATATTCTCTGATCATAATGCTTTGAAACTAGAGATCAACTGCAAAAAGAAATCGGGAAGAACCGCAAATACATGGAGATTAAACAACATACTACTGAAGAATAACTGGGTCAGAGAAGAAATAAAAACAGAGATCAAGAGATACATAGAAACTGATGATACATAGAAACTACAACATATCAAAACTTTGGGGACAGAGCAAAAGCAGTCATAAGAGGAAAGTTCATATCATTAACTGCCTATCTCCAAAAATAAGGATGAGCGCAAATAAACAACCTAATGCTTTATCTTTAAAAACTAGAAAAGGAAGAAGAAACAAAGCCTAAAGTCAGCAGAAGGAAAGAAATCATCAGACTTAGAGCGGAAATGAATGAAATTGAAAAAAAATAGAGAAAATAAATACAACAAAGAGCTGGTTCTTTGAGAAGATTAATAAAATTGACAAACCCCTGGTTAGACTCACTAAAGAAAAAAGAGAAAGGACACAAATAAACAAAATTAAGTTTGAAAGAGGGGAAATTATGACTGACATCACAGAAATACAAAGAATCAAGCAAGAATACTATGAAAAAAATTTAATACCAAATTTAATAACCTAGAAGAAATGGACCAGTACTTAGAAAAATACAACCTTCCTAGACTGAATCAAGAAGATCTGGAAAATCTAAATAGACTGATCAGCAGTACGGAAATCGAAACAATCATCAAAAACCTACCAAAAAGTAAAAGTCCAGGACCAGATGGCTTCACCATTGAATTCTACCAAACCTTCAAAGAAGATTTAATACCTATTCTCCTCAAACTCTTTCAAAAAATCAAAGAGGAGGCAATACTTCCCAATTCATTTTATGAGGCCAATATTACCATGATACCAAAACTTGTTAAAGATGACACACACAAAAAAACTACAGACCAATATTTCTCATGAATACACATGCAAAAATCCTAAATAAGATATTATCGAACCAATTACAGCAACATATTAAAAAGATTATATACCATGATCAAGTGGGCTTCATCTCAGGGGCACAGGTATGGTCCAATATACGCCAATCGATTAATGTGATACACCACATAAACAAATTAAAAAATAAGAATCATATGATCATATCAATAGATGCAGAACAAGCCTTTGAGAAGATACAGCATACATTTATGATCGAAACACTCAACAAAATCAGTATAGAAGAAAAGTACCTTAACATTATAAAGGCCATCTCTGACATACCCTCAGCCAACATTGTACTTAATGGTGAAAAACTAAAAACCTTCCCTCTAAGATCAGAAACAAGACAAGGTTGTCCACTATCGCCACTGCTATTCAATATACCATTGGAAGTTATAACAAGTGCAATCAGGGAAGAGAAAGATATAAAAGGCATCCAAATAGAAAATGAAAAAGTCAAACAGTCACTATTTGTGAATGACATGATTCTCTATATAGAAAAACTTAAGGATTCCACAAAAACACTACTAGAAACAATAAGCAAATATAGTAAAGTCTCTGGATACAAAATCAACGTTAAAAATCCATAGCGTTCCTATATGCTAATAATGAAGCATCAGAAAAAGAAGTGGAAAAAATAATTATTTTTGTAATTGCAACAAAAAGAATAAAATACCTAGGAATAAATTTAAGGAAACATGTGAAGAACTTAGATAATGAAAACTACAAGACCCTATTAAAAGAAATCAAAGAAGATACAAAGAATTTGAAATGTTTTGCATGTTCTTGGATTGGAAGAATCAACATAGTTAAAATGACCATATTACCTAAAGCATTATACAGATTTAATGCAATCCCCATCAAAATCTCATTGACACTTTTTTAAAAAATAGAACAAAAAATCATCAGATTTGTATGGCAGCACAAAAGACCCCGAATTACCAAAGCCATCCTGAGAAAAAGGAATGAGGCTGGAGGCATCACTCTTCCCGACTTCAAATTATCCTACAAAGTGACAGTAATCAAAATGGCATGGTATTGGCAGCAAAACAGACAAACAGACCAGTGGAACAGAATCGAGAGCCCAGAAGTAAACCCATATTTATACGGGCAATTAATTTTTGACAAAAAAGCCCAAAACACACAGTGGAGAAAGGAAAGCCTCTTCAATAAATGGTGCTGAGAAAATTGGAAGGCCTCCTGCAAAAGAATGAAATTAGACTGTTGTCTATCACCACACACTAACATTAATTCAAAATGGATTAAGGACCTGAATATAAAACCTGAAACAATAAAATGCATAGAAGAAAACATAGGAACTAAACTCAAGGACCTTGGTCTTAAAGTGGATTTTATGAATTCGATCTCAAAGGCAAGGGAAGTAAAAGCAAAAATAAATGAATGGGACTACATCAAACTAAAAAGCTTCTGCTCAGCAAAAGAAATCGTCAACAAAGTAGAGAGACAACCATCTCAATGAGAAAACATATTTGCAAGCAACACCTCCAATAAGAGTCTAATATCTAAAATATACAAAGAACTCATACGACTCAATAACAACAACAACAAAAAACAATCCAATCAAAAAATGAGCAGAGAATCTGAAGACACTTGTCCTTAGAGGACATACAAATGGCCTACAAATATGACAAGATACTCAACATTGTTAGCTATTAGCAAAATGCAAATCAAAACAACAAGATACTATCTCACGCCTGTTAGAATAGCTATAATCAACAGGACAAATAAATGTTGGAGAAGATTCAGAGAAAAAGGAACTCTCATACACTGCTGGTGGGACTGCAAATTGGTACAGCCACTACGGAAAACAGTATGGAGGTTTCTCAAAAAACTAAGATTGATCTACCGTATGATCTAGCAATCGTACTGCTGGGTATTTACCCCAAAGACTTGAAAACCCATATCCAAAAAGATGTTTGCACACCAATGTTTATAGCAGCATTATTCACAGTGGCCAGGACATGGAAGCAACCAAAGTGTCCTACGATAGATGATTGTCTAAAGAAGCTGTGGCACATATATACAATGCAATATTACTCAGCCATAAGAAGAGATGAAATACTGCCATTTGCACAACATAGATGGACTTCGAGATAATCATGCTAAGCGAAATAAGCCAGACAAAAAAAGCTGAAAATCACATGATATCACTTATATGTGGGATATAAACCTAAAAGCAACAAATGAACAGGACAAACAGAGACTCAGGGACATGGACAATGGACTATTTTTACCAGATGTTAGGGGTGTGGGAGGAGGGGAGAGGTAGATGGGGTAAAGGGTATCAAATATAGGGAAGTAGGGAAGGGTGAAGTGGGTAAAGGGGATCAAATATATGATAGCTAAAGGAAACTGGACTTTGAGTGGTAATCACACAATAGAATATATAGATGTCAAATGATAATGTACATCTTAAAATTATATAATTGTATTAACTAATGTTACCCCAATAAACTTAATAAAAAAATAAAAAGCAAAAAAAAAAGAATGTAAATAAATAATAAAAAATAAATAACTATGCCTACTGCAACTTGGTAATGAATGCAAAACATAAAAAGGGATAATTTGTGAAAAAAATTATAAAATGATAATAGGAAAAAGACTGAACAGGTAAAGGTGAAAGAAGAGGAAATCAGAAGACAAAGGATAATTGTACAGATGAAACATTTTACACAAACTTCATGGTAACCGAAAAACGAAAATTTATAGCTGAGACACAAAAGAATACAAAAGAGGAAATGGCAAAAAGAATATTGAAAATCAACAAACTAAAATAACAGATAGGATAGCAAGGTAGAGAAACAAGGAAGATACAGAGTAACCAGAAAACAAAAGATAAATATCTGTAGTCTCTATACTAATAATCACTCTCAATATAAATGGACTGAACTCACTAATAAAAAGGCACAGAGTAAAGGACGGTTTAAAAAATCAAAACCCACTATATGTTGCCTGTAGGAGACTCATCTCAGCTCCAAAGACAAGCATAGGCTCAAAGGGAAGGGATGAAAGATACTCCAAGCAAATGGTGTCCAGAGAAAAGTATAAAAGTACTTATATGAGAGAAAATAGAGTTCAGGATAGAAAAGGTAACAAGAGACAATGATGGACATTTTATGATAAAGAATGAAATTTAACAAGACATAACACATCGACATATATGCACCAAACCTAGGACCACAATAATATACAAAGCAGTCACTAACAGAGCTAAAAAGAGATTCTAATGAAAATACAATAAGAAGGGAACCTGAATACCCATTGATAGCTATGGATAGATCATCCAGATAAAATACTGATATGAATATATTGATTTTAAATGACACATTAGACCAAATGGTCATAATCAATACTTACAGAAGTTTCTGTCTCAAAATTATGCTGGGACACAAAACTAGTCTCAGTAAATATAACAAATTTTAAACAATACTAAGCATTTTTTCTGAACACAGTGTTATGAAACAGAAAATTAACTACAAGACTAAAACTGGGAAAACCACATATATGTGCAGATTAAATAACATGTTACTAAAAAATTATTGTGTCAAGGAAGAAATAAGAGATCAGAAGGTACACAGTGACAAGTAAAATTTAAAATAAGCCATCTCGGGAAAGTGGCATAGATGACAGCAACTCTGTTTATTCTTCTGGCAAAAAATAAAAAATAAAAAAAAAATACAGATGCAGATATTATAAATGTAAACAAAGGAGAAAAAGAAGGATATATCTGAAAGTCTAAAGCATTCAATTAATTCCACGGAGAGAAAACTAACCTAGTATATTTGAGGACAGTGACAAGACAACTTGTCATAGAATCAAAAAAGAATAGTAACCACAATGGAAAGTTGTGAAAGAATAATTTACAATGGTGCTTAAATCTCAAATACTGGAATCTGAAGATGGATGATACTCAGATTAGACCACTTGATTTTCATTGTGAAAATATCGCTGAACTTTAACAGAGTCCTATTTACAGGGAAAGAAGACCAAAATACAAGAAAACGACAGGGCTTTCTGTTTGATCTTAAATATCAAGATATATATTTTTCAGCTGGAAACTAATTCCATATGAGTTCCTAGGAAATAGAGTGAATGACAGCACACAGCACTACACAATAATTGCAGCCAAGGGACTGTGTTCCCTGGAGTGATCACGAAATTAAACCACAGATGACCTAGTAAAATCATGTTGCATAGGTTTTCTTGGGCAATTTAAAGGTTTTAAATTACTCTTTCATTAGTACCATATCTTGCTGAACCCCTAGAAGGTAAGACGGAGGGAGATGGCACCTGCCAAAACATCTAAAATATTTTAGATTTCAACCACATGGAACTATATTTTCTTCAAAAACTACGTATATTAGAAACTTTATCTTAAAGTCCTCTAAATAGGGAGGTAG
>NW_011888978.1:21081-31395 GCF_000151845.1 Pteropus vampyrus | reverse complement strand
TAGTTAGTAATTGCCTATGATCACACAGCCAAAGTCACATTTGGCAGGTGTTTGAGTTATGTCTTTGCACTGGCCTCTGTGCCTCCTCTCAGGCAAGCTGGTCTATGCTGCGTCCCTCAGTGACGTACCTCGTTTTTAGTGACGAAGTGAGAAAAAGGTATTTTGGTGAGTATCTACTTCCACTAGAATTTACCATTATTAGAATAAGTATTACTTAATGGACTCTTGACTGTTCACTTCTCAATGTCTTCTGTTTACCTGGAATTGAACTAATCCTGTCTTATTTCCACTAGTCTGTGCTTAGCTTTACACTTTGAAAGAGAATATTTAGGAGCATTCTAGTGTGATCTGATGACTTCCATTGAAAGTACGGCTGAAATGATATTGTCTTCCCAGGTATTTATGAGTCTTTTCAAGGTCTTCATGCAATTATGAAGGATGATCCACATTACACATTTAAGGTGGCATGTTGCTAAATCTTGATTATATGTCTTTAGAACACTCCCAAGCTTTTATGGTGAAAATTATGATGTCCATTAGCTGTGCATTTTTCATTAAAAATATATCAAGTGATAAATAAATCTTAATATTTCTAGTCTGAAAATAAAAATGATGGTCAGGGAAACAGTTTTCCATGCTTAGACAGATTTGTAGATGTAGTTATCTGGGAATGAAGCTCTTGATATTTACATGGCAGTGTCTCTGCCATTTCTAACATGTTGTATTCTCTGTAGTGAATACATCCATCATGTCACAGGAGAATCAGACCTTCAGCTCCGACTTCATCCTTCTGGGAATCTTTGGTCACAGCCCCACCCACACCTTCCTCTTCTCTCTGGTCTTGGGCATCTTCTCAGTGGCCTTCGTGGGAAACATGGCCATGGTCCTCCTCATCTGCCTGGACGCCCGGCTCCACACCCCCATGTATTTCCTCCTCAGCCAACTGTCCCTCATGGACCTCATGCTCATCTGTACCATTGTGCCCAAGACAGCCTTCAACTACTTGTCTGGCAGCAAGTCCATATCTGTGGCCGGTTGTGGGGCTCAGATATTCTTCTACGTGTCCCTGCTTGGAGCTGAATGTTTCCTTTTGGCTGTCATGGCCTATGACCGTTATGTGGCTATATGCCACCCTTTACGATACTCAGGTCTCATGAGCCAGAAAATATGCTGTTTCATGGCTGCTTCTTCCTGGATTCTTGGTTCCACTGATGGTATAATTGAAGTTGCAGTGGTATTGTCCTTTTCATATTGTGCCCGGGAAATACCTAGTTTTTTCTGTGACGTCCCTGCCCTACTCACTCTCTCATGCACTAGCACCTTGCTATTTGAAATAATGATGTTTATCTGCTGTGTTGTCATGCTTCTGCTCCCTATAGCAGTCATCATAGCTTCCTATGCTCGTGTTATTCTGGCCATCATTCGCATGGGGTCTGCAGAAGGTCGCCGCAAAGCTTTCACCACCTGCTCCTCCCACCTTATGGTGTTAGGAATGTACTTTGGAGCTGGCATGTTCACATATATGAGGCCTGTTTCTGACCACTCCCCTACCCAGGACAAGATGGTGTCCGCCTTCTACACCATCCTCACTCCCATGCTGAACCCCCTCATTTATAGCCTTCGCAACAAGGAAGTGACCAGAGCATTCATGAAGGTTTTGGGGAAGGACAAGTATGCAGAATAACTTGCTTAAGTATCTTTATTATTTGCTTTTTTTGCCCCTACTTTTGTTACTCTTTCTTAAATTTATGTATTATTCCATTTATTCAGTACCTAACATTTATCCATCATTGTAGCAACAAAAAAAGATTTAGAAACTAAAATCTATTTGCATTCTTTTGTTCAAGTATTTCATATTTTTATTATGGTAAACATAAGATATGACTGTAAGTAAAGTTTGCTCAGTAAAATGCACAGTTTTATATATTTTTAAAATCAACGTTAGTTACAAATGAGGAGTGTTTACCTGTCATAATACCCTGTTGATTGATTGTACTTTTAAAACTTAATTTGTCTTTTAACATGTTATAGGTTTAACCTTGACAAAGGAAAAGAATTTTCCTATGTTCAATATCATAACTTGAATTGATAATTTTCTAAATGCATGACCAAGATAATTTCATACAAAATTATAAATATGAATTTAAGATCATTACGAAAATGAATTTAACATAACCAGATGGAGGAGAGAGAGTCTCTAGGACAAGTTGTACTCTAGCATATTGAACTTTAGTTGTATTGGAATGTCTTCTTCTTTAGGATACTGGATGATTGGGGAGTTTCCATTTATTTCATTCCCCTAGAGACTTCAACCTTACAAATAGGAGACTAAAATGTGAATATGAATCTTTCAGTTCTGGATTCACCACACTTAGACATTTTAATCTTTATGTGAGTAATGAACTGCAATTGTATGAATCATGATTAATTTTTAATCGAGAAGTCTTTCATTGTTAAGTCTATACATATTTTACTCATGTATTACATACTTGCCATAGATATTGTTGTTTTAATATTTACATAAAATTAAGTATGATCCTAGAGATTGTCATGTTTTTATGAGGAAAAAAATCTTATAGCCTAATATCAATACAAACTGTTCTGTTAAATCTCTGGCACAATATTCTCACTGTATTAATTTTCTTCACTGCATAATAGCTTTAAATAGCAGTCATTTATTATGCCATGGTTTGTATGAATCAAGAGTTCTGGCATGGCTAACCTGATTCTTCTGCTCAAGATCTTACAGAATAGTAAACCAGATTTAGGCTAGGACTGCCACTTCATCTGGGGCTCATGGTTACTTCCAAGCTCACACAGTTATTAAAATAGGTTTTTTCTATGCAGCTAAATAATCTTTGGTTTCTTGCTTGTTAAAAGCCAAGAGAAGGGTTTTTATGGCCTCAGGGAAAGCCTCATGCCTCTTATACGGATTCTACAACTGATGAGGCCAACCTAATACAGAATCAGCCCCCTTAGATTGCTCAGAATCAATTGATTTGGAACTTTAATTACATCTGCATGACCATTTTTACCTTATAGTATAACACAAGAGTGACACCAAGAAATGTAGATCATGGGAGACAGTATAGATTGTTGCTACCGAACACACACAGATTACTTAATGACTCATATCCATGAAAGTCATAAAAATAAAATTACAATTTCTTATTCTGTCAGTAATGTGAGATAACATTGGTTAGTGTCCTAATGATTGACTGGATTAAGAAAATTTGTAGAAATTCTTTAATATATTAATACACCTATTTAATGAATCAACATAGTTTATGTAATTTGATTATACTCATAATTTGTTCATAGCACATACAGTGTATCTTCTATTTACTATAAATACCTAATACAATAAATAGGAAAACACTGTTGATCTCAAAAACAATTAAGAATGCTGTACTCTATATTTTTTCCATTTTTCATTTCTAGAAGTTAATTAAAATAAATACTGTCTTTTTAGGATTCTCTGCACAAGTAAATAAATAAGAAAGACTAAGTTAAATGAAGTATTATTCATAATGTATTATTTACTTTATTGAACAAAAATATCTAACTCATAATATCACTTAATATTTTTTATGGAAAGTCAACTCATTCATAGGTTAAACAAGTTTTTTTTTTTTGCATTCAGATGAACGGAGATCAATATAAAATAAGTATTATATTACCCTATCGAGATTTTTGTGTATAGGTCTTTTACATGCTTCATTAAGTTTATTCTTAGGCATTTTATATTTTTTATTACAATTGCAAAACAACTTAATTTTTTTCTGAAATTTCACTCTTAGTATATGAGAATACTATAGATTTTTGTACATTAATTTTATATTCTGCAACTTTACTGTATTTGTTTATTGCTTCTAATAGTTTTTTTGGTGGAGTATTAGGATTTACTATATAGAGAATCATATCATTTGCAAAAAGTAACAAATTTACATCTTCATTCCCAATTTGGGTTGAATGTCTTTTATTTATTTCTCTTGTCTGAATGCTCTAGCTAGGAATTCCAATGTGGTACATATATACAATGGAATACTACTCAGCAATAAGGAAAGGTGAAATATTGCCATTTGTGACAACATGGATGGATCCTGAGATTATCATGCTAAGCAAAGTAAGTCAGACAGAAAAAGCTGAGAACCACGTAATTTCACTAATATATGAGATATAAAACTGAAAGCAACAAATGAACAAGATAGAGATTCATACACACAGACCACAGTTTAGTGGTACCAGAGGAAAGAGGGGTGGGGGAGGTATATAAGAGAAAAGGGGGTCATATATTTGATGACAGAAGGAAATTTAACCTTTGGGTGGTGAACAAACAATGCGGTATACATATGACATATTATTGAATTGTACCCTTGAAACCTATATAATTTTTTTAACCAGTGTCACTCCAATAAATGTTTTTAAAAAACAAAAGTGCTCTAGCAGGTTTCAAAATGATTCCTTTTCCTTTCCCCTAGCCAGAATCAAGAGGAAATTTCTCCTGATTTTTACTGTGGGATCATGATTGAGTTCCTAGATATAATATAAGTATCACAAAATTTTAGGGGTCCTCTAGGACTGGGTCCCCTGGAGTTTTTAACACTCATGATTGTCTTCAGGGAGCTTCCTGCGAGTTGTCAAGTACAGTTCCCACTTTCCTATCCCAGCAACACTCCCATGGCAGTTTTTGCCAGGACGCCCTATTCTTGCCCTGCCTGCTTCCCAGTCTTGGAAGTATTTATTTGCTATGTGTTCTTCCCTCTGGTACAGATGGTCCCTTCCTTGAAATGGTTTGACTTACTATGTTTTGACTTAACAATGGTTGAAAGCAGTACATATTCAGTAACCTGTATTTCAACTATTGGATTTTGATCTTTTCCTGGGCTAGCAATACTCTGTCATGATGCCAGGCAGTGGTGGTGTCCACAGCCCCCAGTCAGCCACAAGATTGTGAGGGAAACTACTGGTGCTCTGCGATGTAAGACTGCATGCATTTTTGATTTGCAATGTTTTCAACTTATGATGGGCTTATCTGGACGTAACTCATTGAAAGCTGAGAAGCATCTGCACATCCAGGAAGACTCGACAATTTCTCAGCTTGTTCAGCTTTTTATATTCTTTAGGATGGTGGATGATTTCCAAGCTGCTTACATGTGAAACTGGAAACCATCCTCCCACTTTCAATCAATTATTAACTGCATAGAATGTATTTCCTACCTTCTCTTTCATTTCATTTTGTTTCTCATTTTTTCCATTAACACCTCTATTTCTGTTCCATTGATTTTGTGTTGATTCATTTTAAATCTCTGCACATATCTTTTTGTGGGTATTCTATAGATATTTTCTTTGTGGTTACCTTGGTGATTACATATAACATTCTATAGTTATGGCAATCTATTTTAATCTGATAGCAACTTAAGTCATATAAAATACTCTACTCTTTTATTTTTCTGCCCTATCTTCGTAATTGATGTCACCAGTTATACCTTTATGTATTGTCTACACATGAACATATATTTATAATGTTTTCATATGCTTTTATGTTTAAATCATGTAGCAGAATATAAAATAAACTTACAAAGTGAAATTTTAATAATAGTTTTTATGTTAGTTTATGAATTTAACTTTACCGAAAGACTCTATGGCTTTGAGGTACTATCTAGTCTACTTTCTGTTCAACTTGGAGGAGCTTTTTAACAATTCTTCTAGGTCTAGCGTTCATAAAGTCTCTCTGATTTTAATTTTTTGTGTATGTTTTAATTACTCCTTTTGAAGGACAGTTTTGGCTAGATATAGTGTTCTTGGTTGACTGGTTTTGTTTGTTTGTTTAGCATTTTAAATATTTCATCCTATTGTATTCTGACCGACAAGGTTTCTACTAGGAAATTAGCTGATAATCCTATAGTGTACACCTTGTGCATGAGGAGTTGATTGTTTCTTGCTGGTTTCATGATTCTCTTTTTTATTGTCTTTTGACAGTTTTTGTTTGTTTGTTTGTTCTATTTATTCTTATTTTTTTATGGTGACATTGGTCAATAAAATCCAGTAAGTTTCAAGTGTACAATTTAATAGTAAGGGGTGTGTGTGTGTGTGTGTGTGTGTATTGCATTGTGTGTTTACCTCTCATTGTTAGATTTCTTTCTGTCACCACATATTTGACCCCTTTTACCTCATCTATCTCCCTCCTCTCCCCTTCCCCCTCCTCTTTGGTAAACACTAGTCTGTTGTCCATGTGCATGAACTTCTGCTTCTTTGTCATGTTTCCTTGCTGCTTTTAAGCTCATATCCCACATATAAGTGATATCATATGGTTTTCAACTTTTTCTGTCTGGCTTATTTTGCTTAGCATGATTATATCAAGGTCCATCCATGTTGTCACAAATGGCAGTATTTCGTCTGTTCTTATGGCTAAGTAATGTTTCATTGTATATACCTACCACAGCTTCTTTATCTAATCATCTATCATAGGACACTTTGGTTGCTTCCATTTCACTCAGAGTACTCTCCATGGTCTATAACTTCCTGAAAAATTGAGTTTACCCTGTTTAGTTTTTCTTTGACCTGACTTACTATTTCTCTCTCATGATCATTCCATACTTTTCCTACCAGATGCCTTGCTGTACGCAGACCAGCGTTTCACACCTTAATGCTTTGGACTGACTGATCCTTTTGCCCAGAGAGCCCTCCACGTAGAGTCAATAGAGCTAATTATTCCCTTTCTTCAATTATATGCTGAAATGTCACCTGGTGTGCAGGTCTGGCTCCTCTCAAAGTGTGAACCTTCAGAACTCCCAAATTACTTTCTCTTGAGGATTTTGTTTTGTGTTTTCAAAGTATTACCCATTTTTAATACATGCTATCATCCAGTATATGTTTGCCTTTCCCTGCTAGAATGTCAGCTTCCAATGATCATACCTTACATATTTTATTCACTGATATATTCAAAGTATCAGGCACAAGGTAGTCAGTCAATACATAGTTGTTAAATAAAAGCGGTCATATAAGTCAAGGTATAAAATAGCTTTCCTTAATTTTGAAACGTGCTTATATTTGTTTTTTTATTTGATTTTAAGAGGAAATAAATGAAAAAAAAATTGTAGAGAGAGTTAAATTTCAGGATAATTGGAGAGAACACTGAATTGGGGGAAATTGAGACAACTGGAGATAAACAAGGAGAATTATGGAAGAAATCATAAAGTAAAGAAAAGTAACAAAGACATCCAAAGAATGTGACATGTGAAAACCAAGGATGAGTTTTATTCAGAGTTCCAAATGGTGTGATAAATTTTGGTTTACTCGGAAGGACACAGAAATAAAAACTCGTGATCTGTAAGTAGTTCTCCAGAGCTGCCTTCATGGCTTTGTTCCTTAGGGTATAGGTAATGGGGTACTATATAGAACAGAGACACCAGCAGTCCAAAGCAGAGGGAATATCTGTGGCAGGCTTCAAGTAGACCACTCTAGCAGCACCAAGAAAAGAAGCAACAACAACCAGGAGAGGAAATTAATACAAACACTGAGTATAATGATCAAACAGAGAAAAAAGTAAGTTGAAAGGAGATTTACAGGCACACTTTGCTCTATTGCTGTGGTCAGTATCTCAGAACCACCATCCTGTACAGTACCCGAGGGAGAGTTCTTTTTCTTTATCTCATCTCTGCCCTCCAGCCAATCCTTATAAACACACCTAACATTAACCCTCATGGATTTTTGAAAACTCCAACTTACACATATGTTGATCATTAGAATGTAACTTTAAAAAAAAATTGACGAATTTTGGATGAGTTGCAAACTGCCTCTTCTCATGGCTTTACTTTTCTTTCCTTTTCCTTTCCTTTTCTTTCCTTTTTTTCTATTCTTTTGCCTTTTCTTTTGTTTTCTTATAATGATCACTTCCAGTACCACTTTCTTTGATATTTGGGAAAAAAATATGGGATTGTAAATGGCCATATGTAATAATATTAAGCCAAATGTCTAAAAGGAGAGTGCTACATTAAAAATAAAAAAAGTGTCACATAAGCTGGTAAACTTTTCTCTTCAATGAACAACGTACAAAGATAAGAAACCTAAACTTTATTTGGGTTTCTCTCTCTTATAATCTTTGTGACCAAAATGATTAGATAATTAAGACAGATATAGGAATATGAGTTTAAATTAGCTGTAGAAACAGGCTTCTTGGAGCCCAGGTCGGGGCACAGTGGAACATAGTACTGATTAACCCCAGTAGATCACATGAGGATAGAATGAGATGTGCTTCAGTTACTCTTGGCTTAGGGATCGTAGCTACAACACTGGACATGTTTTCCCTTCTGGTCTCTAGAAGCCCAATTATCAACACAGAAACCTTCAGTATGTCAATTTAGTAATGTTCTTTTAGTGGTTATTATAATTGACTACATCTCTTTGTTCTCATTTTAGTTGAAATTACCAAGGAAAAAATTTTTTAAACTTAGAAAATAAAATAAGCATCTATAGTAAAATAAAGAACCCCTTAAAAATTGCAAAACTTAAAATAATTGTAAGTATCAGAACTAAGAACACATATTTATATCAATAATGATTTATGGATTACATTTAACCAGAAAAATCAATATGCAAAAAATGAAAACCTCTCCATATTCTGTGTCAAACAGATATATCTAAATAAGAATGATTCAGACAGATGAAAATAAAAGACGGGGAAAGTAGCTTGAAATCATGTAGTCAGTACCTTATCTATATCAGAATGTAAGCTTACATATCTGATGGTTTATATATCTATCTTTATCTTTATCTCTATCTTTATCTGTATCTGTCTATGCATGTACACATGTGTGTATGTATGATATGTGTATCTATCTTCTATCTCTATCTATCTTCTATCTCTATCTATCTATCTATCTATCTATCTATCTATCTATCTATCTATCTATTTATCTATCTATCTATCATCTATTCATCAATCCATCTATTACTGTCAAATTCTACATAATAGTAAGACATGGAGCCATGCACGAACCACTGCTGAATGCTTCTGAAACTAACACAGACATTCCTTGGTTAACTATTGTTTCCTTGCTCTAATTGTACAGATGGGGTCAACTAATTCAGTGCACACACTTGAGAAATCTAAATATAATCTATAAAAGAGCCAGTTGCAATCTTATGAACTACACGAACCTCACCAAAAGCTATGGCAGGGTTGTAGTGTAGGGGACAGCACAGAGCATGGAAAGTGAATACCTTACCTTCCTAGATAAGATGAGCCCTCTGGAGGTGAGGCACCCTCTGCTCAAGGCTGTGTGTCTTAATGCAAGATGACCTGCCTCCTCGAAGAGACGTACTTTATCTGAGTTACAGAATTCACAGTGTAAGACTGAGTATGCCCAAGTACAGTCAAATTCACAGGGCAGCCAATATGAGCACAGTCTCAGCCACACTGCTCCTGAAAATGCGGCTGCGGGGCCAAACAGGGCACATCTCCAATACGCCATGGTGCCACACTGTCTGGCCTCCAGCAGTGTCACCATGAAGCTTGCTGGGGTCTCACTTCTAGTAGTTTATACCTTTTACATCATCTTCATATGCAAAAGAACAAAACAACAAAATTATTTTTTTCTATAATGATCTATATAAATGTGAGTTTTGCAATGAGGAAAATATGTAGTAATGTACAAAAATGTCTAAATATATTTATTATATCACTACATTCTTGATCATATATTGTATGAATTTTAAATTTATTATTACTTTCTCTTGTTCCATGATTGAAAAGTGGATGTATTTTATATATCTTTATGACATAATTTAAGATTAATTATAAAGATGTATTTTCTAAGGCGTTTTCACTAGTGGTTGGAGTTCAAGTCCTTTATAGACATTTTTTGAATGTCACTTATAGTGAGACTGGTATACAATATATGTGACACTTGAGTCAGTAATTATATTGATTAATTTTGCTTATAATACACAATTTATATCACACTATGATTGTAAAGAAATTATGTCTCATTCTTTAAACTAGCCCCCAAATTTTATTCTTTCTATCTATTCTACAAAAAATGTTACTAGATTAGGAAATATGATTCTGGAAATTCTTCATGCCATCCTAGCTAGAGATGAAATCGCAGGTTTCTTGGAATATAAACTCTCTGAAGGCAGAATTGTGTCAGTTTTGTATTCTCAGTTTCTAATCAGCTCCAGTTGTTGGTTCTCAAAAAATAAATGTTGAGTTTTTTCCCTGCCACTGTCTGTCCCTGACCAAGAGCTCTTGTTTACCATTATTAAAGAAAAAGACACTGAACCTGTGTCCACTTTTTCTGAAAAAAATAA
>NW_011888978.1:3877-21031 GCF_000151845.1 Pteropus vampyrus | reverse complement strand
TTTTTTATTTGATTTTAAGAGGAAATAAATGAAAAAAAAATTGTAGAGAGAGTTAAATTTCAGGATAATTGGAGAGAACACTGAATTGGGGGAAATTGAGACAACTGGAGATAAACAAGGAGAATTATGGAAGAAATCATAAAGTAAAGAAAAGTAACAAAGACATCCAAAGAATGTGACATGTGAAAACCAAGGATGAGTTTTATTCAGAGTTCCAAATGGTGTGATAAATTTTGGTTTACTCGGAAGGACACAGAAATAAAAACTCGTGATCTGTAAGTAGTTCTCCAGAGCTGCCTTCATGGCTTTGTTCCTTAGGGTATAGGTAATGGGGTACTATATAGAACAGAGACACCAGCAGTCCAAAGCAGAGGGAATATCTGTGGCAGGCTTCAAGTAGACCACTCTAGCAGCACCAAGAAAAGAAGCAACAACAACCAGGAGAGGAAATTAATACAAACACTGAGTATAATGATCAAACAGAGAAAAAAGTAAGTTGAAAGGAGATTTACAGGCACACTTTGCTCTATTGCTGTGGTCAGTATCTCAGAACCACCATCCTGTACAGTACCCGAGGGAGAGTTCTTTTTCTTTATCTCATCTCTGCCCTCCAGCCAATCCTTATAAACACACCTAACATTAACCCTCATGGATTTTTGAAAACTCCAACTTACACATATGTTGATCATTAGAATGTAACTTTAAAAAAAAATTGACGAATTTTGGATGAGTTGCAAACTGCCTCTTCTCATGGCTTTACTTTTCTTTCCTTTTCCTTTCCTTTTCTTTCCTTTTTTTCTATTCTTTTGCCTTTTCTTTTGTTTTCTTATAATGATCACTTCCAGTACCACTTTCTTTGATATTTGGGAAAAAAATATGGGATTGTAAATGGCCATATGTAATAATATTAAGCCAAATGTCTAAAAGGAGAGTGCTACATTAAAAATAAAAAAAGTGTCACATAAGCTGGTAAACTTTTCTCTTCAATGAACAACGTACAAAGATAAGAAACCTAAACTTTATTTGGGTTTCTCTCTCTTATAATCTTTGTGACCAAAATGATTAGATAATTAAGACAGATATAGGAATATGAGTTTAAATTAGCTGTAGAAACAGGCTTCTTGGAGCCCAGGTCGGGGCACAGTGGAACATAGTACTGATTAACCCCAGTAGATCACATGAGGATAGAATGAGATGTGCTTCAGTTACTCTTGGCTTAGGGATCGTAGCTACAACACTGGACATGTTTTCCCTTCTGGTCTCTAGAAGCCCAATTATCAACACAGAAACCTTCAGTATGTCAATTTAGTAATGTTCTTTTAGTGGTTATTATAATTGACTACATCTCTTTGTTCTCATTTTAGTTGAAATTACCAAGGAAAAAATTTTTTAAACTTAGAAAATAAAATAAGCATCTATAGTAAAATAAAGAACCCCTTAAAAATTGCAAAACTTAAAATAATTGTAAGTATCAGAACTAAGAACACATATTTATATCAATAATGATTTATGGATTACATTTAACCAGAAAAATCAATATGCAAAAAATGAAAACCTCTCCATATTCTGTGTCAAACAGATATATCTAAATAAGAATGATTCAGACAGATGAAAATAAAAGACGGGGAAAGTAGCTTGAAATCATGTAGTCAGTACCTTATCTATATCAGAATGTAAGCTTACATATCTGATGGTTTATATATCTATCTTTATCTTTATCTCTATCTTTATCTGTATCTGTCTATGCATGTACACATGTGTGTATGTATGATATGTGTATCTATCTTCTATCTCTATCTATCTTCTATCTCTATCTATCTATCTATCTATCTATCTATCTATCTATCTATCTATCTATTTATCTATCTATCTATCATCTATTCATCAATCCATCTATTACTGTCAAATTCTACATAATAGTAAGACATGGAGCCATGCACGAACCACTGCTGAATGCTTCTGAAACTAACACAGACATTCCTTGGTTAACTATTGTTTCCTTGCTCTAATTGTACAGATGGGGTCAACTAATTCAGTGCACACACTTGAGAAATCTAAATATAATCTATAAAAGAGCCAGTTGCAATCTTATGAACTACACGAACCTCACCAAAAGCTATGGCAGGGTTGTAGTGTAGGGGACAGCACAGAGCATGGAAAGTGAATACCTTACCTTCCTAGATAAGATGAGCCCTCTGGAGGTGAGGCACCCTCTGCTCAAGGCTGTGTGTCTTAATGCAAGATGACCTGCCTCCTCGAAGAGACGTACTTTATCTGAGTTACAGAATTCACAGTGTAAGACTGAGTATGCCCAAGTACAGTCAAATTCACAGGGCAGCCAATATGAGCACAGTCTCAGCCACACTGCTCCTGAAAATGCGGCTGCGGGGCCAAACAGGGCACATCTCCAATACGCCATGGTGCCACACTGTCTGGCCTCCAGCAGTGTCACCATGAAGCTTGCTGGGGTCTCACTTCTAGTAGTTTATACCTTTTACATCATCTTCATATGCAAAAGAACAAAACAACAAAATTATTTTTTTCTATAATGATCTATATAAATGTGAGTTTTGCAATGAGGAAAATATGTAGTAATGTACAAAAATGTCTAAATATATTTATTATATCACTACATTCTTGATCATATATTGTATGAATTTTAAATTTATTATTACTTTCTCTTGTTCCATGATTGAAAAGTGGATGTATTTTATATATCTTTATGACATAATTTAAGATTAATTATAAAGATGTATTTTCTAAGGCGTTTTCACTAGTGGTTGGAGTTCAAGTCCTTTATAGACATTTTTTGAATGTCACTTATAGTGAGACTGGTATACAATATATGTGACACTTGAGTCAGTAATTATATTGATTAATTTTGCTTATAATACACAATTTATATCACACTATGATTGTAAAGAAATTATGTCTCATTCTTTAAACTAGCCCCCAAATTTTATTCTTTCTATCTATTCTACAAAAAATGTTACTAGATTAGGAAATATGATTCTGGAAATTCTTCATGCCATCCTAGCTAGAGATGAAATCGCAGGTTTCTTGGAATATAAACTCTCTGAAGGCAGAATTGTGTCAGTTTTGTATTCTCAGTTTCTAATCAGCTCCAGTTGTTGGTTCTCAAAAAATAAATGTTGAGTTTTTTCCCTGCCACTGTCTGTCCCTGACCAAGAGCTCTTGTTTACCATTATTAAAGAAAAAGACACTGAACCTGTGTCCACTTTTTCTGAAAAAAATAAAACTCTTTAAAACAATATCAATCACTACCAAAAGGGCAAAAATATCAGCTTCATAAGCATTTAAGAAACATATAACTACAATAAATTTTTTCCATTTTTATTTTTTATTTTTTAAATATTTTTTATTTTTAAATTTGAGTTGCCATACAATATTTCATTAGTTTAAGATGTACAACATAGTGATTAGACATTTATACAACTTAAAAAGTGATCACTCTGATAAATCTAGTACCCATCTGATACCATACATATTTATTACAATATTATTGACTATATTCTTTATGCTATACTTTAAATTCCCATGCATTGCAGCATTATTTGCAATAGCCAAGATATGGAGGCAACATGGGTATCCATCAATGGATGAATGGGTAAAGGAGATGTAGTACATATATACAATGGTATATTATTCAGCCATAAAAAATAAAATAAAATCTTGCCATTTGCAGCAACATGGATAGACCTAGAGGGTATTGTGTTGAGTGGAGTAAGTTAGACAGAGAAAGAAAAATGCTATATTATTTTACTATACATGGAATCTAAAGAACATAATAAATGAGCAAACAAAACTGAAACAAACTTATAGATACAGAGACCATTTTAATAGTTGCCAGATGGGAGAGGATTTGGAGGATGAAAAAGGGGAGGGATTACAAAGTACAAATTGGTAGTTACAATTTTAATGAAACTGGAGCATAAAACATTATTTTTTCCAAATTAGCATAACATTAATATATTTTTGATGTTACCATTCAAGTTCATACTGTCTCTCTTGAATTTTTAAAGCTTGCGATCCTCCCACTAGCATTTTAATGATTTCCCTATAGCTATATTTTGTGTACTTATTATTAATTTATCAGATATTTTACATATTTTTGTTCATTATAAAATTGAGTATTTTGAAAATAAATCTAAATAGTTTTATTTATACATGGAAATATCGATTGGGTCTATTCATTTGTAATTAGACTATTGAGTTCATACATTTTTGTTATCTTTTTCAGCTATTTATCCTGTGCTTTCCAGTAAAAACCAATTTCTCACACAAAGGATTATGGTGTTCTCTTCTTTTCAATGTTCATACCACCTAAAACTTTCTCATGACTAGTTAGTTGTCTTGGAAGCCATGGCTCGTAAGGTGTGCTGATAACTAGCATATGGAGACACCATAGTCATGGGTTCTGGGGCTAGAGCCCTGGGGTGTGAGGCTGTCATCAGATAATTGATTAAAACTTGTCAGTGTTCCTAATTTTTGTCCCTACTTCCAACTTAGGGCCAGAGAAAGCCAAATATATACCCCAAATCAATCATATAGGCTGTCCCCTTTCTAGTTAGCCTGCTCAACTTTTACATGACAGCAACCTTCACTGAGGGTGTACCTAAAATTTTCCTGCCTTTTCACTGTAGAGATTCCCCACCCTCTGCTTACCTTGCCTTCTCTGACTAGGATGACACCCCTGCTATAGCAAGCCCTGGATAAACAATCTTTAATTGTTCTTCTTGTCTATGGGCATGCTACCCTGAACAAGCCTGATCCCATCTGATCTTGGAAGCTAAGCAGGGTCAGGCCTGGTAAGTACTTGGATGGGAGACCACCTAGGAAGACCAGGTGCTATAGGTGTAAAAAAATAATAATAATAAGAGATTATAAACTGACAAAGTCCTGGCAATCTGTGAGGTCGACCAAGAGTTGCCTCACTTAAAATAAAAATTAAAATAATAATAATAATAATTGTTCTTCTTTGGGTGGTCTTTATTTCCATAAATATCCCAGAAGTACCACTGAGATTTGTTTGACATCCTTGGTGAAGTTAAGCCAAGACTTTTCATACTCGACACTTTTTTCTGTCTTTTGTATTACTCTTTTGTATCATGCTATCTGAAAGCGTTGTTTGTCATAAAAAAGTGAATCACAGAATAGAAAACAGGCAGGCCTTATGAGTCCATTTTTGGAGGTGCCTTCACAGATTGTATGTGGTTCTCACTGCACTGGCATCATTTGGACAAACTCTGCTGTGGGTCACCAATAAAACTAAATGAGAGTCTCCTTGCATTTAAAACTTTCTTACTGAAAACTTGCCTTCGAACCATAGCATTCTCTTTGATTTTCTGCTTTCTAGGACACAGCTTTTCAAGTCTGC
This sequence comes from Pteropus vampyrus, assembly GCF_000151845.1. NCBI lineage: Eukaryota > Metazoa > Chordata > Mammalia > Chiroptera > Pteropodidae > Pteropus > Pteropus vampyrus. The sequence continues at coordinate 15,633 of NW_011888978.1, read as the reverse complement.
ATTTGTAGCATAAAACCAGAAGATTGAGAGCCTAAGTCATAAGATACACAAGCATTATGTCCTCACAAATTGTTACCAGTTGTCATAGGGTTGTCTAGTACTAAACTTCTTCTCTTCCAGGAACAAACAAAAGAACAAAGAAAAACTCCTGTTCCTTGCATGTACTCTCAGTACCAATCCATTTCCTATGCTTATTTCTAAATCATATGACTTCACTAGGATAATGTGAACCTTCAGGGTCCATTTTATGTAACATTCGACTTTAACAAAATTGTTTAAAATAGATTTAAACATTGAGAAGAACCTTAGGAGAAAAAGAAATAAGATTTCTTGGGACCAATGAGTAGTGTTTTTATTGCTATTCAGAGGTTTCCAAATAAAACTCTGAATCAAAATTGTTTTCTTAAGAGATTTTTTGACCAAAGCTAATTGGATAATCCATAAAATTAAACAGCACATTAGATTCATTTTTCTAAAATTTCCTACTAAGTTGCCTCTCTCCTTGTCCTCTAGTTGCATCCTTATATTTATGATCTTCTCCCTTATGATCTTTTTTCTCCTAAACCTCCCTCTTCCATTTGTCCAGACCTGATACATTTCCAAACAACTCTTCTAAACTCATAAATACCAGTTAACTCTAAAGTTAACACCCCTCCATAAGGCAAGTATGTAAACAATATAGAATACAAACCTTCGACCACAGCTGAAGTGAGAACTAAGATTTTTCCTAAAACCAAATAAGATCAAACATATTCAAAGAAGAGTTTGGAATTCATTAGGGTACATATGACCAGGTTTTCCTAACCTAAACAAATTTGTACACATGTTGGTGATAAATTTAGATGTTAAGCCCTAGGTGAGAAAATCTGGTCAGGGTTTTGCAGAGATGAACCTACTCGATCCCTCTTTCACAATAAATGTGAGGATCAAAAAGGAGCCATAAAAGTAGGTCAGTGCATCCTGGAAACTAGATCTGAAACAGTTCCCATACAATTCAATGTGACCAAGATTCAAGTGTGTGAGCAAATCAGAAAAAAAGATAAAACTATAGATTTTCAGGATAGACTAGAGAATGACTTCCAGCAGCATCCAGGAGTTCGAGAAGATAATGACATACAAAAAGAAAACAAGAAAACAAGAAAACATTTAATCTCTTTTAGTTAATGAAATGAAACCCAACATTGGAGACTTGGCAGAACATTCTGAAAAAGATTTTGAATAAAAATCAGATAAAATTGTATGTAAATTGTGTCCTGTAAATCAAACATCTAGTGGACCATTTTCCACACAATCACCTATGACAAGGACATGTGCAGCTACTGTAAACATAAGAGACATTGAAACAAAAAAAGATAGTTTCAGCTCATGAAAGAAAGACAAAATCTTTCAATTCATGTCAACAAGTGTGCTTCAAAGTAGGAAAAAGTGTCAAACATCTGACATCTCCTTAACACTCAAGGTGAATTAAATACAAATGTGACTTGTCCACCCCACCAATTCCTGGCAGGAATGGGTGCTGCTCTGTCTACATTACACCTGCCAACTTTGCTCAAACCCTTCCTCAGAGTAAATATACCATATAGTTTGTAGATATTTCAAATAACCCACAGATTTTGACTATCTCCCAGTCCTTAACTGTAATCCTTGAGCCTTGGACTGAAAAAATTATTTCTGCTTTGTGATACAAACCCTGCAAATTTAAAGGTAGAGATTGAAATTGCAGATCAATTATAATACCAATGTGCACCAGAGGGAGTATTATTTGAGGTGCCAGAGGACTCGTTTATTTATAATCAAGTCGTATCTGCTCAAGATATACCCTTTGAATTATATTTGATTCATAGTCCAGACAAAGCTTTGACACAGTATCTGACAGTCTATGAGCTATAATTTCTATTTTTTAATTAATTAATTAATTTTTTATGGTGATGTTGGTTAATAAAATCCAGTAAGTTTCATCTGAACATTTTAACAGTAAGATATATATATATATATATAAAATTTACTTTGTGCGTTCACCTCCCATAGTTAGATTTCTTTCTGTCACAACATGTTTGACCCCTTTTACCTCATCTTCCTCCTGCCTCGTCCTTACGCTTTGGTAACCACTAGTCTATTGTCCATAAGTCTCTATTTGTTTGTCTTGTTCATTTGTTGCTTTTGGGTTTATATCCCACATATAAGTGATATCATGTGATTTTCAACTTTTTCCGTCTGGCTTATTTTGCTTAGCATGATTATCTCAAGGTCCATCCATGTTGTCGCAAATGGCAGTATTTCATCTGTTCTTATGGCTAAGTAATATTTCATTGTATATATGTACCACAGCTTCTTTATCCAATAATAATCATAGGAAATTTGGTTGCTTCCATGTCATGGCCACTGTGAATAATGCTGCTATGAACATCGGTGTGCAAATATCTTTTCAGATATGAGTTTTCAAGTCTTTGGGGTAAATACTCAGTAGAGGGATTGCTGGATCATATGGTAGATCAATTCTTAGTTTTTTGAAGAACCTCCATGCTGTTTTTCATAGTGGCTATATCAATATGCAGTCCCACCATCAGCGTATGAGGGTTCCTTTTTCTCCACATTCTCTCCAACATTTGTTATTACTTACTTGTCCTGTTGATTATAGCTATTCTAACAGCTGTGAGATGGTATCTCATTGTTGTTTTGATTTGCATTTTGCTAAAAACTAGAGATGATGAGCATCTATTCATATGTTTGTTGGTCATTTGTATGTCTTCTTGGGAAAAGTATCTGTTCAGGTCCTCTGACCATTTTTTGATTGCATCATTTGTTTCTTTGTTGAGTTATATGAGGTCTTTGTATATTTTGGATAGTAGGCCCTATTCAGAGGTGTCGCTTGCAAATATATTTTCCCATTCAGATGTTGTCTCTTTACCTTGTTGACAATCTCTTTTGCTGTGCAGAAGCATTATCATTTGATGTTGTCCCATTCCTTTATTTTTCTTTAACCTTCCTTGCCTTTGAGGTCAAATTCATAAAATGCTCTTTAAGTCCAAAGTCCTTGATTTTAGTTCCTGTGTTTTCTTTGTGTATTTTATTGTTTCAGGTCTTATATTCAGGTCCTTAATCCATTTTGAGTTAATTTTGAAGCGTTGTGATAGACAACAGTCTAGTTTCATTCTTTTGCAGGTGGCTTTTCAGTTTATCTAGCACCATTATTGAAGAAGCTTTCCTTTCTCCACTGTATGTTTTCGGATTTTTTGTCAAAAACTATTTGTCCACATAAACATGGATTTACCTCTGGACTCTTGATTCTGTTCCACTGGTCTGTGTTTCTGTTTTTCTGCCAATACCATGCCTTTTTTTTTTTTTAATTTATGTATTTTAATTAGTTTCAAGTATACAGGTCATTGTTTAGACATCTATACATTTCATAAAACGATCCCTTAACCCTCCACCTAGCCAATGTATTAATGCTAACTGCATTCCCTATGCCATGCTCCTCATCCCCGTGACCAACTATCAGCTACTAATTTATACTTTTTAACATTTCACCCAATTCTCCCAGCCCTCCAAAACCCCCTCCGCTCTGTCCATCACCAAATTGTCCACTATATTTGTGAGTCTGTTTTTGATTAGTTGGTTTTTTTATTCCTTAGATTCTGCATATAAATGAAATCATATAATGTTTATCATTCTCTGTCTGATTTAAATACCTTCTAGGTCCATCAAAGCAATGTCTTTTTCCATTCACTTCCTTTTAGTCTGTGTGTGTCTGTTAATCTGAAGTCTTTTATATTTTTTTCTTCTTAAAGAAGTCCCTCCAACATTTCCTGTAATATTGGCTTGGTGGTGATAAATTCCTTTAGCTTATTTTTGTCTGGGAAGCTCTAAAGAGCTTCTGTCCTTCAACTCTAAATGGTAGCTTTGCTAGATAAATTATTCTTGGTTGTAGATCCTGGGTCTTCATTCTGTCAAATATTATTTGCCAAACCCTTCTGCCCTGCATACTTTCTTTTGAGAAATCAGCTGCCAGTCTTATGCGTGTTCCCTTATAAGTAACTATCTGTATTTTTCTTGCTGCTTTTAATATTCTTTCTTTGTATTTAACCTTTGTCATTTTAATTATGATGTGTCTTGGTGGGGCTTCTTTAGATCCCTGATTTTTGAAATTCTCTGAGCTTCCTGGGGTTTATGCCCATTTTCTTCATCAAGTTAGGAAAGTTTTCTATCATTATTTCTTTAAACAGCTGTTCAACATCTTGATTTTCTTCAGTTACACCAGTCGGATGGATATTTGGATCCTTAATAGTGTCACGTATGCTCCTTAAATTATTTTTATAGTCTTAGCATCTCATCTCTTGCCATTCTGATTGTGTTTTCTTTGGCTTTCCCATTCTCTAGATAGGGCATTTGATCCTTTTCTTTATTCACTTTGTTTATTCCTTTGTTTATTCCATTTAATATACTTCTCATCTCAGATCATGTGTTCTTCATATCAGACTGGTTCCCTTTTATAATTTCCATTTCCATTTTTATGTTTTTCGTCTCTTGCTGAATTTATCTACACTTCCCAAAAGTTCATTGAACATCCAGTATTTGAACTCTACATCTGTTAGATTACTTAACTCCATTATATCTGAACCTCTGTTTTGTTCTCTCCTATGTTTTCTGATTCTTTGTCTTCTCATTTTGGCTACCTTTCTGTATCTGTTTCTATGTACTAAGCAGAGCTTCTAAGTCTCCCAGTCTTATTAGTGTGGATTTGTGAAGTAGGTGTCCAGTGGCACAGTCCTGAGAGGGGTTCAGCTGCAGGCCAAACTTATCCCAAGCCTCTACCCCTCCAGGGCCACGTGTTAAGACTCAACAAGCAATCCACAGATGTTGTGCTTATAGTTGCCTCAAAAGTCCACACCAGAAACCGAGGACGGCTGCTTCCAGTGTGAGTCTATGCACTGCTCAGCAAGGAGCACCTAACTTGCTGAGGGTATATCCGGGTGTGGCTTGGGTGGGGCCGCAAGTTGGGGTAAGCGGGGTTTCAGTGAATCCTCTAGGCAGAGAGATCTCTATTATCCAGTTTGATGACATTACGGCTATGGTAGCACAGTGTCGGGTGGGCTCAACAGGGAACAATGGATACCACCAGCACTTCTGTACAGAACGACTCTCCCCTTGGCCCTCACTCCGACAATGTCTCCTTGTAAGTCCCTGGTGCCCTCTGCATGCCACTGAATTGGCACTGGTGCTCAGAACAAGCAGGTCCGTCACCGCAAAAAATCCACTCGCAGATGTAGCCCCTTTAAGAGGCTTCTGCTGCTGCCCCTGTTGTAGCCTCCATCTCTGCCGCTCGAGACTGGGCAGCCGTGTGTCATTGCCTCATCCTATCTTCTGCCGCTGCAGGGTGATTTCTTGTATTTCTTCCTAGTTGTATGGCTTACTCATTTAGATTCCAAGTAATTTTTTCTTGCTGCTGCTCCTTGTTTCTGTCACAACTTTGATTTGGTCGCCAGAGGGATGAACAGAGCCTCTATCATCTATGCCATTTCTTTCCCTCCGGTACCATGCCGATTTGATTATGGTCACTTTATAGTATAATTTGTAGTCAGGCAGAGTGATGCCTCCAGGCTCCTTTTGTTTTCCTCAAGATGACTGGAGATTCAGGGTCTTTTGTACTTCCACATAAATCTGATTATACAGATTGCATTAAATCTGTATAATCTTTAGATAATAAGGTCATTTTAATTATGCTGATTCTTCCAATCCAAGAACACAAACTATCTTTCTATTTCTTTGTATCTTCTTTGATTTCTTTTAATAGAGTCTTGCAGTTTTCATTATATAGGTCCTTCACGTTTCCTTAAATTTATTCCTAGGTATTTTATTCTTTTTGTTGCAATTGCAAAAAAAAATTATTTTTTCCACTTCTTTTTCTGACACTTCATTATTAGAGTATAAAAATGCTATGGATTTTTGAACATTGATTTTGTATCCAGAAAATTTTCTATATTTGCTTAGTATTTCTAGTAGTGTTCTTGTGGAATCTTTAGTGGTTTCTGTATAGAGAATCATGTCATCCACTAATAGTGACAGTTTGACTTCTTCTTTTTCTATTTGGATGCCTTTTATATCTTTCTCTTGCCTGATTGCACTCGCTAGGGCCTCCAATTTTATATTTAATAACAGTGGTGATAGTGGACAGCCTTGCCTTGTTTCTGATCTTAGAGGGAAAGTTTTTAGATTTTCACCATTAAGTATAATGTTGGCTGAGGGTTTGTCATAGATGGCTTTTGTTATATTAAGGTATTTTCCTTCTATACCAATTTCATTAAGTGTTTTGATCATTAATGGATGCTGTATCTTGTCTAAGGCTTTTTCTCGTTCTATTTTTTACTTTGTTTATGTGGTGTATCACATTAATCAATTTGCATGTGTTGAACCATCCCTATGCCCCTGGGGTGAAGCCCACTTGATTGTGGTGTATAATCTTTTTAATATGTTGCTGTATTTGGTTCGCTAGTATCTTATTTAGGATTTTTGCATGTGTGTTCATGAGAGATATTGGTCTGTAGTTTTCTCATTTTGTGCGTTATCTTTACCAGGTTTTGGTATCAGAGTAATATTGGCTTCATAAAATGAGTTAGGTAGTATTGCCTCCTCTTTAAATTTTTGGAAGAGTTTGAGGAGAATAGGTATTAAATCTTCTTTGAAGGTTTGGTAGAATTCACTAGTGAGGCCATCTGGTCCTGGATGTTTACTTTTTGGAATTTTTTTATGATCATTTCAATTTTCATACTCTGATCAGTCAATTTAGATTTTCCAGTTCTTTTTTATTCAGTGTCGGAAGGTTGTATCTTTCTAAGAACTTGTCCATTTATTCTAGGTTATTAAATTTGGCGTCATATATTTTTTTCATAGTATTATTGCTTGATCCTTCATATTTCTTCAGTGCCTTTTGTAATTTCCCCTCTTCCATCCAAATTTTGTTTATTTGTGTTCTTTCTCTTTTTTCCTTAGTGAGTCTAGCCAGGGGTTTGTCAATTTTATTAACCTTCTCAAAGAAGCAGCTCTTTTTTGCATTTATTTTTTCTATTGTTTTTTTTTTGTTTGTTTTCAATCCATTTTTTTCTGATTTAATTTTGATTATTTCTTTCCTTCTGCCAATTTTAGGCTTCATTTGTTCTTCCTTTTCTAGATGTTTAAAGATGAAGCATTAGGTTGTTTATTTGAGCTCGTTCTTATTTTTTGAGAAAGGCCTTGGATGTCATAAACTTTTCTTTTATTACCACTTTTGCCGTGTCTCAAAAGTTTTGATATGTTGTGCAATTATTATCATTTTTTTCTATGTATCTCTTAATCTCTCTTTTTACTTCTTCTCTGACCCAGTAGCATGTTGTTTAATCTCTATGTATTTGTGGTTCTTTCTGCTTTCTTTTTACAGTTGATCTCCAGCTTCAAAGCATTATGATAGAAGAATATGGTTGGTATAATTTCAGCCCCTCTTATATTTGTTGAGGCTATCTCTGTGTCCCAGAATGTGGTCAATTCTTGAGAATGTTTCATGTGCACTAGAGAAGAATGTATAAGCAGCTTTTTTTGGAATGAAAAGCTCTGTAGATGTCAATGATGTCCAGTTAGTCTAATATGTCATTTAAGGTTTTATTTCCTTATTAATTTTCTGTTTGGATGATCTGTCCATATCTGACAGTGGTGTATTTAGGTTCCCTCTTACAATAGTGTTTTGGTCTATTTCTCCCTTTAGTTCTGTTAGTAATTTCTTTATATATTTTGGGGCTTCCTGACTGGGAGCATAGATATTAATAGATGTTATGTCTTCTTGGTGCATGATTCCCTTTATCATCATTCAGTCTCCCTCTGTATCTTTCTTTGCCTTTTTTATTTTGAAGTCTATTTTGTCTGATATCAGTACCACTACTCCAGCTTTTCTCTAAATGCCATTTGCTTGAAATATCATTTTCACCCTTTCACTTTGAGTCTATATTTGTCTTTGGAACTGAGTTGTGTCTCCTGGAGGCAGCACATTGTTGGGTTTTTTGTTTTTTTGTTTTTTTTTTTTTATCTAATCTGCTATTCTGTGCCTTTTAATTGGTGAGTTCAATCTGTTTACATTTAGGGTGATTATTGAAATGTGAGGTCTTCCTATAGCCATTTTATCTTTTGCTTTCTGTACCTTGGTGTTTCCATTGCATTCTTGTCCTTGTGAGTCTGTTTGTTTGTTTGTTTGTTTTGGTTGGTTGGTTTTGTAGTTTTTCCCTCTGGTCCTTCTTGTTTTATGTTGTTTATTTCAGCTCTGAATTTTTGGCGTGTGGTTGCCATTAGGAATATGTAAAGGATAGTTTTATATATATATATATATATATAATGAAATGTGTGTGTTTATATATATATAATTTTGGTGTGTGTTTATATATATATCAAAATTATATATATATAAACACACACAGTCATCCATTTTCTTCTGTGTGTGCCTTATCTCCATTTCTCTTTGCGAATTTAGATGTTTGAATTCTCCCCTTTTCAGTCATTGTTGTCTCAATTTGTTCCTTTATATGCTGAATGTTTATTCCTATCTTGCTATAGCAAAACTCTTCTTATTTAACTTATAATGCCCTATTCTTAGTAAGGATTGCACTCTTTTACTTTTATATGCCTGCTATTCACTTTATTCTTAATTATGTTTTTTTTTTTTCATTTTGTTTTAGGTGAGCTGACTGCTTTCTGTATTTCCTGTAATGCAGACCTCATAGTGGAGAATTCCCTCAATTTTTGTACGTCTGGAAAGGTCTTTATTTCTCCTTCATATCTAAAGGAGAGCTTAGCTGGATACATTATTCTTGGCTGGTAGTTCCTTTCATCTAATAGTGTGAATATTTGATTCCACTCCTTTCTTGCTTGTAAGGTTTCTACTGAGAAGTCCGATGATAGTCTTATGGGTTTTCCTTTATAGGTTACCATCTTCTTTTCTCTGACTTCCCTGAGAATTCTTTCTTTGCCATTGGTTTTTGATAATTTTAATACGATGTGTCTTGGAGAAGGCCTTTTTGGGTTGAGATAATTGGGTGTTCTATTGACTTCTCGAATTCCAAGCTTCAGCCCATTCCTTCTATTTGGGAAATTCTTGTCAACTAATTGTCTGAAAATGCTTTCTAATCCCTGCTCCTTTTTTTCCCCTTCAAGAATGCCCATTATTCTTATGTTCCCTCTTCTGGTCATACCAGCTAGTTCTTATATTTCTCTTTCATTATTTTTCATTCTTCGGTTTTTCTCTTCTTCCTTTTGATTTATTTCTACATTTCTGTCTTCAATATCACTGATCCTTTTTTTTTCATTTGATTGAATCTATTTCTCAACCTTGATATTTCATTCTTCATCTCTTTCAATGTTTTCTTCATCTCCCTAATCTCTAGTTGGTTCTTTTTGAGAGTTTCAATCTCCTTGCTAAAGAACTCACTCTGCTCTCGTTATTTTTTCAGTTCCTGAAATTGTTAATATGAATTGTTTTGGATCTCACTGAGTTGTTTCAGAGGTACCATCCTATGTCATTCAAGTTGCATATTTCTATGTTTGTAAGCTTATTTTCTGAAAATTTTTTATTTCTTTCTGAGCTGCCTTATCACCTTGGTTGTTCATGGTGTTTAATGGACTTTTTCTCCACCTGAGAATTAATGGAAGTGTATTCTGCTTTTATTTTGTACAAAACGACGTTTTATTATATAAAGGTCTCTCTTTAGCCTGTTGCAAAGAAGGCGTTTTTCTTTTGGTTTTCACTAGGTGGCGTCTAAGTCTCTTGGATCCCTGCTTTATGTAAAGTATTAATGATTCTTTTTTTTATCCTTATAGATATTCAATTATGCTTACTATCCTCAGTCTCAGTTCCTGTCAGTGTTACCTATAGTTTCAGTAGTGTTTGCTCAGATTTTCCTGGGGTTCTGGGATGTTTGGTCTCAGAGGATATGGGAGGCTACCCTCTAGGTTGGGGTATGGGTGCTATGGCTCAGCCTCAGGTTTTGCAACTGCGACTAATAATAACCAACTGTTGTTTCTCTGCCGTCCCTGCTTCTCTGCCACTCCCACTTCTTTGCTTTCTGCCCTGAGCCCTGGGCACTGCCGCTGGCCACATGGAACTCACAGCTTTGTCAGGCAGGGCTGTTAAGGGAACCCACTGCACCTTCACCTCTCCCCCTCCTCCTGCAGGGAGCTCTGGCTGGGAGAGACAGGTTCTTTGTTTCTTCCAGTCTACTGCCCTACTCCTGAGGCCTGACTCCTGAAGTTTTGACCTGTGGTAGTTCTTATATGCAGATCTCATGCTCAGACGTGCAGGTGTACAGGTTTGGTGTTTTTGTTGTTGTTGTTGCTGCTGTTGAGTTTTAGATGTTCAGCTTATTGTTGTTTTAAGGGGAGAGATTTGGGGATAACTCTCATTCAGTCATGTTTCTGAGTCTCTTCAAAATGTCCTATATGGGCTATAATTTCTAATAAAATATGTAAAATATTTAGAGCAAAACCAATAAAATTTTACATAGATCCAACCAAACCATTACCCATAATTCCCCAATGTCATTTAAAGTCAAAAGCAAAGAAAGGGTTAAAAAATTTAGTTAAAATATTGCATCCAAAAGCATTAAATCCCACATCGATTGAACCTTTAAATACTCCTAGCTGTTCATAAAGAAACCAAAATAATGGATGAGGAAGCTCAACAAAATAATGGATGAGGAAGCTCCAAACCCTACTCCCTGTGGAAACACTAAACTACTAACTGACTAAAATAATTTTATAGAGGCTCTCAAAATCATAGTCTTATGGAAGCCAAGACAATGTTCAATTACTATAAAGACATGATGAAAATGCTGGGGAATTCCACAGTGTTTCTGCTTAGTATTGTCCTTCCCACCTCAGGTAGTGTGTGGGGCTGTTTGGCAGAAGCAGTGGCCCAGTCCTCAGACCATTTCCATAAATCAGAGAAATCATAAAAGATTGAATTTGCAGCATTTTAAACTGCAAGCAGGCTGCTTGAGTGATTGGTGTCTATGACACCTAACTCGGCATTCGGGGGCCAAAGTATCTGGGATCTCAGGCTGGGAAAGCTGCAAGAACCAATGGACATAGCTAATGAACACTACAAGGAGACTGAAACTTGCAGATTCCTCAGGTAAGAGATTACTGATTTATGAAACCAATGAAACAGTTAAAGCCCTGAGAAGAAGCAGGGAAATTAAGACATTTAAAAGCAGCCATGAATATAAGGAAATTGGAAAAGTAAAACACACTTAGGGATTCAGGAAGAAATGTGCTCAGAAAAGTTCTTAGAAGACCTAAAAATTCATGCCAGGTTGATTGTTGAAGGTTTTTCCCTGCTCAAGGTGAGTCTACAAAGACTGTGTACAGTAGCTATTTTATTCTAATGCTTAATTTCAACACAATATCAGAGGCATATAAGCAAACAAATAAATTGACCATAAGAAGGAATAAAATAACCAGAATCATCCCTGGAGAAATAAAGACATAGAATGTGTTTTACAAAGACTTTAAAATAACTATTTTAATATACTAAACAAGTTAAAGAAAAACACAGAGAGACAAGGGAAGTCACAAAAGTAATATATGAACAAATTAAGACTACCAACAAAGAAGAATTATGAAAACTACAGAACTTCTAGAGCATAAAAGCAAATAACTGCAAAATGGTATAACCACTTTAGAAGACAGTTTGGCAGTTTCTTACAAAACTAAACAAATATTCATTTTTTAGTCAAGATGGTGGT
>NW_011888978.1:0-2567 GCF_000151845.1 Pteropus vampyrus | reverse complement strand
TGAATGAGCTTAGGGAAAGAGTAGCTGAACTCAATGAGAGCTTGAACAAAGAGATAGAAAACATAAAGATACAGATGGAAAACATTAAAAAAAATATTAAAGAAGAATACAATAACTGAAATGAAGAATAAACTAGAAAGAATAAACAGATTAGATAAAGCAGAGATTCGAACCAGCAATTTGAAAGATAAGATAGCAGAAAACACCCAATTAGAATAGTAACAAGAAAAAAGAATCCAAAAACATAAGGGTAGTTTAAGGGATCCCTGGGACAATATCAAGAGTACCAATATTTGCATCATACAGATACCGGAAGGAGAGAGCAAGGTATTGAAAAACTATTTGAATAAATAATGATGGAAAACTTCCCTATTCCTGAAAAGGAAATAGACCTACAAGCCTAGGAAGTGCAAAGAGTCCCAAATAATATGAATCCAGAGAGATAAACACCAAGATGCATCATAGTACAATTTAAAGACAAAGAGAGACTCTTAAAAGCAGTAAGAGAAAAGCAGTTAGTTACCTACAAAAGAGTACCCCTAGACTGTCAGCCAATTTCTCAACAGAAACTTCGCATCCAGAAGGGACTGGCACAAATATTCAAAGTGATGAAGAATCTATGATGTGAAGCAAGGACCTATAACCAAGACTACTTACCCAACAAAGCTATCATTTAGAATCGAAGGGCAGATTAAAAGCTTCTCAGACAAGAGAAAGCTAAAGGAGTTCATCACCACCAAGCCAGTATTATAGGAAGTATTGGAGAGACTTCTTTAAGAAGAAGAAAAATTAAAGATAAAAAATATGTATAATAAAATGGGAATAACTACATATCTATCAAAAATTACTTTAAATGTAAATGGATTAAATGTTCCAATCAAAAGAAAAGGTGACAGAATGGATAGGAACAGCAGACCACTAACAATACTGCCCACAAGAGACTCACTTTGGATTGAATGACACACACAGACTGAAGGTAGAGAAATGGAAAAAGATAGTTCATAAAAATGAAAATAGAAAGAAAAAAAACCACTAAGTTAACAATACTTCTACTAGACAAAATAAACTTTACAACAAAGGCTATATCAAGAGACAAAAAAGGACTCAGTAATCCCACTTCTGGGTATTATCCATACTAACCCAATACACTGCTTCAAAGGGAAATGTGAATTTATGTGTTCATTGCAGAATTATTTACAATACCCGAGATATGGAGGCATCCTAGGTGTCCATCAATGAATGAATGTAAAAGAAGACGTGGTACATATATACAATAGAATATTACTCAGCTAAAAAAAGAGTAAAATCTTGCCATCTGCAACAATGTGGATGGACCTAGGGGTTATTGCATTGAGTGGAGTAAGTCAGATAGAGACAGACAAATGCCATATGATTTCACTTACATGTGAATCTAAAGAACAAAATGAACAAACAAAACAGACACAAAGAAACAAACACAACAGAAACAACTTATAGATATAGAGAACATTGTGATGGTTGCCAAATGAGAGGGGTGCTGGGGGAATGGGTAAAAGGAGGAGGGGATTAAGAGATACAAATTGCTAGTTACAAAAAATGTCATGGGTATGTAGAGTATAGCATGGGGAATATAGTCAATAATATTGTAATAACTATGTACGGTGTCAGATGGGTACTAGATTTATCCATGTGATCACTATAAGTTATATAAATATCTAATCACAATTTACACACCTGACATAAATATAACATTGTATGCCAACTATAATATAAAAATTGAAAAATTATTTAAAAAGAAACTAAATATAAACTTACCATATGATTCAGAAATCATGCTTTTTGGTTTTACAGAAAGGTGTTAAAAACGTATGTCCACACAAAAACCTGCACATGTGTGGTTATAACACTTTTTTTAATAACTGCCAAAACTTGGAAGCAAAAAGATATACTTCAATAGCTGAATGAATAAATAAATAAATTGTGCTACACTCACACAATGAAGTAGTTTTTATTGCTGAAATGATGTATCGATGAATGAGAAGACATTCAGGAATATTAAGTGCATACCGCTATATGAAATAAGCCAATCTGAATTGGTTACATGCCGTAGATTCCAACAATATTAGATTCTTGAAAAAGAATCGCAATAGAGATTATAAAATAATAACTGGTTGCCAGGGGTTGAGGCTAGAGGAGACAGATATAGAGAAAAACAGATTATTTTTAAGGTAGTAAATGGATACTGTATGATACTATAATAATAGATACATGTGATTATAAATTTGCCCAATCCCATAGAATGTACAACATCGAGAATAGACCCTAATGTAAACAATGGACTTTGTATGATAATGATATGTCGTTGTAGATGTATCTATTGTAACAATAAGCCACTCTAGTGGGGAATGTTGATAATGGGGGAGACTGTGCATATGTATGGATTTAGTTTATACGGGAAATCTCTGTTCTTTCTGCTTAATTTTGTTGTGAGCCTGAATTGCTCAAAAAATAGTCTATCAAAACCACAATAACTAAACTTTAAAACTTACTACAATGATGCAATATCAGGCTCAAACAGAAAAAAAAAA
>NW_011888977.1:2993963-2995147 GCF_000151845.1 Pteropus vampyrus | reverse complement strand
TTCATGGAAAAGACTACACGTAACGACTCCCTTACCTGTTGGGCTGGTGTGTCTGCCCCTTGGCAGATGCCATTTGTCCAGCCCCTGCCCCTCCCAGCATCTGAGCAGAGACGAGAGAATCAGCCACCTTGCTTTCTATCAGCATCGTTCACGGCTGCCAGCATTTGCCGGGCTTAGTCTAGGCTGAGAGAAATTTAGTAAAAACTGGCTGTGTCTGAGAGTCAGGCAAAGAGAAGGTCTTTACTAAAGTCACGAGATCTGTCAGTTCGTCTCACCTCTGAAGGACTCCCGCACCCCATAGCTCCCCAGGACACAGATAATACCGGGCTTTGGGCCTCAGTTCCCAGGTCCAACGTCAGCACTAACACGTGATGAGCAGGTTCTTTTCTCTCTGTCAGTCCCAGATTCCTCCTTGTAAGACAGGAGGCAGAGCTGATCTTTAAACTCTTGCAGCCAACGAACATCTACATGTCCTTCAAAGCCCTGCTCATGTGCCCCTCCTCTCAGGGTAGAGACGGTTGGCTGTCCCTTAGGACTTTGTTGTACCCCTAACATAGAACCTGCCATGTGTCACATACCTCTGTGTCTGTCACTTCCCATGGGCAGGCAAGTAGATGGTCCCCCAGCACACCTGCAGGTTCAAAAGCTGTTTATTGACTGAACAAACTTGGCGAGTACAAACTACCTCAAAGCCAGGGGTCTTGGGGGGCGCTCGTCAAAGGGGCCTGTTTTAAATGTGTTCCTGTCCTTCCCTCTGTGCACAGAATAATGCCTGGGAAGACAGACCACTCTCTGGACGACCTCAGCGGCACGTCCCTGGCCCACCCGGAGAGGCTCTTCCCCATCCCAGGCCTGGTTTCAATAGGTTCAGATGTGCCCTTCTGTACTTTATCTTCCTCTGAGTTGCTTTTGTCTGGCTTTCGCTCTGGCTTCATCACCCACCAGCCTGCTGGGTGGGACCGGGAGGGCTTGCTTGCTGCTGACTGGAACTGGATTTCTGGGTGTGGTTCCCTCATCAAGGGAGAGAAGGAGAATGTCCTTGGTGAGCTGCCTGCTTGGCCAGCATCCCCGAGAGGTTGACAGTGTGCGGCTGACCCTCTCTCAACTGTCCGCCCACCATTTCCTCCTCTTGCAGGCTGGATGCCAGCTGAGACTGACTCCTAGATCAAGGGGGAAATTCACAT
>NW_011888977.1:2988116-2990998 GCF_000151845.1 Pteropus vampyrus | reverse complement strand
GTCACCTTTTTCTTTTTCAAAAAAGAAAAAGATTAAAAAGGAAAGTGATGGAGCAGGAAAGTCAACTAATTGTCTTGACGTTTATAAAAGTGATGAGATATTAGCCTGGACATTTCTTGCTATCCAACAACGAAAACAAAAATAAGGAAAGAAAGAGATCTATTTTGTCTAAAGTAACTCGAACCAGTTATTTGACACCAAGAAGCGCCCCCATCCCTCTAGATCATTGGTAGTTCTGTGAACTGGCACCGGGAATCTTGGTCAGCCTGAAAAGTCCACATGGACACTCAGTCTGATTTATTCGGTTACTTAGCAACAACTTAAAATACAGAAACTGGAGAACACTGGGAGTGTGTGTGTGTGTGTGTGTGTGTGTGTGTGTGTGTGTGTGTGTCCCCCTGATGGAACCATGAGACAGAACTGGCCACAAACTCCCCTGCTCCTAACAATTTCACTTCGTGGTACCCCAGCTCTGTAAGGGGGCACTGGGCACCAAAGACGGTCATTGAAATGGGTCTAGAGACACGGGCCTCTGGAGGAGACTCCACTCTAGGAGACACATGTTCGAATTGCATCTGCTGAAGTCATTTGTCGTAGTCACGTCTATCACCCCAGCACTTCTAATATCCTTCATGTGGAGTGTGAGAATCGACTTTGAACAGTTCAGCAGCGTTAAACGTGTTCGTTTTTCAACAAGCAACTAACAAGTGCTCTGTGTACCCACTTGAGTTTCTGGTAAATATTCTCATTAACCTGACTTGCTGTTCAAGACGAATTCTCATTCTGGTCTCTTCTGAACTGGAAACTTCAGTTCGCAAGAAATGGAGACCAGAGTTGGGTAGAAAGCGTCAAATAATTCTTAAAACATCTTAGTATGAGCGCTCATGAATTAATCACAACTAAAGCACAGAAGTTGCTTCAAGTAACAAAGTCGAAGGGCTAGGAAACTCAGAACATGCTCTTGATAAACCGACACTTGCAAAGGATGCGTTTCTGTGGAAGACCTACCAGTCCTGCACCAGCCATAGATTTTCTCAGTTCTCTCATACAGTGAAAAATTGTTGAAATAAAATTCTTGCTCCCTCAGCTCTCAGGGATTGGGGAGTAGGTGAACTCAGCAGAGAGCTAACTTTGAGGGAAAACCGAGCTGAGGAGGTGAGGTGGTGGGTGGAGGAGGGCAGGCGTCTTAGACTTTTGATGGAAAAACAATTCTAAGAACTGCAGCAAAAGGAAGATTTCATTTTTAAATGTGTTGAAAAAAATTACCATTTGGCTACAATTCTGCGCCAAGCACTGCTTTGCTCTAGAGCTGATTATAACCCGCCGAGACGGGCTCTGGCGGTGGAAAAACAACGCGCTGCCTGTGAGCAGACCACAGGCAGGTATCCAGTTTCCATAGGGTTTCCCACATTCCTATAGGGTATTTTCTCATATGGGGTAGGGAAGCGCAGCTGCTTTGCACACAGAGATGCTGGCCGGAACCGGGGCCTCGGCAGCTGTGGATTTTGGCTGCCCCAGAGGCCAATCCGTGCGGCTGATGTCTGCCTGGCCCACGGAAAACCACTGCGCTAGAATCTGCCCTGCCGGGTCTTATCCTGGCCCGTGGCCGGTGCCAGCCCTGCTGAGTCACAGGGAGCAGGGGCACCCTCTGACATACTCCATCCCAATGTCTGTGCTAGTCTGAAAAAAAACCGTTAACTCTACCTGGGTCTCTGGATGATTTTCTTTCTTTTTTTTTTAATGTGAGAATTATTTAGCAATTGATAAATCCCTTCCCTCCCTTAAAAACAACTTCATTTCCAGAGAAGCTGTCACTTCCCGGGAATTCTAAGACTCTAAAGACCCGCACACAGCCTTGGGAACAGTGCCATTGCTGCGACCGTTCATTACACGTTTCTTACACAAATGGCCGTCTGATGAGTTGCCAGACTTAAACCATTTGGGTTTTCACTGATGATTTTGGACCTGGGGCAAATTTCTGTCAAGGGGATTTGCTCCAAATGCTGTTTCCTCCACCTCGCCTTCTGTGAAGTCGTCTCTGCACTGTGGCTGCCCCCGGCGCCACTGGCTCTGGCTGACGTCTGCCTTCTGTATTCACATCCTGCACCAGGTCAGGGGCAGCATGAAGGGGATCCCTCACCACAGAGGGTGAGCATGTAGACGGTACTTTCAAGCAGGCCAGACAGGGTGGCCCATTTCCACACAGTCTAGTTAGTTCCTGCCACACTGCCCTTGAATCCAGGAGGCAGAATGGGTAGGCCAAAAGCCTGGCTTCACACTAGCATTCTTCAGGTGGGGTCTCTCTCAGCATTATAGCAGGTAGGGTGGGGCTAGGGCTCCACACTGTGGACCCTTAACTGAAAACCTCTCCCCAAGCCCTTTAGATGTAAATTAGGGGACTGGTTTAGGTGGTTCCCAGCTGTCTCTTGCAGTGCTCACATCTTCAATCAGCTAGGCCACCTGGTGTTTGGGAAGGAAAAAAAAAATGGAAAAATAAGATAGAATTTGCTGGTTGGCCTGAATACTTTTCTCCAAGTGGACAGAAAGATGTGTCCTCCAATCACAGGGCAAGGTCAATCTTTGCGTCCGCATTTCGAGAGCCTGAGTGAGATATGTGGGCATAGAAGGTGATCACCACCACCAGCAAGGTCCCCAGATCAAAAGTTTAGGGACACAGCTGCCATAGCAGAATGCCACAGACTGGAGGTTTAAACAACAGACATTCATTTCTCACAGTTCTGAATGTCTGAAGTCCAAGATCAAGGTGTCAGCAAGGTTGGTTTCTCCAGAGGCCTCTCTCCTTGGCTTGTGGATGGCCACCTTCTCTATGTATCTTCATGTGGCCTTTCTTCCGTGTGTATGGAGAGAGAGCTCTGATGTCT
>NW_011888977.1:2984849-2987061 GCF_000151845.1 Pteropus vampyrus | reverse complement strand
AAAGTTTCTCCTTATCTTCGTTAATCTCGTGGGTACACGTGGCCCCTCTGGTTTTAGTTTGCTCAGTGGAGGTTCTGATGCCAAGAGAAGACAAAGTCCTCTGTGATGGGCAGGCCACCCATTCCAGCTTAGGGGTGCAGTGTATCTTCCACGGCATAGGTGATATGCATGTCTGCCGTCACGACTCCTGACTCTCCTGGGTTTGGTTTACTCTCTAAGAAGGCAAGCTATGTCCTTTGTTGTAGCGGTGGGCTGTCCCATTTGGGAAGACTGGGGAGCTCTGCCTGAAAGAGGGAGGACCTCCAGTTGTCTCATCTGTGTCATTATGTCCGGCCGCCAGCAGGGGGCTCTGCACTGGGCTGTGTGTGTGGTGGAGATGCCTCTGGTGGGGGTGCCTGCCCCCAGGAAGGCGGGAGAACATGTAAAACATGTGCGTTTGCATGTGACGTTTCCCAGACCCGTCACAGAATAAGTGGGGCTGGAGAGAGCACCGCCCGGGTCCAGCATGGCTTTGCACGGGACAGCGGGGAACGGCTCATCCTTCAAAATGACGAAAGCAGGGTGCCCGATCAGCAGTGCTTGGAGCGTGAAAATAGAGGCCTTTAGAGAGATGTGCTCATAGCGCCGTGGACCCAGCAGAGCGATGTTGCCGCCAGCGTGGACATGCGAGAGGCCACCGGGAGCCATAATTCCTGACCTTGATGCTTCTAAAGGGGAGGTTGGACACAAAATATGAAGGAAACGGCTACTTGTGGTTCCCTGGGTGCCTCTTCAGTCAGAAGCTGTTAACATGTGCACTTAGGATTTTCCCTGTGGCACTTTCATTCTCCCGTTTTAATTCATCACGTGAACCACAAACACTGACCCAGCCCTACTCCATATTAGAAAGGGAGGAGAGAGAGCTTCCCCCTGAAACGTCCACTCACGTGACTGCCCACTCCGCAGTGTTTTTTTCTTTTTAATTTTAATTTTATTTATTATTAGTTTCAAGTATGCAGTACATTAGTTAGACATTTATACAGTTTATGAAAAGATCCCCCTGATTACTCTTTCTCTCCTCTGGCTCTCCACCTAGCCATTTATTATTGCTGACTGCATTCCCTATGTTGTGCTCCCCATCCCCGTGACCATTTTTAGGGAAAGAGTGGAATCCACTTGAAGAAATAGACTATCTTATTCATTTCTGTATCTTCAGAAATGACCAGCACACAGTAGGACCTCAAAGCCATCTGCACTGAAGCCTCCATCAGGCATGCATTTAGTTAACTCCTCGGTTGAGAATTCACCCTGCATCATAGGACACACAGCTCCATTTATTTTCACGATCTCAATGAATGCCAAACCTGTTCATGAGTAATAGGATATGAAATCTCAACAGGACAGAAAGGAGTGAGTCTTTCCTGGTGAGCAGGACACTGGAATCCTCATCCCTGCATCTCCATACCCCACCACTCCTGTTATTTCTCGTTGAGGTTGGCCAGTCCTCTTCAAAGAATGGCTCAAATGCCCTTATGTCAGCAAGTAGACTTTCCCCTGGATCCATCCTTTGCCTGGCCCTGTGGGTCTCCACCTTGATTGTGCAAGACATCGTGTCGGGGATGTGTCATCAAACCACACGTGCTCTACAAGGATCAATAGAAAAGATTTCCAAGGGCTATCTTGACTTGACTTGCTGACTTTAGAATCTCACATTTAAGATGTGACTCTATGGTGTTAAATCAAAAAAGAAAGAAAAAAAATCATCCCTTTCCTGCCCTCATGGGTCTTTTGTTTCCAGTATGGGGTGATTTGAATTCATATAAACATCTGTCTACAGCACATGGCTGTGAGGGTTAGATTTGCACATTTAGAGGTACGTGAGGCACGTTGGGGACGGTCGGGACAGGGTCACAGAAGGGAGCAGGCTTTGAATTGAGTCTCGGCAGGAATCAGGAGCAAACTGGCCAGAGCAAAAAGAGGATGGGAGAGTAGCACTAATAAGATGATTCTAATGTTATAGCAATAATAACGGCTACTGTTTATTGTATATTCATTAGGTACCACATTATACATACATTTATTTAATTCACACCACAACCCTATGAGGTAAAGACTCTCATCCCATTTTATAGATGAGGAAGCTGAGGTCCAGGCAGGTGAAATAAATATTTGACTACATCTAGTAAGTGTCAGGATTTGAACCTGGGCAGCTCCGGAGCTTGAGATGTTAACC
>NW_011888977.1:2977137-2982847 GCF_000151845.1 Pteropus vampyrus | reverse complement strand
GATTTCTCAGGAGCTTAAATGTGGAAAAATCTGATTCTTAAAGATGCTTGCCCCTTTCTTCAAAAACGCTTGGTCCTGCTTAACAATGCCACAGAGTAGCAGGTGAGGCAGGGAGCTTGTTTTGTGGGAGCCTAGATGACCCCATTGGAAATGCTGGGAGGGCATCTGTTGTAGGAGATGGGGAGCTGGCTCAATGATTGTAGAAGTCTCTTCCACCACAGTGCCTCCAAGTTAGTCTAACTGTGGCTGTAATCTCTTACGGCTCAGCTGTAGGGCATGCCTTTGTCGCCAGAGCTGCTGGGCCACACTGATGAGCTGCTTCCATCTGACCACAAGATGGTGGCAGCAACTGCCTCTAACACCCAAAGCAGGGAGGCCAGCTTCACCTGCTCTCCTCAACCAGGTGTCTTCCATTCACATGGAGGGGTAAAGCAGCTGCCCTCAGCCCCCTGGGAAAGTAATGAGAATCCAGCAGCTAGAACCAAAACGATAATTCAGATATGTTAGCCCTAAACTTTCATTTTGCTTCTGTTAAAAAGACACTCTGGGAAAAGCCGGTGTATAATTGTATGATGCTTCACTATTGCCGAGTCCCTGTATTTTCTCATGGAGTCCTCACAGCCTTCCAAGCTTAGTGTTACCGTCACCCCCACTCCACTGATGAGGAGACTGAGGCTCAGGGAGAGGAACCAACTTGCTGAGTTTCCTCAGTTTGCAAGAGCCAGTTAGCTTCATTATTGTGTAAGTTCCATGAAGGCTGGCAGGTACTTTTGTCTGTTTTATCCCTCCCTGTGTCCCCAGAACAGATCCGCTGTATCGCAGTCAATCAATGCTTGTTGAATGAATGAATGAAGTGGCACGGCTGGAACTTGAAACCAGGTTTTTTCATTCCAGATCACGCATGGATTTCCCACTACCATGGTGACTCATATCCCACACAAGGAATGGTAGGCTAGTCCTTCTGAGGCACTTTTAGGGAAAAAAAGGAGGAATGGAATCCGCACTTTAGTGTGGATATGAAGTCCCCGTGGATCTACTTAAAATGCATATTCTGATCAGCAGGTCTGGGTGGGGCCTGAAATTCTGCATTACTGACCAATTGCCAGGGGCTGCTTATGCCGCTGGCTCATGGATCATGCTTTAAATAATATGGATAGTTATAAATACCTTCCCCATCGGTGATGAGGAAATCCAGAATTAGGGAAAACTTAGAAGATGTAAATCCAGAGGGGGCAACAGAACAGGCAGTAAAGAGATTTGACCTGAGGACCTGAGTTCAAGTCCTACTTTCTGCCCTTTATGTGGGACGTGGCCCATCGATTACTGCCCTGAGCTTCAGTTGTTCTTTATACAGCCTTATTGAGATAGCATTCACGTACTATATAATTCACCTATTTAAAGTGTGCAATGTGATAGTTTTTAGTATGTTCATGGAGTTGTACAACCACAACCACAATCAGTTTTAGAACTTTTTCATCACTCCAAAATGACACCCTGTTCCCCGGAGCTGTCATTCTCATATTGTCCTCCCTCCATTCCTTGCAACCATGAGTCTGTTTTCTGTCTCTATGAACTTGCCTCTTTTGGACATTTCGTGCCAATAGAATCACGCGACATGCGGCATTTTGTGCCTGGTTTATTTCCCTTAGCATAATGTTTCCAGGTCTCATCCGCATGGTGGCGTGCGTCAGTACTTCATCCCTTTTCACAGCTGAGTGATATTCCATTGTCTGGCTGTGTCACATTTTGTCTATACGTTAGTTTGGTGAATATTCTGGCTGTTTTCATTTTTCGGCTGCCACGAACATTTGTGTACAAGTTGTGTGAACACATGTTTTCATTTGGCGGGGGTTATACACCTGGGAGTGGAATTGCTGGGTCACGGGGTCACTCTAGGCTTCACCTTTTGCGCAGTTGTCAGACACAGGGGCTGCACCATTTTACGTTCCCATCAGCAATGTATAAGGTTTTCAATTATCCCCAGTCTCACCAGCACTTCTGATTTCTGTCTTTTTGGTTGGAGTCATTGAAATAAGTGTGAAGTATCATCTCCTTATGGTTTTGGTTTGCATTTCCCTGGAGGTTAATGGTGATGAGCATCTTTTTCATGTGCTTTTGCCCATTTGTATATTTTCTTTGTCTTTTTATTTTTGAGCTGTAGGAGTTCTTTATGTTTTCCAGATGCGGGTCCCTTATCAGGTAGATATGTGATTTGCAAGTATTTTCTCTCATTCTGTCTCTTCTCTTTTTCTTTGCATCATAAATTTTAAATGCCGGTTAAGTACAATACGACTACTTTTTATTTTCTTGCTGTGCTTTTGGTATCAATTCTAAGAAACCATTGCCTAATCCAAGGTTGCGAAGATGTGCACTTTTGCTTTCTTCTAAGAGTGAGAGCTTTAGCTCTTACATTTAGGTCTTTGAGCCTCTTTGGGTTAATTTTTATATATGTTGCTCTATAGGGCTCCGATTTTATTCTTTTGCATGTGGGTATCCAGCTGTTGGCAGCATTCTGCTGAAAAGATTGTCTTGCCCCATAGAATGGTTTTGGCACCCTTGTTGAAAATTAATTGACCATACACGAGAGGGTTTAGAGCATTAGGTTTTTACCTTTGAACTCAGGATAAAAATTAATGCTGGCATTCTATTGCTATTACGAAGGTTAAATGAAATAATTTATGTGAGGAGCTTTCCATATATGGCCTGGCACCTACTGGAGACTCAGGCCTCGGGCGAGGATATGGCAATGAAGAAGGCCGTGTGGACACAGGGGGCTGGGCTGTTCTTTCCTGGAAGGAGCCACATTGCAGCAGAGGCGCAAGCTGGGAGGGAGGGGGCGGCGGGCCGGAGCTGAGGCTGGGGCTAGCGCTTTGCTCTTCCCAGCGGTGTCTCTTTGCCATGCCAGCATGACCTGGCCCGTGCACACTCAACCTGGCCAGCAGGCATGGAAAGAATTACTCCGTCTTTTCACAAAGATGGATGATGATCTCAGGTGAGGGGTAAGGGTTTGGAACAAAACGTCCTTGGTAACAAAGACTTGGAGAAAACATGGCTCCAAACAGTGGTTTCCAGGGAGGCCCCTTCGCCGGGATTTCCTCGCTGCCCCTCCACCCCGTTGCCCTTGGAGCAGCTGCAGGAGGCATTCTCCCTTCCGCAGCCTGGCTCATCCTCAGGCTTCTAGAACCCCTCGCGAAGTGTGCGAGGGCACCCGGGCAGCCAGCTCCTCACGGGTGTCATCCGTGTGCCGCCCTGGCTCAGAGCCACACTCGTACAGCTCTGCCGTGGGCTGGGGGCTGAGGCGAAGACTGCCACCCCCACGGGCTTTCCGAAGGGCCTGCTGTTTTGACAGTCTTTCTCCTAGATTGTTCTGTGCTGCTGGATTCAAGGAAGTGCCTGCAAACTTGGGTGGGGGAATCCACATCTCCTCAGTTTTATCTCCTGGGGCATGAGTGGGTGCCACGTCATTTTATGTGGGGACACCTTGCCTCTGCTGACAGGGAAGACCTAGATTCTGAGCTGTTTCTCATACTCCGGGAATCTTGTTTGCACCAAATGCTACTTCCTGTGCCAAATCACATGCAAAATTAATTAGACAGTGTCCTGGTGAGAATTATTCTTCCATCTCAACTGTCACTCGTGGTGCGGCTGACAACTTCTGCCATCCCTGTCAAGAGCCGGTTCTGGTCCCTTGAGGGTGGGCAGTGCCCATCTCTCGGGGGTTCTCCCTTTGGCCATCTTCCTTCCGAGGCCTTCAAAACTCTGCCCTCTCAGTGACCACGCCAATGCAGACCCTCTCAGGGACCTGAAATGCCACAGTAGGTCGGTGCTGTAGGGAAAGTCTGATTTGGTCCAATGTGGGACTAATGAAGAGATGCCCATATCCTCCCCCTGGGCAGCCCTCCTTGACCAGAGCCCCCACAGCACTGGGATGGTGCATCGGTCTGGCCTGCTCATACCTTCTTCTTCTCCGTCCCCCACAGCCTCTGCCATACATGGGTCAGGTGACCCTGGCCCTGCCACAGGCTCTTGACTCTCTGTTGACATTATGTGACTATACATCCTGATGAGGGCAGGGACTGGCTATCCTGGTCACTTCGGAGTGCTGGCAGCTGGTGGGGACTCCCAGGGACTTGCTGAATGACTGTCGGTCAGTGTCAGGTCCTGCCCTCAGGACCCGGTTGTTCCTGTGTGCTCTGATTCCTCCCTCCCTCTGCCAGTAAGGGACTTTTCTAGCACCTCCCTCACCTGCTTAGAGAGACGCCTGGCTGCATCTTCCACCACGACGCACAAGACCTCTGCTGCCTCTCCACTGGCCAAACTCTATCCCAGGGAGCTGGTCCTGTCTATATGTCCACTTGGCCTGTCCCCTGCTCCTCAGCAGGGTCTATGCCTGCCCCCTGCCCTGCCCTCTCAGGAGGAGGCTTCAGCGCTAACAGCTTGGTCCTTGGTCCTGAGACTGCCCCAGATGGCTTAGGCTGGAGCTGCGGGTAAGGATGCTGTGCACAGACAGCAAAGGCTGCCCACTTCCCAGTGTGACGCTGGGCTGGGCACTCGCCCTCTCTGGTGTCAGTTTCCTCAAGGGTGCAGGTTGGTCACCATGCACAGCGGAGACTTGTGGACAGGAGAGAGAGTGGCAATCCCTGCATGTGCCCAGCAGCGTCTGGCCTTCTGGGAGAACCCATGAAGGTCGACCATCATCTTCATCCTGGCACCTGTGAGGGCCATGGCCATCTGCCCGCTGTTCCTGAAGCTCCTGGAGGACAGGCATGTTCATCCTGAGAGCTACTGTGAGAGGAAGAACTGAATCGATGAATGTGGCACCTCGGTCTGGGGATGTCGGGAGGTGGGGGAAGAAAGGCTTCTCCCCATGTGTTCTTGCATCCAACTTGGCTTCTCGAAGTGAAAATAGCAGTTGAGTCTGTTTTTCCAACTTTTCATTTTCCTTCGAAACAGAGCTGCATTTCATCAAAACCTCCAAATATTTATTTTAACATTCCTCCTATAATTTAAAATTATTTGCTGTATTCTAGGGGATGTTTTATGTTTCCTGTTGTGCAATGGCTTTTTGTCTTCACCGTGCAGCCAGCAGTCTCCATACCTTGTCACGTGCAGTGGCGGGGGCGGGTGGCAGGCTATCATCTCCCAGAGCCAGGGTGCCTCCTTTGCAGCCAGGAGCTCTGAGGGTCACGACTGGACAGCACAGGCGAGGCCTCCTCTGGTCTCCAGAGGCAGCCTGTCTGACAGTGGAGAGTAGATGTGTAGGGTTCTTGTTCCACCTCGGCCTAGGTGGCCTGGGGTAACTGGCTTTCCCTCTTGAGACTCATTTTCTTCAAGTGTGTCCACTCTTGCGGTTTCCCACACCCTGTTCCGTGTGGATGACTTTACGTGTGCAGTATCCAAATGCCTTGAATCCCATAGAAAGGGACTGGGGTTCCTGTTCTTCCCAGGACTGTGGCTATGACCAGTGAGACTCTGTCAGGCATTAGCTGGTTGTCTCTAACACTAACCTCTCTTTTAAGCAAAGAAGCAGCAAATATCAGGCGTAGAGACTTTGGTAGACAAGAGAATCTAGCCAGAATTTGAAGATTTAAAAAATAAAAATTTTTTAGAGCGTGGAGCCCGCTGCCTGGCCAGCCTCTGGTCCCTGGACACGGTGCCATTCCTACCAGCGGCCTGCGAGACACAGGGAGCCCCCAGTTGGCAGGGGCAG
>NW_011888977.1:2968653-2974802 GCF_000151845.1 Pteropus vampyrus | reverse complement strand
AGTTTTCTTCCTTCCTGAGTCTGAAGCATCTTCTCCTGGTTCGTTACAACACAATCTCCTTATTGGCCAGATCATTTCACATTGTTTCATGGTCCTGTGAGCTTCCGGTCATCAGGGGAAGTGGGTGAGAAACCAAGACTGGGTCAATATAAACCTCCCAAATCTTTGCTAGGAAGCAGCTGTACTCTTGGTTTCCAGAGGGTGTTCTGTGGAATTTTTTTTTTTTGATTGGACAGTACATATGCCCATTGGAAGTTGGTACTGGCCAGGAACCCTTTCAGTGAGGCAAGATCGTGTTCTATGCCAAGTGTGGTTTGCAGGTCGACTCAGAGCAGGTGGCTGGCAGATGAGACCCGCCATATCTGTGCACTAGGACCTTGCATCACAGAGCATCTTTTACTGAATCTGGGACCCATGTCCACCTACTGAAGTCCTACCCACCTTAAATACCTCTCCCAAAAGGCTGCCCACTGCCTGTCCATGTAGAACACACCTCTGGCCACTCTGGGTCCCCCAGCCCTTAGCTTATGCTGCCCCAGGTGACTGTGGCTCCTCTTGTTCGTCTGGGTCCCCACGCGCCTCCAATTTGGTGGTGAGGTGCTTACCCAGAAGTTCAGAAGTTCAGGGCTTTGAGCTATCCACCTGAGTTAAGTCTTAACTTTTCAGTTCCTAGAGTTTCAGGTGGAAATGGCTGGTAAGAATCACTCGCTATGTGCCAGCACTGATCCATGTTTTATGCACATTAACTTTTTAACCCACGCACAGCCCTGAAAGTGGATACTGTCATCACTTGCCATTTTTAGTTGAGAGAACTGAGGCACGAAGAGGTGAGGACGCTGACCAAGGTCCGGCAGCTGGTATGATGGCACAGTCGGGGGGATAACAACAGACAGGCTGGCTCCGCCACCTGCATCTTCTAGCATTCTATTATGAAAAACTTCAAACACACTGGAAAGTTAAAATAAGTTTGCAGTGCACAACCACATACCCACCACTCAATTCCACCCTTGCATGGAACTGCATTCACTTTATCACATGTCCGGTCGTCTCTCCATCCCTCTGTTCATCTGCAAATCCATCTTATTTTTGTATGCATTTCAAAAAACAATTGCAGACACCAGTACCTTCACCCTGACGCACTGGAGCTCACATTTCAACAACTAGAGTTCAATATTTGTTTGTTTTAAAGTAAAATTTCCATGCGGCGATATGCACTTACCTCAGGTATACCATTCTCCGAGTTTTGACAAAAACAAACACCTGTGAAACCCCTCCCCTGTCAAGACCTGGAACTTTCCCACCACCCCAGAAAGTCCCTCCACTTCCCAGTCAGCCCTTGCTCCCCCGCCCTTGAGGCAACTGCTGCCCTGATTTTTTTCATCATAGATTAGTTTCACCTTGTCCAGAACCTCTTATAAATCAGAGTTGGCCTTTTTAATCACCAATCTGTACTGCCACTGGATGAGGGGTTTTTCAAGGGCTAGCTTTGGGGAACCGACGGATCTCTGCTGCGTATCAACCATGGTTCTCCAGAGAATCCGAACCAATAGGATATCTGTAATCTATCTTATCTAGCTTGCTAGCTATGAGACTGAGAGAGCGAGCAAGAGTGAGAGAGATTTTTACTTTAAAAATTGTGGGGCTGGCAAGTTCAAAATCTATAGAGCAGGTCAACACGCCGGAAACTGACAGAACGTCTGTTACTGTCCTGAGGCAAATTTTCTTCTTTTTTGGAAAACCTCAGTTTTCGGTCATACAAACTTCAACCGGTTAGATGAGGCCCACCCACCTTATGAAAAATAATCTCTCTCACTCAAAGCCAGCTGATGGTAGAAGCTAACCACATCTACCAAATACCTTCACAGCGACATCAAGACTGCATTTGACCAAACAACTGGGCATCTTAGCCTCTCTAAGTTGACACATGAAATTAACGCTCACACTGTGTAATGCCTGAGTTGAGACCTCTTGCCTCGGCCCTGGCTGAGGGTGTGGGAAGGTGGCTTCCAACAGGAGGAAGAGATGCCCAGAGACCTAACCGGAAGAGAGGAGCCATGACTCTGGTTGAGAGTCTCCCCAGTCGTCGGAGGAACCACACCTGGGGTGGTGGCATCTACACCTCCTCCCTTCATCTCCGCGGAGAGAGCGGCTGTTGTGTAACAAAAGGATGCTCTGTGCCGCTCTCCATGATGACTCGCTCCTCCCGATAGATGATCTGATTATGTTTTAATGAGAATAATATTTGCTTCGAGGAAGGATGAACCCAGCCATGTTTTTATGTCGGCCAGATGTCTTCAACTATTTACCCCCTCCCAACATTAGGAATCTGGCAAAACCTGCACCGACGTTTGGCCCCAAAGATCCCTCTCCCTGGGCCCCACCTCCCTCAAACACCCTTTAAGTTTTAAGTCCATGGGTGTTTCCAGGGAAATGTAAGCCATGTGTAGCTGATTCATTTACACGTTGCTCATCAAAATACAGACTTTTGTAAGAGCTAATTGGCGCCTGGGTAGCGTTTCAAGTCTTTTTTATAAGCCTCTAACTGACCCTGTTGTTGTGAGCCAAGCGTTAACAGAACTTCAACTTCAAAAGACTGACGTTTGGTCCGAAACTCAGAAGCTCTGGTGTTTGAGTGGGCACTGAACTTGGCCGAACATTTTCTACTGATTTTAGGCTGAGCAAAGCCAGGCAGTTGGGAAAGACTAGACTCTAGGCAGTTATTAACTGAATTTTTCCCCTTATATTTTGCAGGCTGACAACAGGCTTTGAGCAGGGAATTTGGGGCCCACTGCTGGGACAGGTAGGATTCGATGTCACCTGCTCCTCTCTTGGTCTATGGCTCGGTATATGGCTATGTTGCCTTGCACAGTGTCTTAAGGGGTCTAGGTAACTTCTTTGTTTGATAGCCCTTTTTCTTTTGCCAAAGAATAGGATGTAGAAAAGTAATTTTGTCTGTTTCTTTTCTCCAAAATTCAGTTGGTTCATTCACTCATCGATTCATTCATTCGCTTATGCAGTAATTTTATAAAACACCTATCATGTGACAAGTACTGTGATAGGGGCTTGGCATCAGTGATGAGCAAAAGATATTGTATGTGTCCTCTGAACGCTGACACACTTGTGGGGGAGACAGAGAACTAACAGGTAAACAGCTGTAAATCATAAAAATATTATTACAGCTTGTGATGAAGGGAAAGACCAAGGTACAACAAGATAGGAGCCTCCTCCAGCAGATGGTGGGAAAACCGAAGTCTGAAGCTTGCGAAGGATGTGGGGAGGGGCAAAGGAAAGAGCCATTCGGGGTGGGGAACAGAGTGTGCAGGATCCCTGACTTGCTGGAGGACTGAGAGTGCTCAAGCACCAGGAAGTTGTCATGTGGGAGGGTCAACAAGGAGTAGAGGCGGGGCCAAGTCATGCGAGGTGGCAGAAAGGAGTTTGCATTTTACCCAAAGAGTAATGAGAAGATGTTGACACATCTGTAGCAGGAGAGGGGCTTGGTCCAATTTTTGTTGTTGTTTATGTCAGGATTATTGGGACATAATCGACATCGGTAAAATTCACCCCTTTCATCATGCTGTTCTATGAGTCTCAACAAGTCCATGCAGTTGTGTAACCAACGTCACGATCAAGACACAGAAGGGTTCCATCACCCCCCAAAACTCCCTTGTGGACTTTGTAGTCGACGCCTTTGCATCTGCCAGCCCCTGACAGCCCCCGTCTGATTTCTGTCACAGAGATTAGTTTTGCCTTTTTCAGAACATCATTGAAATGGAACGATCCAGGATGTAACCCTTAGAGTCTGTCTTCTTTCACATGTCGTAATGCATCTGACATCCATGCTGCCGCGGGCATCAACAGTTTGCTCCTTTGATTGTCGAGTGGTTGTCTGTGATTCGGTGCACTGCCACGCCATTGGTTTATCCAGCCACCTGCTGAAGGCCCTGTGGGCAGGTTCCAGTTCTTTGCTGCCATGCACAGAGCTGCTATGAGCTGGTATTTTCAGGCTGGTATTTCTGCCCCTCTGTCCTCACTCCCAGCCAATGCTCCATGCATATTTGAAGGGATTCTGGGTTGTACAGTAAGAATACATTTGATGTTATAAGAAACTGCTGAACCATTTTCCAAAGTGGCTGCACCATAGGATGTCCCCACTGGTGACACCTGCAGCCTCCAGAGCTCAGTCATCAGTGTCTCATCTTGGTGATCCTGGCAGGTGTACAGTGGCCCCTCTCTAGGACTTTGATTTGCGTTTCCCTCATAACCAATATGTTGAGCATCTTTCTATCATGGGCTTCTACTGTTATTGTTAAAAAAAATTATTTTGGGTCTGGTAAAGGGAGCCCCAGGCTGGGAGCCAGAGGTCTGAGTCCTGGTCTCAGCTCAGTTGCTAACTTGTTGTGTGACGTGGGGCAAATCCCTTCCCTTCCTCTCTCTGCGTAATTTCCTGCAATGTTACTGGTGATAATAATGCTTCATGGGGCTGTTGCGAAAAATGAGGGCAAAGTAACATGTAGGAAACCGCTTTGCAGTCACGAGTTCATCGCACAGTCATCGTTATAATTCCTAGCCATACCACTTTCCCCCTTCGTTTCTGCCACTGGACTTAGCAAATTTCCTCCTTCCTTCCGCACCTCTGCTTGTAATCATGATGAAATAAGAAGCCAAGATGGCCGCAGAACCTGCAGTTAGCAGGTTGCTTTCACATAGTTGCCTATTTTATTTTCTGAGACAAGGGAAAGGACGCTGATACACAGCAACTCATTCTTTTCGGATAAACCGTCCACCGTTATCAAACCCCAATTCTGTGCCTCTACCGCCCATCCTCCATCCCGCTCCTCCCACAAACTCCCCTCCTGAGCAATCCCGTGTTCCCACTTTCTCTGGCCAAGAACCTTGGAATCATCCTGGATTCCACCCGACTCTCTCTCTCACGCCCACATTGAATCCTTCAGCAGGTCATGTGGCGCCATTTTTAAGATAGATCCAAAATCTTGTCATCGCCTCCATCATTTGCACCCAGTCCAAGCCTCTCATCTCACCTGGCCTGTTGCCATGGCTTGCTGATGGATTGTCTCCCAATCTCCCCTTGGCCCTGCAGTCAATTCTCCAAATTGCAGCCAGAGAGTCCCCTCTCTCACCTGCCTGCCCTTTTGCGCAGGGTGGGCATCCTAGCCCTCTGCCTGGGGACCTTCTGCCCAGACCTATGGCTGCCCACTTGCTCTTGCACTCCGTTCAGGCTCTGCTCAAAGGCCACCTCCCCAGACACCTACTGTCCCATGCTACCCCTTACCTGCTTCTGTTTTCTTCACGCAGCCCCAGCCAACACATTATCTATGTATTCGGTATGTAGAATCTGTCCCGCCACTAGGATATCGACCCTGGGCTGTGGGGTTTTCTGGTCTTGTTCATTGCTCCCATCCTGGGACCCGACCCTTGGCACATGTGGGGCCCAGGAATACTTGCTGAACAAATGGACACGTGAAAGTCTCGATGAATCAAAGGGAAATTGGTAACGGCCAAGAGCTGCAGCGTCCTAGTGAGAAAGCAGTGTCAGGAGGACAATTTTTTTCTGAAACCACGGAGGAGTCAGAAGGTGGCCCCTGGAGGTCACATCATTCAGGTCCTGGTAGGATTCACACAGGTTGTTCTTGAGCAGAGGAGTCCAAATGGGGCGGACGAGATGACCCACTAGGATGAGAGAAGAAAAGATGAAATCTTCTATGGACTTTTGAATATCATTCTTTTAACATTACAGTATGTGTATGTGTTTAACAGTCTCTGCAGGAATAGCATATGTGTATAATTTCTAAACAAGGAGACAAAATTATTTACAGATGAAGATATGCAATTAGAAAAGTTGAGAGGCTTGTTTTAGAGCAGTACTTCTTAACTAGGGGTGATTTTTAGGGTTGTCATATAAAATACAGAAAGCCTGAGTAAGTATGGATTTTGAAAATTTGCCTTTAAAAGGCAGTATAAGTATATCCCAAATATTGCTGGGGATATACTTATACTGAAAATGATGTTGTTTGAAATTCGAATTTAACTGGGTGTCCTATATTTTTATTTGCTAAATCTGGCATCCTTATGCCAGAGGATATTTGGCAACTTCTGGAGATGCTTTTGGTGCTGTGACTTTGGGGGGGGGG
>NW_011888977.1:2934704-2968603 GCF_000151845.1 Pteropus vampyrus | reverse complement strand
ATCTATGTATTCGGTATGTAGAATCTGTCCCGCCACTAGGATATCGACCCTGGGCTGTGGGGTTTTCTGGTCTTGTTCATTGCTCCCATCCTGGGACCCGACCCTTGGCACATGTGGGGCCCAGGAATACTTGCTGAACAAATGGACACGTGAAAGTCTCGATGAATCAAAGGGAAATTGGTAACGGCCAAGAGCTGCAGCGTCCTAGTGAGAAAGCAGTGTCAGGAGGACAATTTTTTTCTGAAACCACGGAGGAGTCAGAAGGTGGCCCCTGGAGGTCACATCATTCAGGTCCTGGTAGGATTCACACAGGTTGTTCTTGAGCAGAGGAGTCCAAATGGGGCGGACGAGATGACCCACTAGGATGAGAGAAGAAAAGATGAAATCTTCTATGGACTTTTGAATATCATTCTTTTAACATTACAGTATGTGTATGTGTTTAACAGTCTCTGCAGGAATAGCATATGTGTATAATTTCTAAACAAGGAGACAAAATTATTTACAGATGAAGATATGCAATTAGAAAAGTTGAGAGGCTTGTTTTAGAGCAGTACTTCTTAACTAGGGGTGATTTTTAGGGTTGTCATATAAAATACAGAAAGCCTGAGTAAGTATGGATTTTGAAAATTTGCCTTTAAAAGGCAGTATAAGTATATCCCAAATATTGCTGGGGATATACTTATACTGAAAATGATGTTGTTTGAAATTCGAATTTAACTGGGTGTCCTATATTTTTATTTGCTAAATCTGGCATCCTTATGCCAGAGGATATTTGGCAACTTCTGGAGATGCTTTTGGTGCTGTGACTTTGGGGGGGGGGCGGTAAGAGATGCTACTGGTGTCTGGCGGGCAGAGGGATGCTACCCAACACCCCATGCACACCCTCACAATACAGAATAAGCCTGCCCCAAATGTCATTTGTGTCCAAACTGAGAACCCTCCTCTAGAGGAAGAACTGTTTCATGGTGTGGGTGGCTCTCTGGTCCTTGTAACAAGCAGGGTAAGGGCCTTCCTGTGTGGTGGGCTTACAGTCTGCTCCAGAAACCAGAAAAGTATAATGATTACTGCCTAATTGCCAGCTCACTGGTTGCAATGTTTCACAGTAAAGTTTTATTTGAGGAAAAGAATATCAAGAACCATTAGATGGGCCCAATGGGCAAATGGCGATGGCTAGCTATCATGAGAAACTCCACACTTTTTCCAGCCTCTTTGTTTTTCAGTGTAAGTCCCCCCACGCAAGTAATCCATACACATAGTGTTAAAAGTCTAATAGGACATATTTTCTACAGAACAGCCCTTCCTGGCTTATCTCCCCACCTCAAACCCTGCTTCCTAGAGGTAATTACTCTGAACTATTTTAGTTGTTTCTTCTAATTTTTTTTTCACTAAATAAATATTTTGCTTTTATTGCTACTTCTTAATTTTTATTTATTTATTTATTTATTTTTACAAATTTTCTCTCTTTTACACAACTCCCCACCCTGGATATTCACATTCCTGCAACTTCCCTTCAATCCTCCTAAAATAGCTAAATGGTTACCCTCGGTTAAATCAACATTTAGTATGTGAATTATTGTGGGCTATGTAAATAATGTTCACATCCAGCTGTATAATGTGTGTTGATTACATTTCTTTTCTTGTATACCTTTTTGCTTTCTCTGGGATTAATGAGTGCTTCTCTCCTACTTGCTTAGTTTCCTATGTACTGGTCCTCCGTTTAACTTCCATACCTCCATGCCATTTAACTCAACTCTAAGACTTCTCTCCAGATAGACAGAAGGACAGTTTATCAGTTCCATTTTCCTTCACGTACTTCCCTCCCTCCTTGCTGCGTGCTCTCCAAGTGTGCCCCAGAGCCCTCTCAGCTTCTTTCGGCTGCTCTCCCTCCTTGCAATTCCTGCCTTTCTCTACTGGTTGGAAGCACTGTTTCCTAAATCTCATGTCTTCTCTTCTCTTGATGGTCTCCTTAAGAACTTGCCTATCTGAAAATGTCCTTATTTTGCCTTCACACTTGATAACTGGTCTGACTACAGAATTCTGGGTTAAAAGTAATTTCCCTGTGAATTTTAAAGACACTTCTTCACTGTATTCTAGCATCTAGGGTTGCTATTGAGAAACAAATGACATCTGATTTCTGATCATCTGTGATTTGTTTTCTCTCTGGAAACTTCTAGGACCCCTCTTGATTCCAGGTTTTCTGAAATATCATAGTGATAAGCAGTAGCATGTGTCTCTTCTGATAAATTGTCTGAGAACTCAACAATGTCTTTGACAGAAGATTTCTGCCATTCGGTTCTGGGAAGTTTTCTTTCATTATTTCTTTTGTTATTTTGTGTTCTCTAATTTCTGTTGCTTGGGTCTTGGGCCTTTGGAGTTGATCTTTTCATTTTCATACCCTATTTTCCCCATTTTTAACCTCTCAATCTCTCTTATCTTCTTACTAGTTGTCAACATTCTGGGTAATTTCCTCAACTATTTCTTCCTACTTTTCCATTTAGTTCGTTTTGTTTTCTTTTACTAATATACTTTAAATTTCCAAGATTTAAAAAATTATTTAAATATTTTTTTCTTTCTTATAGTGCTCTATTCCTATTTCATCGATACATTATTTTCTTTTTTCCTAGAGGTTGTTAAATATGCTTTTTCTGAAACTCTCTTTTTCTCCTTGCATTTTCTCTTTCCTGTTACT
This sequence comes from Pteropus vampyrus, assembly GCF_000151845.1. NCBI lineage: Eukaryota > Metazoa > Chordata > Mammalia > Chiroptera > Pteropodidae > Pteropus > Pteropus vampyrus. The sequence continues at coordinate 2,965,914 of NW_011888977.1, read as the reverse complement.
TGTTTTTTCTTTCTTTTTTTTCCTCCCATTATTTTGAGATTTGATCTTTGTCTTTTTGTGATGTCTTCACTCAAGATGCAGAATCTTAGAATGGGCATGAGGAGGCCTGTACATTGGCTCTGTGAATAAGCAGGGCTTGTCGTTGGACTTTCAGGAAGGCCAGGACACAGGGACCAGCTGTTTCACTGGACAGTTCCCAAATGTCAGTATCTGTGGTCATTGCTCTTGGGATGACAGTTTTTCTGGAGTGAGGCTCACCAATTTCCAACTGAAGATAAGGAGAGGTGTAAGCTTGGCTTCAGAAACCAGCAATGAGTGGGAGAAAGGGGCTCAGATTTGGGGGTGTGGCAGGTGATGGTTGATTGATTGATCCATTGAGACAGCTAGCACTTACTTTGCATTATGCCTTGGATACCCCAATTTAGAACAAACCCCCTGCTTATGCCAGGATTGGGGAAGGAGGGTTGATTGGGGATGGGGAGGAGAGGGGTCTAACCAGTGCTCTGGTTTCCCTATTAGCCCACACATCCACCTTCAGGGATTCTTGACGTCTTCTCTTCCTAAGGTAGAGGCTTTCTATTTGAACCCACTTGTTCTAGTGGGTCTCTCTCTCTGTAGGTCCTGAGGTTCCAAGTTCCTCAACTCTGCTCTCAGTGACTTGGACTCTTCAGCTTTCTTTCCATTTCCGTTTCCTCTTTCTTCTGATGATGTCTACTTTTTAGCTCTTTTACTTCTGATGGGTTTGTGCCTTCTATTCTTTTATTTCTGTTTTGATTTTGTTAAGCAGCAGAAAAAAAATGGCCTGTGTTCAGTCAGCCAAACTTAACCAAAAGCTAGATTCTTTTCCAAAACTTCCAATTGTATCTAAGAGAAAGTCTCAGTTAGGTATTGTTGTAACTTCTATATCTCTCAAAAAGCTGTGATTTCTCTTTCTAATGAAGAAAGAGAAAAAGCCACAGGAAAGCAGGAACATCTAGCTAGAATTTAATAATAGTGTATTGTTTTCATCATATTTTATTTTCACGGGTTTTCTGATTTTTTTAAGCAAATGATACTAATTTCTAATTGGTAATAATGACACAAATTTCTTTTTAAAATAAATTTAGATCTTTAAGAAATGGGTTGATTTTGAAGAAACATGTTACATGAATAACAAGGTAGGTATGATGGAGCTTTGGCAAATGTCACGAGGGTGCTACATGAATGATTGGTGTTGGGGAAACCCTGAAATAGTACAAAATGCCTTGTGCTATTGAGCAGACCTGGGTTCTAACCCCAGCTCCACCTGTAATGGTGGTGGGCCCTCCCGCTGCCTGTTACAGGATCTTTTTGAGAATTCACTATTGTAATGATATGAAGTGCTTATCTGGGGACATCTACAGGTGTGTGGAGCGTGTTTTTAAAATTGCTGCCCTAGGAGCTCAGTGATGAGTACATGTTTCTGACGGTCACCCCAGCCTCAGCCTGCCCTAGCACATCCAACAGTTCTAAAAGCAAGAGACATGCCTTTAAATCTGCCAGGACTACACATGGGAAGGTCAGGCTCACAATATCTGCTTCAAAGTACACATATTTAATAAAGTAAGAACAGTATTTTTTAACTCCTATTGCCAGGCATTGTACCTCCATCATCTCTAATAAATATTGTCCTCAAACGCCAGTCTGTAAAAAATGTTTATGCTCTGTGGTTAAATAAGGAAATTATAGAATGTTTATAAGTTGGTGTAAGACCTACAGCTGTAGTACATTGCAGAGAAATGCTTTTTATCCTGAGATTATGTCTTTTTTATTTGAGGAAATGACAATGATAGTAGAGGGTAATGGATTTTATTTTTGTTATTTAAAATGTAGAAATAAAAAATTATCACCCTCACATTAGACCAAAAAATTCTTCTGAAAATTTTACTGGTTTTTGGACATCTGATTCTGGCCAGTACAAAGTAACAGGAATGGGATCTACCTTCCCACTGTAAACAACCAGGAAAGTGGATGAAATGTTCAAAGCAGTTTTCACACATTGGACAACAAACAGTGTTAGAGGGAAAACAAACAAGGGCTGATGATTGCACAAGCTCACTGCAGGGAGTGGATGAAATAGAGGTGGCGGTCTCACTGAGTGACAGAGATGGAAATTGGAGTTCAGAAAGGCCAAATTAGCAAGAATTGGAGGACAGAGTGCCAGAGAGGAGAGAGCTCAGGCAGGAGCTCCAGAGATCTGCAGAGAGGCCCCATAGGCTCTGGCCAAGTGCTGGTGTGCACATGTGTATGAAGAAACTATGGAAGGCTGGGGAAAGAACTGGCCAAAGGAGCAGGCAGAATAATCCTTAGAGCTCGCACCAGGCTGGGGAGAGTTTATTTACCCCAGTCAGGGTGGAAAGACCTTATCATATAATGGGTATTGATAGAATCCTCAAAAGAGTATTTTCTAAATAATGGTGGTAAATTAGCTTTAGCCTAACTCTGTACTGGGCCTGCCCTAATGTCATTTAAAGCAAGCCTCAGAAGGATCTAACTTAACTACACACCAGAACACTATTTAAAGGAGTACAACAAAAGCCAGAAAGCAATAATGAACAGTCACGATGTCTGGGATTCAATTAAAAAAAAAAAAAGCACCAAAAAAGCAGAAAATTCAGACCCACAATCGAAGGAAAAATAAATCAACAGAAAGATACCCAAAAGTAGCAGAAATTATGGAATTCACAGGCAAGGATATTAAAATAGCTATTAAAGATATGTTCCATATGTTCAAGAAGGAAGAAGAATACATAATCATGAAGAGAGATAAGAGATATAAAAAAGTCACAAATAAAACTTTAAGAAATGAAGATTTAATAATATCTGAAATGAAAAATACACTGGATGGGATTCACAGCAGATTAAACACTATAGAAGAAAAGATTAGTGAGTTTGGAGGAATAGAAACTATTCATATCAAAAGAGAGAGAAAAAGACTAAAACACCAAAATAACAGAACCCTGACAACCTGTGGGATAATATTGAGTCATCTAGCCTATATATAATTAGAGCTCTAGAAAGAGGAGAAAGATAGGCAGGGACAAAAAAAAAAAATGTTTTCAAGACATAATGGCCAAAAGTTTTCTAAATTTGATGAAAACTATAAGCCCATAGATCCAAAGAGCTGCATAAACCCCATTTAGAATAAACAGTAAGAAAGCCACATCAAGGCATATTACAAACAAATTGCTAAAAACCAGTAGTAAAAAAAGAAACCTTAAAAGCAGCCAGATAAAAATGACCCACTACGGACAGAGGAACAAAACTACGAGGGACAGCCCACCTCTTGCCAGAAACCATGCAAGCCAGAAAACAATGGATAAGCATGTTTAAAGCACTAAAAGGCTGGTTTGGGGCGGGGGGTGGGGTGGTGGCGGCGTGTCAACAATGATTTAATTACCCAGTAAAAATATGCTTCAAAATTGAAGATAAAATGAAGACTATTTTAGACAAACAAAAACTGTTAGAATTCATTCTCATTTGTTTCATTTCATTGTCAGCAAATCTGCTCTATAAGAAATGTAAAAAGGGGTTCTTCCAAGAGAACAAAAATGATTCCAGATGGAAATTTAGGTCAACACAAAGCAGTGAGGAGGGCCAGAAATAGTAATTATATAGTTAAATGTAAAAGATATTTTCTCTGTTTTACATCTCTTGAAATCATAAGTCTCTGTTTAAAGCAAAAATAATAACAATGTATATTGGGGTTCATAGTATATGCAGAATTAAAATATATGACAATAATTGCGCAAAGGATGGGAAGGGGATATTGAATTAGATTTTTGAGTGATTCTTTCACCATATGTGATGGGGAATAATATCTGAAGACAGACTGTGATAACTTATAGATGTATATTGTAATCTCTAAAACATTCAGTAAAAAATAAAAAAATTAAGGTGTAGCTAATAAGCCCATAGTGGAGATAAAAGAATATCATTAAAATAAAATCCTCCATTAATCTGAAATAGAAAAAACAAATAAAGAAAGAACAGATGAGGCAGATAGAAATCCAATAACAAGGAGATAGATTTAAATCCAACCGTATTTATTACAATTATAAATAATTGCATTAAATGTAAATTGTCTAACACTCAAACTTAAGACAGAGATTGCAAGATAAGATAAAGAAGCAAGACTCAAGTAAATGTTGCCTAACAAAGTGCAATTTAAATAGAAAGGCACAAATATGGTCAAAATAAGACTAATTGATAGAAAGATGCAGTAGATGTATTAATACCAAAGTAGATTTTATTTAAAGAAAGATTTCCAGAGATAAGGAAGTCAATTCATCAAGATAAAGGGGTCAATTCATTAAGAAGATACAAATGTTAAATATATTGTTAAATATATATATTTCTAATAACAGCTGCAAGATATATGAAGCCAAAACTGATAGAACTGAAAGAAGAAATAAAGAAATCACATTATAGCTGAAGGTTTCAATACACCTGTATCAGTCAGTTTCAACCAGAGGAGCAGAACCAGTAGGAGGTTTGTACATATCAAGAAATACAAGAAGTTATTGGCTCATGTAACGGTGGGGCTGGCCAAGCAAGTCTGACAGCAGGCTGACATGAGCGCAGGCATGGCCAAAGCTGTTGTTTATAGGAGCAATTTCTTCTCTCCCTGGCGAAGCCTCAGCCCAGCTTTCAAGGTCTTCTGAATGATTATGACGGTCCCAGTATCCTTTCCCTGATTTAAAGTCGACTGATTAAGGACTTTAATCACATCTGTAAAATCCTTTCACAACTGCACCTAGATTAGTATTTGGTTAGATAACTGAGGATTGTAGCCCAGCAAAGCAGACACATCAGAAGCCATCATAAGAGGTCCCAACAACTGATAGAACAAGTAGATAGAAAATCAGGGATATAGGAAGGCTTGAAAAGCGTTATCAATGAACTTTACCTAATAGGCATTTACAGAACACTCCACCCAACAACAGCGGAGCACAGAGGGAACATTCACCCCGGTGGACTATAATCTGGATCATAAAATAGATCCCAATAAATTAAAAATATTAAAGCCATACAAAGTATATTTCGTGGCCATGAGGGGATTGATTTCAAAGAGATCAGGAGAGCTCTCCAAGACCAGGTGGCTAGGAAGTGGTAGAGCTAGGATTGGAACACAAGCCTTCTTCATTTTTTAAAGCTGCATCCACTTCCTGCTACCCCAGGCTGCTGACCCAGCTACTGGAGAGTGAGTAGGTTTGTGCCTGGTGGACTGGAGACGGCCGGCGCCCCGCACCAACTGCATCTCATAATCTCATAAAATGCTTAAAGTTGCTGGTGATCCTGTGTTATTAGTACCAGACTGCAAAAACACTTATGAATTTCAGCCTCACATCCATCATCACGAAGGGCCTCACGCGCTCCACCCCTGGGGTGATTTTGCCTTCAGAGACACCAGCATGAACTGACACTGCTGGCGTTTCTCTCCGAAGGACCCAGAGATGCAGTGGAGAGAACATGATGAATTGGACCGGGGCCACCGGGGGAGCTGGCTGGGGATCCTGTGTCCTTTCAATCAAAGTTCAGAGGCCTCAGAGAAGGAGATTTGTTCTGCAACGCCAAGGAGCATGGCCAGGACCGTCCAGTACAGTCCAGACACTGCCAGAATTCTCTCCAACAGAGCATGGGACAGTGGGGGCAGTGGTGCCCTGAGCCAACTCAGAGAGCTTCACACACCACTCTCTCTCCTATGAAATAATAGAGCGGGTCCTGCTTCGAAACAATAGCTGAGGGGAATATTAAGGTGGGGGACACTTTTTATTGTTATCATTGCATCTTTGTCCCCTTGGCAGGTTTCTGAGCTGTCTGTGGTAGGTAGTTCTATGACCTATCAGTCCAATCACAATCTGATCATCTATCAAAACTCACAAATGACCAGCTCATCATCTTGCTTATCATCTGCTTTTATAGTAGATTTGAGTAAGAAGTGGCTTTGAAAAAGAGGATCTAAACAGATGTTACATGAAACATGTATGTAGACTATAGATGGTGAAATGATGGGTTCTCATGCACTGCCTTAAAAATTTGGCAAGACAGGGGCACGGTTTGTTCACATGTGGCATATGACAAAGAAGCTCTAATTTCAGAACCATGTGAGCTTTTCCAAGGTCATAGAAATCGCAGAGGAGAGGGCTTTCATGTACTTATCCGGTGATTGACAGGTGATAATGTTTTATTGGAGCAGAAACATTTCCGGACTAATTCATTCCTTCACTCATCTGGATAAAAGGTGGGGGGGTGGTCAGGGGAGAGAATGAGAAAATAGAAGCAGATTAAGGGGGCTAAGTTGAACTCATTTGCCAAACTACACATACCATGTGCCCAACTTCCATAACTAAAACGAAATGTTGAATTAATCACAACAAATTAAAACACTATTTATTGAGGGATGGATAAGTCCAACTTTTTGTAACTCATGGAATGTCCTCTATTCCTCCTATTTTCCTCTCTCCGCTCCCCAGTCCTCACTCCCCACTGGCAAATGAACTTGTTTTTCTTGCCATGTGAGTCCATTGAAATCACAATACTAGTTATATTGGAAGCAACAGGCTCTAATGTTTCTCTGACAGAGAAAAAGGTGTCAGTTCTCCACACTGGCGTTCCCAAAGATGGCCCCAGGGATGTGCCATCGACATCATGCTTTCAGATTCTCCTGCCATGGTCACTCACAGTCAAGACTTAGCCAGCCTTTTTTTTTTATCAGAGCAAAGTGAAACTGGCTCATCAAATTCTTTCCACATTTAAACTGCCACCTGGCACAGTTCTTATGGAGGTATCATTGACTCTCGCAATCAGAGCTTCTGAAAGCTCCTCGGCCTGTAACTTAGGCAAGAGGCGACTCTGGCAGTTTATTTGCTCTTAGAGGAGTTTTCTAACTTTTCAATCCTAATTACATTGGCCAAACCATTGACACCACCTCACTGCCCACTCCCACTGCCATGTGATACAGAATCGGAAGTGGGAGGGGAGAACTGGCCCTTAGACATGGGCAAGAGGAGAGGAGAGTTGGGGAGGTGACGGCTGGGAGAATAACAGGGAGGGTTTGGGGGGAGCTCTGGTAAAAAGGGGTCTGTGAGGTAGGCTGTGAGAGCTGGGGGGAGAGAAAGGAAGGGATGCTCCAGGTTATGAACTAGGCACCTTCGAAGTGCTCTGAAGGACTGGGATGGAAGGGGCTGTGCCCAGAGGGGATGAGACGGGCCCTTCCCAAGGGTGCAAATGTGAAGGACCAGTATCATCTGCTTCTTGCCCTCAGGAGGACACCACAGTTTTCCAGCAGAGGGCAGAGCATGAGATGAACTTTTGTCGGCTTTCTGCCTGTTTTCAGTATACCCAGGAGTCTGTTTTTAAAAGGAGTTTTAAAATTTGCTATGTCAGAAAAGCAAAAAATATAATGTTTTCTAAAACAAATAGTCATTGCCTAGCATTTTTTGTGTAGACTTAGGTTTTCCTATATGTTAGGATTGCTTGAAGAAGGGACACACTGCCCCAGAGGAAGAAAACAGTAAGGACCATTCATTCATTGAAGTATTACTGGGTTAGAATCGCAGCCTTGCCTTAGCCAGAGGACACTGACCACTATCTCCTGGAGGATGCCCCTTCTCTTTCAGAGTCACAGTTCCTGTGTTTCTGCAGACCCATTGAGTCAGACCACTTACCACAGTCTGCAACTCATCTCACCCCATCCTCCTAATGTGGATATATCATCATTTAGGCCGGGTTGATAATCTGTGTTTGTAACTCTGTCTATAACAGTGATTCTCATGGTGGCAGGGGGCCGGGAGTGTGGGGTGGGGAGGTGGGCCGTGTCCCTAGATCAGCAGCATCAGCACCACCTGGGAACTTATTAGAAATGCAGATTATCAGCCGCCCCCCCCCCCCCCCAGATCTGCTGAATCTGAAGAGCTGGGGGTGGGCCTGGCCATCTGCTTTTGTAATAAGCTCTCCAGGTAATTCTGACACAGCTTGAGAACTTCTGGTCCACTTTAAATGCGTGAATTTTATACAAGTGAATTACATCTCAATAAAGATCTCAAAAATATAAGTAAGAAGATAGACTATCTGAAGCATAAATGATAATAATATGTGGTTTATAACATGTAGAAATAGGTAGATGAGAAGGATAGCACGAACAGTGGGAAGGAGGATATCAATATATACTGTTATAAATGTATTATACTTTGTGTGAAGTGATCTAATATTATTTGAAGGTAGACTTTAATAAGTTAAAGTTGCATTTTTAAGCTTTATTGAAACCGCTAAAAATTAAAAGAGGTTATAACACATAAGGCAACAATAGAGATAAAATGAAATCATAAAAAATATTCGGTTAATTCAAAAATACTCGAATAATCTAAAAAGTTTTAGAAAGAACAGAAAAGACAAATTTAAAATAAGTAGAAAGATAATAGATTTAAATTCAACTTCTCAATGAAAAGATAGAGATTATGAGATTGTGTAAGAAAATAAGACCCGATTATATGCTGTCTCCAAAACAAAATAAAACAAAAACAAACAAACCCCCACCATTTTAGACTTAAGAACATAGGTGGATTGAAAGTAAAAGGGCAGAAAAAGTTATATTATAAAAATACTAATCAAAAGAAAGATGGGATAGAGATGTTAGCATTATATAAAGTAGGCATCATAATAGGGACTATTGCTAGAGAGGAAGAGGGACATTTTATAATAATAAAAGTGTCATTATGCAGGAAGACATAACAATAATAAATGTGCTTTCAACCACGCATAAAACAAAAAGTAAAGTAGAAATAGAAAAATTCACAAATATAGTTGAAAACTTCAGTACTCCTCTCCGTAAATTATAGAACAAGTGGACAGAAAGTTGGTAAAGTATAGAACAAGTGGACAGAAAGTTGGTAGGGATGTAGAAACCCTAATCACAATATCACCCAAGTTGATCTAATTGACATTTATTGGACAGTTCTCTCTATTATCAGCAGAATACACACTTTTACAAGTACACATGGAACATTCACCAAGCTAGACCATGTTCTGGGCCATAAAACAAATCTTGACAAATTTAAAAGAAACAAAATATGTCATCTGGCCACAACAAATTAAAGTAGAAATCTATATCTAATACTATATCTAAAATTTACAAATATTGGCAGTTAAACAATATACTTTAAATAGCACATGGGTCAAAAAATCAAAAGAGAATTAGAAAAAAATTTAATTGATAAGAGAAAAGATAATATATGACAATTTGTAGGATGCTGGTAAGGCCACACTTAGAGGGAAATTTATACTATTAAATGTATATGTTAGAAAAGAAGGAAGTTCTCATATCAATAATCTAAGCTTTTACCATTAAGATCCTTGAAAAGGAAGAGGACTATAAATTCAAAACAAGCAGAAGAAAGGAAACTATAAAGATAAGAGCAGAAATCAATGAATTTGAAAACAGAAAAACAATAGAGAAAATCAACATAATCAGATGCTGGTATTTTGAACAGAACAATTTGATAAGCCTGTAGCCAGACTGATCCAGGAAAAAAGAAAGGTCACAAATTAACAATATCCAAAATGAAAGAGGGACATCACTACAGATCCCAGAGACGTAAAATGGATTAGTAAGAAATATAATAAGGGAATATTAACCTTTATGACTATAAATTTAATAAGATAGATGTAATAAACAAATGTCTTGAATGACGCTTACTATCAAACTCAACAATGGAGAATTAGGTGGTCAATAAAGAGGAGATCTCATTATTGCTGTCCACTTTGTCTGTTTGCGGGGAACAAGAAAGGTGTTCCGCAAGAGGAGGTGACCCCATGAGAATGGGTGAGAGGAGGTGTTCTAGGCAGAGGGGAAAGCTTTGTCAAAGATAAGGTGGAAGCACTTGGGAGCGTCTGGTGGGTGGAGCGTGTGTGAGAGCATGTGTAGAGCACAGGGAGAGAGGTGGGGCTCAGATTCTGAGTTTTGAGCTCTGATTACTGTAGTAGATGGTAGGGCCCATCCAAAGCTCTTGGACTCAGGGCAGAGCTAAATTTCATGCTCTTTTGCTCCAGCTAAGGTTTTAGTTGTGTCCTAGTTCACTTTCATCTTCATCAAGTGACTCCATGTGTGCTCAGACACAGCCCCAAGATTGCTCCTTGGAGAGATGACTCCCCAAATCTCAACAGCCCTACCAATAGGCCAAATCTCTGTGAGCCCAAACTGTCATCTGATCCTGTTTTGAATGTCATAGATCATCGGTGGGAACAACAGTTCACCTTGCCTGTTAGAAATGCCTGTAAAGTGAGAGTAAGTGACGGCTGAATGAGGGGAGAATTACGTCCCCTGTGCCTCTGGGAGCGGCAAACCACTGCTGGGATAGTTGGCAGCAGCAAACAGTGGGAAGGGAGGAGTGGCTTTGCCAGGAGCAGCTGAGGATAGTGGCACATACAGTTGACAACGGTGGGTTTGAAATGCGCGGGTCCACTTATATGCAATTTTTTTCAATCAATGCATGTAGTACCGTAGATGTATTTCCTCTTCCTTATGATTTTCTTAATAACATTTTCTTTTCTCTAGATTACTTTATTGTTAGAATACAGTATGCAATGCATATAGCATGTGAAATATGTGTTAACTATTTACGTTATCGGTCATGCTTCTAGTCAACAGCGGGCCATTAGTTAAGCTTTTGGGGAGTTGAAAGTTATATGCAGATTTTTGCTTGTGTAGGTGGTCAGCTCCCCAACCCCTGCGTTGTTCAAGGATCAACTGTATTTTAAAGCTGTCTTTGGTATTTATTCAACCAGATACCATTAGGATATGAGTGCCAAGCCCTAACTTTCCCTAATTGCTCAAACTTCTGCCAGGAGCACCCTGTTCCTTTCCATCCTGTCTGCCTAGGACACGCTTTCTTCTCACCCTTGACCTTTTCCAACTTCCTGCTCCTACCTGGGAGGTTAAACAGAGATGCTAAATGCAAAGGGGGCCTGGCTCGTGAGACTTTCATTCCAGGCTTTCCAGCGTGGGAATTTTGCCACATTTGGGAAGGAGCCCAGATATATGAGGATTTATCCAACTGAACTTTCCCCTGAAAGCTCACCCATTATTAAGCAAACCTGTTTTCCCAAAGATGCTAACCCTCCTTCCCGCTTCCTCTAGCTGAGCTCTTTGGCAAACCAGGCTGACGTAATGGGAGACAGAACTCAACCTCGTTGTCGCCCTGTGTCAGGTGCAGCAGAGAGGAGAGGCTTAGTGAAAACCAGCACTGGGGGAGAAGAAATGGTTAAAAGAACCGAGGCAGGTGTGTTACACGCCTATCAGCTGACAAAATGATGAATCTATTGGGAGAGGACTCAAACAAGCCGGTGTTTGAGTAGGGCTCTAACTATTCTGAGGCGGAGAAGCTCCAAATCAGCACACGTCTGTCCTCCGGCCCTGGTGTAGACCATCAGGTCAGGAAGTTCTGCAGGCCACGTAGTGGTCTTTCCTCCCGCTCGAGAGGCAGAGCCGCCACGTCACTTCGATTGATTAACGAGGCTCCATTTTAAGAAAGACTGCTCCGCATCCTGGTTACCCAGGCTGTTCTGGGGTGACTCTGCAGCCTGACTTGTCCTCAGCCTGGCAGTGTGGGGTAAAGGGGACCAGATCCAGCGACAGAGGAAGGAGCTTTGATTGAGAAGCAGCAGGGCTGCCGTCTTCCTGCCACTGGAAAAACCCTTTGGAAAGGAGAAGGACTCGGCAATTTAACGTATTTTTTTTCTGCCATCCCCCAGTGATGCAGCCAACATGAAAGCTATTTTAGCGAGAGACTGGAAAGAAAAAGGCAATTTTTCTTGGCCACATGGTCTCAGTTTCCTCTGCTTTGGCGCTGGGTCTGTTTTTTCTGATCACTACCGAGCAGCCGTGGTGCCTGAGCCTGCGGGTCTGCTGCAGCGGGCGGGGGCCTCGCTCTACCCACGCCCTTGTCATCTTCCCGTCAGTTTGAGGTCACCTCTGAAAGTGCCACTGCTCACACAAGCAAAACAACCAGTGATGAAAGAGAAAACTCCACGACCACATGGACCGCACTCATGAGCTGTTACTTCAGAGAGTGCTGGAAAGTGCTAGACACTTGAGATTTCAGTGATGTTGTTTCCATAATCTTGTCATTAAGCAACTGCTGCTGATGGATTTACTCAGGGGACATTCCCTCTCGCTGGCCCTCGAGTGCACGAATACACACGCGCACACACACACACATGCACAGGCTCGCACAGACTCACACACAAAACACACGTACACACTCATACGCGTACACACGCACTCATACACTCACATGGACTTACACAGACAGAAACACTCTCGCTCACACATCCACACACACACTCACAGGTGTTGTCCTGGGGATAAGTGAAATAATATAAGAATCCTAAACTCTTAAATTATAAATTGCTCCACCAACAGCAGATCTTGTTCACTATTATTATTATTATTATTAATTAAAGTATATTAGGTTCCAGGGGCACCAGAAGGGGCGTGGGGTACTTTGCACGTGTGCAGACTGGCTCGGTGACCTTCCTCCTGGGAGGACATGCTCACAACTACAGGTCTCAACATTTGAGGGCTTCCTTTTCCTGGTGGGACACTAGGTTTGTCAGAGAATCTCGATCAGGTTATGCTGATGGATATCTAAACTTGGCCTTTTTCCCCCCTTTCCTTATAAATCAGCCAGTAATGGGAGCCTGTACACTTCGCCAGAAGCCTCTGGAAACAAGAGCTGCTCTTCCCCCAGCCAGCCCGGGGAGCGGTGTGTGCGGACCTGGCTGGCCTCACGGCAGGCTCCCCCTCAGTGATGTGTGCGGGGGGAAGGTGAGCCAGGCTCGTATCACGTGCTGGAGAGCCGTTTTTGGCTCCGGCTTCTCAGAAGCATTTAGCCCCAGGGTTGCTGGCCGTCTTTTCTCCCAGAGAGGACCAGCTGGGGTGAAGAGTCAGAAGATAGCTCTCAAAAATAAGTGCCAGCCATGGTCCTCCCAGAACATGGTGGGGCCCCGCTTCTCCTAACAGAAGATAGCTCGATCCAAGTGGCACAGGCCGCTGCTAGAATGTGCCAACCAGGGCGTAAGAGCTGCATGTATTCAAGTTCCTTTGTGTTGGAAAAATGTATGCAAACTAAAATAAACACCGCCTCTCTGGGAGGGCTCCTCAGATTCGGGTCTGGCTGGGGAACATGGTTGGCCAAAGGATTGGAGGAAGTAGCCGTGACAAAGTCGGGGTGACTTCCAGAGGCACTGCTGGGAAGACAGACCCTCAGGGACACTAGACTGTGGACATTCACGGGACTCCCCAGGGTGGGGACAGGCGAGCGGGGGATTCGATAGCAGGATTTGTCATGGAGGAAATGACAAATGAGTTCTAATGACCCAGCAGCAGAGGTCCTGGAGGGAGACAGGGTGTGGGAGGTGCCCTCTGTCTTAAAGAGGAGGCATTGGGAGCCTGGCCTGCAGGTCAGGTCCAGCTGAGGTTCCTGCCCAAGAGTGTTGGGAGGCCAGCTCTGCAGGCTGGTGAGCCCGGAGCAGACACAGTGGGCGTGGTTGCCCAGGAGGCTTAGGCCTTGCCAGGTGTTGTCCAGGAAAACCCTTCAAAGCTAAGAGCCTCTCAAGTCTTCTCAGGGACCCTAGAAGCTCAGTGCCCTATGTGCCCACACCCCTAGGGACACTCTGGGCCTGCCCTAACACATCATTGCAGTCTCATGTTCAACCTGAGAACACACGCATTCTATTAATAGCCAAAATCTCTTAGATAAAAATACAGATCATATTGAATATGGGAAGGAAAATCTCCATGTCTCATAAATGCAGCATTTCACAGCATCTCCGTAATTAGGACAACACTAGATCATGCCAATTAAAATCATAAAGGAAAGTCTGCCTCACTCTGTTGGATGATGTTTTTGTGGTAATAGATTACACACCATGGACTTGACGACGTTCCCCCCACACACACCCCCAGAGTTTATTTAGGTTTGGTTTGGTTTTTTTTTCTTGACTTGAAGAAGTCTCTGTAAATTGAATCTCAGCAATGCTGAGAGAATCCCAAATGTGGTTTATAGAAACAGTTTGAAGTAGTCCAACTTATTTCCAGATTGCCTGCATTTTTTTTACATCTGTAAAATCAAAACCAGACAGAATGCTTTATTAAAATGCAGTGCCTAATGCTAATTTTTTTTCCCATGGCTAATGTAATAGGTCCCAACTTTCTCGGTCCCTGTATGTTTATCTTGGAGTGTCTCGAATCTCGTCTATTGATCCTCTTTCTCCTCTTCCTGTGTTGCTGCCTGTCCCTTACCCCGCAGTGGAGTCTCCTCGGAGGGGCCTGGGCAAGCAGGCAGGGTGGGCAGGGGTGGCCACTGTGATGACGCGGACCCTCCTGCAGGGTCTGTGGCCTCCACCCCGCTGGGCTCTGCTTCTCTCACACAAGCCTTCTGGCTTCTGTCTCACCATTCCTCATTCCGTGACCCCATTTCCACTTTGGAGCTCTGGTCTGGCCCTAAGCTGATTCACGCTCACTGTCTCCAAGCAAAACACGGGTGTTCGTACCCCCTACTTTTGCCCAACTGTTAACCCACCCGAATGCCCTCCCTTACTGGCCTGGAGAGCTCCTGATTTTCCTTCCGACGTCCAGTTCCTATTTCGCCTCTTCTGTGACACCTCATCCACCCCAATACCACGAGTTGCTCCCTCCCCCGAGCTCCCATGTCACTGTGCACCCCATTATCATAGCATCTGTCACACTGTCAGGAACCATCTGTCCTCTATTTGGTGCATAGCTGTCATCCTGAGTGCCAACTCCCATAAGTTGCCCGGACTGCTGTGTTGGGAAGGATTCTGAGGCTGAGTGTGACATCTTGTTTGGTGGTGTTGTTGTGTGCAAGGAAGGGGGAAGTGTCAACTGCTAGACAGACATCTGCCAACCATGGCTAGACCTCACAGCGCTCACACCTGTTAGAGCGTCAGACGCCGCCGGAGGACTCGTTAAGCACAGATTCCTGGGCCCACTCCCAGAGCTTCTGATACAGGAAGACTGGACGGGGCCCCAGAATTTTCACTTCTAACAAGCTCTCAGGGGTTGTCAGTGCCACTGGTCTCTAGGCTGGGGGACGCTGACACTTTTCCCAGGCTGGCACCTCCTGAGACCCTGTTAGAAATGCAGACTCTCACTCTTCCCAGACCTGCACAAGATTCTATATTTTAAAAGGACCCCCAGGTGGCTCCTCTGTGTATCAAAGTTTGCGAAGCACTGGGTTAGACCCTAATCTCCCTGCTTCGAGGACCAGCTATTGCTCATCATTTGTCCTTGTGTCACTAGCGGCCTCTGCACATGGGAGCCACCTCATGCATGCTTGTAGAATGAATGCTCAGTGAGACAAGTGTTGCCTCATTTTTTCCTTTTGAAAACGAAGAAACTTTTTTCCCCCAAAGCTTATGTATAAAGTGTTCCCCAACGAAGGGAGGATGCTCTATTAAAAACACTGGAAGCACATTGCTTATACAGCAGCCCTTTTTACAGTTTTTGAAGGTTCGAGGAATTGGAGGTTCAGCAAACACATGTAAAATAAAATCGGGCCACTTCAATTCAATTATACCTTTATTAGACCTTCCAGAGTGTGACTGCCAACCGTCAACTCTGCAGCAACAAAATCTGAATTCACTTTTTAGAATAGCAGCAGAGAGAAGAGCCGGAGGGTAAACGTGGCGAAGCCTGGACACCGTGCCCAAGCAGTAGAGGAGTACAGAGGTTTCCTGGGAGTCGTGGCCATTCACCACGGTTGGCTTCTTTCTCATGGTGCCCTCTGATCAGTAGGGGAGGGATGCTGGGCCATGCAGACATGCGTGTCTGCACAGATCTGGGGACTCCTCTCTGGAAAGCACTGGGTATGCTCACCCACTCAACATGTGTTTATTGTGCTCCTACTGTGTGTGGGACACAGGGCTAGGTCCTGGGGAAACGTTCACATAGGAGGAATTGTGTCTCGTTCTAGTTGTCACTGTAGAAAAAGCCACCGAAATATTAGCCAGGCAGGAGGGAAGCAGGTTCCGGAGAACTTTTGAGAGCCTCGTGCACGGTTTCTGACCCCCACCCCCACCCCCATCCCCACCCTGCCGCTGACTTGACTTTTCTCTATCTGGTTAGCACATCTTGACCCTTTGCGCTGTGAAATGGGCACACGCGGGGCTCTGGGCTTTGGTAGGTGGGTCCGAATCCACACGAATAGCTAACCTGGACAGCCCAGGCCAACACCTTCCCATTTTTCTGGGCAATGTATTTTTTTTCTTGGTCTGAAATGTTTTGATTATTGTGGACTCACAGGAGTGGGGAAGATGTTCGAAGGCTAATTTCAGGTCCAACACTGACACTGTTTAGATGATAAAAGAGGAGACCGTAGGCCCCTGTGGCTGAACCAGGACCAATGCCTTGCCCTTTCCCTCCGTGGCCCCCGCTCACCAGGCGCTGTGCCAGGCATTTTTCATGCCTCACCCTCTTAACTCTCACAGTGGGAGAGATGATATGTTTGTGAAATTAAGAGAGGTTCTTGATAGCTGGAGGAGGGAGGGCAGGAAGGAGAGGGTAGCAGAGACTATGAGAGAAAATAAACTGGGATGAGATCACGTATAACCATATAGTGCGTATTTGAGATTAGTCATTGTTCTCAGGGCAATAGGGAACCATTGAAAACTGTAGGCTGGGAGCAACACAAGCAAAACTGTGGTAGAAGCATCTATACTAGGTTTGGTGAGGCTGAGATGGAGGCTGAGGTGTAGCTGGTGCAGAACCCGAGAGGGGGTGGCATTGTCTTGAACTAGGACAGTAGATAAACATGCATGAATGGGATTGTCACAAATTGTCAGAATCCCACTTTCCCATTGACTTACAGAGAATATTAGTTTCCTGCCACCTCTGTAACAAAGCACCACAAACCTGGTAGCTTTAAACCACAGAAATTTACTTTCTCATAGTTCCGGAGGTTAGAAGTCTGGAATCGAGGTGTGGGCAGGGCCGTGCTCCCTCTAGAAGCTCTAGAGGAGGGTCCTTCCTGCCCTTTCCAGCTCCTGGGGCTCCAGGTGTCCCTTAGCAAGTGGCTGCATTGCCCCAAACTCTGCCTCCATGGTGACACAGCCTTCCTCGTCTGTGTGTGGCACATCTCTCTCTGCCTCCCTCTTTTAAGGATATTTGTGATTGCACTTGGGGCCCACCCTGACAGTCCAGGATAATCTCATGAGTCGACCCTCGACAGCCGCATCTACACTGTCTTACCATGTAGGGTAGCATTTGCAGGTCATGGAGACTAGGACCTGATACCCTTGGGGCCATTGTTTAGCCCCTACATGGGGCCGAGGGTTCACCTCCATTTGATAGCTCTCCATCAGGTGGATGTGGCTTCCATGGTCTGGCCTCACCCAGACCTTGACGTTGGAAGGGCTTTAGTGTCCATGACTTCTGATTCTCCCAGGAACCCAGTGAGTGGGGAAGGTGGTAGCACTCCTGCCTAGACAGAGGTGGGACAGGCTCAGAGAGGGTAAGCAACTTGCCCCAGTGTGCCCAGCCAGAGAGGCATCAACAGATGCAAGCCATGTGCTCTGATAAATGGATTGGAGAGAGAAAAAGGAGTGGCTTGGAGATAGGACAGCGGGGTGGCTGAGCCACCTGGAGAAGCAATTGCAGAGAAGGCAAGCAACCCGTCATGATGGGGAAACTAGGAGGGAATTTTACTGAAAGGATCATCTGGCTGCAAGTGAGAGAAACCCAGCTCTAGCTGCCTCAAGCACAGATGAAAATGTCGACAGAGGGTGGCTGGCTTCAGAGCCCAAAGGGTGTGTCCGATGGGCATGTTTCCAGCTCGAGGCTCTGCTTCCTTCTCAGGAGGCGCTGGCCCTCATGGCGGCAGGGTGACCTCTTCAATGTTCTGATCCTCACCGCCGTGCAGCATGAGTGCCTTTCTCTAAGACCTCCAGCCACATTTCAAGACCTCATCTCTTGAGTCTGACTCGGTCACTGCCCCACCGAACCAGTCCCTGGGACCAGGCAATAGATGCTCTCTGATGGGCTGGATCACGTGGCCATTCATGGAGCTGGTCGGCCCTGCCTGGACCCCATGACCTGAGGAGGGTCAGGAGCTGAGGGAGGACAACTGAGGTGCCATCACCGGAAATGGAGGCACAAGTGCAGAATGGAGCTGTGGCCATCCTGGCCAGCACGCACGTATCAGATGGGAAGGTCGAGCTCTGTACCCTTGAAATATCTCTGCCCTGGGATATTTTGGTCCTGAGACTCCAAGTGGCAAATCCTGTTCTAGAACCAGCCCTCTAACCACACCAGAGGATGACTGACCCCTGCCTGGCAGAGTCAGCAGGAGGCCAACTGCAGTGTGCACGCGAAGCTTGGGGACGCAGGCTCAGCTTTCACTGAGGCGTTCCCTCCTGAGCATGGGGGACAGAGTGCATTCGCAAACAACTACAAACATTTAAGACTCCAGTGACCACATCAAATATGCACTGGGGAAAAAAATGAAGAAGTTCCATGTGAATACAATTTCACATGTCTGCAGTCAGCTCGGTTTTCTCTCTAACACCAGTGATGTTCTGAACTTTATAGGAAAAAGGCTCGGCTGTTTGCATTCTCATGACAGTCCTGCGCTGGGGGCAAAGTTGTGAGCCTTCAAATCATGCCAAGGGAAGACATGGAGTGAATGTTTATTGAGCATCTGCTACATGGCAGGCACTATGCTCGGCATCTGACAGACACCTCGTTTAATCCTCAACAACCTTGAGAAGGGGATGTGGTTAGCCCCATTCACTGATGAGGAAACTGAGGCTCAGAGAGGTTCAGTGACTTGTCCAAGGATGCCCAGAAGCAGGTGGCAGAGCAGAATCTGAGCCCAGGTAACATGTGCTGTGCATTTCAGATATTTCTTTTTAATTCAAACATTTTCTTTTCTGTGTTCTCATATGCTGCTGGATTAGGATGTCATGACTCTAAATAATTTCTCCAATACCATGTCTTTCTGGTAAAGGGAACAGAGTGAGTCTCTGTTTGAGAGTCTCTGGGTTCCTTTAGAAGCTGGAGGAAGCTATTTGGGAAGAGAGGACAGTTGGACTTAGCACAAATGTGAACAGGATCTGAATACCTTGAAATATCTCCCCGAGTCTTTGTGGACATCATCTGTGGAAGACCATCTTGCCCCTTCAGTTGAGCTGTGTCCACGGTCACGGCCACATCGAGGGTGGGAGGGTCTGCCTTCTCTGCCTCTCCCACACTCAGTTCCTGCCCAGCGTGGGCTCGGTGCATGATCTCATTTCATAGACCGGGAGATGGGACAGCCTGCTTCTCCATCTCACACATGATGACCCCAGACTCAGGTCCCACAGCTGGAAGGCCAAATTCAGGTCTTCAAACTCTAAACTCATCGCTCTTTCCAATATCCTAGGGCTGCTTACCCACCAAGTAAGCGTGTTGCCATCTGTGATGTGTGTTTCTGCTTTGCTCTGTTTTCTTATCCAAAGATTTCGTTTTCTTCCATGTAATGGTCACCCGGAATATTAGGGCTGGCATTCCCACGCCTCTGCAGGCTCCAGAGAATGGTTAAAACAAGGCTGGAAATTGGCTTTCCACTCACATGGCCCCTTCTGGTCACCTTAACCCCGTGAGGTTGACATCATTATCCCTGCTCTGCAGGTGAGACCCCCCTGAGAACTAGAAAACTTAGACTCGAAGTTCAAGTGCTTGCCCAGGCCGAAGTGTGAGGCTCCTTTTCCTGGAGAGCCGGTGCCTGGAGGGCAGCTGTTCAAGGTCTCAGAGGCCGCAACAACAGATGTGCTAAGTGTGTGCGTCATCTGAAACCCGGCTTCCAGGTGGGTCTCCATGCCCCTTCTAGGTGTTGTAGCAGATCTTCCAGGTAGCACATGGGTCACCCCCAGGTCCTTGTCAGAGGTGCGTGTGTTATCACTGAAGAGCGATATGGTCATCACGCATCTTCCCTTCCCTTTCTCGCCTTCCCCTCCTAACCCTTCCCCTCCCCTCCCCTTCCCTGCCCTTCCCTCCTCTCATTCTCTCCCTTCTCCTCTCCTCCCCTTCCCTCCTCTCCCCTGCCCTCTCCTGCCCGGCCCTCCCTTCTCTCTTTTCTGTGAGGAGCACGGCTGGCATCCTCCTGGCCTCGGGTGGGGGGTGCTCTGGCAGGTCGCCCTCCTGCTTGTGAAATCAATTAGTTTGGCATCGGTACCGTTGCTGTTGTCCAACTCATTCTTCATTGTGTCAGGCCCGCGCCAAGCACAGCACAACACGTTGCTGGTGCTGTTCTGCCAAGTGTGAGAGCCACCATGGACAGCCAAGCGATGTGGGTCCAGGAGGGCGATGAGGGCAGAGAGACAGTGTGGGGCTGTCTGCTGTTGTTGTGGGGCACGTTCATTCTCAGTGGCCGGTGCCTGGGCCTCGGGGGGTAGAGAGAGACCTATGTCTGCTGTCACTGGGGAGTCCATCGCTAGTGAATAGGACAGTGAGCAAATCCCCTGGCCCCATTATTGGAGGGGTCATTTGCTTTTGCTCTGAGTCCTGACTGTAAGCCCCTGAGGGCTCCTGTCCTGGTCACCCTGACAGATTCTGTCCTGGTCACCCTGAGGGCTCCTGTCCTGGTCACCCTGATGGATTCTGTCCTGGTCACCCTGAGGGCTCCTGTCCTGGTCACCCTGATAGATTCTGTCCTGTCACCCTGAGGGCTCCTGTTCTGGTCACCCTGATGGATTCTGTCCTGGTCACTCTGAGCTCCTGATGCCCTTGAACAAGTAGAGCAGTGTTTGGGATGGGGCTTGAGGAAGAGTTTGAAGTTTACAAACAGGAAGTAAGCAGTGTACCGCTTGTATGGGTAGAAAGTCAGTGTCTGAACTGCCCTCTGTAAGTACTCACTATCTTGAAAGAATAGGTACCACATCACTAGCAAGACCAGGGAGTCCACAAGCTCAGTCCAGTCCTGAGGACTGCAGGAGCCAAGGCCTCGAGGATACTCCTTCATGGCTTGAACACTTGGCTGTGGCTGGACTCTGGGTATGAGAGGCAGAGGCCAAAGAAGAGGGGCTCAGGGCTGGGTGAACTATTATAAAGTCTCTTGAATGCTCCGCTAGAGGCTCCAACCTGCCCAAAACCCAAGGCCCAACTGGGCATTGCTCATACCTCAGGATACCTATTATCTCATGTGTGAAGCATAGAGACAGGCAGTGCTAGGGTCAACTGGCAGCTATGCCATGGCACCAAGGACCCAGCTTGTCCCATATCTCCACCCTACCATCCTCGGCATGTTGGCTTTGGTCCTTAGCTATTCCTGTAGCATTGTCTTACATCTCCAGACATCAAGGCTACTTCTTTCAGGAAAGCCCAAAGATACTCTGGGCTCTAGCTGGAGCTGGGGGCCAGGGATCAGGGGCTCCTGGGCTGCAAAAAGACCAGACAGCAGCCTGCAGTTGGGCAGGCATTGGGCTGAGGTCTGAAAATCTAAATTTGAGTCCACGAGGTGCCTCAGCAGTGTGATCTCAACTGACCCCGGCAAATGTGGGTGGTGATGATGTTACCGCCCCAAGAGCTGTGGAAAGATTAGTTGACGAGCTGTATCTGAAGGTACTGTGAACAAATTTTTAATATATTTATTTTTCTTCACTTAGTCACAGAAGAGAAAAAGAAAGAGCTGAGGGAAATGAATAAATAAGAGTAGGATAAAGGCAGCATTGAGGGACAGAGGGAATAAAAGGTGTGTATTGGGGCAAACGTCAGAATTCCACCAGAGTCTCCCCTGGGAACCAGATGGTAGACTCCATTCATTTGTTTGTTCTTTCATTCCCCAAACACCAACACATAGCAATATCTTTCTGAGAATTTATAAAGGCATAATTAATTCCTGCTCTCTCAGAATATAGGCAGATAGAAAGTGATGATTATATTCAGTGGTCTATGGTGATAGCTTGGAAAGGTACTGGTCAGTTCTGTGGGGTTCTTCTCCCTGAGATGGGGAGCTCAGGTGCTTCTCTCAAGGCTGCCTGTTATGGACTGAAATCCATACATTGAAGCCCTAAACTCCAATGTGATGGTATTTGGAGGAGAGGCCTTAGAAGGTAGTTAGATGTGGTCATGAGTGTGGGGCCTTCATGATGGCATTAGTGCCCTGATAAGAGAAGGAAGCGGTCTCTCTCTGTCTCTCTGTCTCTCTGAATCTCTCTGTCTTTCTGTCTCTCTGTCTGTCTCTCTCTCAATCTCTCTCTCTCTCACTCCTCCCTCACCCCTATCATGGAGGACACAGCAGGTGGCCACCTACCAGCCAGGAAGAGAGCCTGTAACTCTGGCTCTACTCAGCCGACTCACACTCTTAGTCTTCTGGTTCTCGAGGGGCAAAGAGTTGAGACCCAGCAAAATATCCTTGAGACACTCGTGACCTCAAATCTCATGGGATGGAATCTAACCCATGCATCTCCCCATTTCTTTCCCTCTTACAGCTTATCGTCTTTCTCCACAAGGTGAACCAGCTATGAAATTGGCCTTCATTTTCTAAAAGAGCTACCAAGGAGGCACATTCAGAACTGCCTGGTCCAGGCTTCTCACCTTACCTAGCTGGAGTCAAAGAAACTAAAGATCTACAGATCCCTGGCATTGCCATTACTTCCCTGACCCATCTCCCTGTAGGGGTACACTCATCTAAAAGACTTTACCTGACATAGTGGTGTATTAGCCAGATTGCGCAGCTATAACAAAATACCACAGACTAGGGGCTTAAACAATAGAAACGTATTCCTCACAATTCTGGAGACTGAGGAGTCTGTGGTCAGGGTAGATTCAGTGTCTAGTGAGGGCCCACTTCCTGGTCTGCAAACATCCACCTTATTGCTGTATCCTTACATTCTGGGGAGAGAGAGAGAATATCTCTTATGTCTCTTCTAATAAGGGCACTGATCTCTCAGGACCCGCCCTCCCCAAAGACCCCACTTACAAATAGAATTACTTTGGGAATTAGGGCTTCAACATATGAATTTTGGAGAAACACAAACATTTAGTCCACAGCAGGTGATGATAATGATGATGACGATGATGGTGATTATGATAGTAACGGTGATGATGGTGATGGTGATGATGGTGATGACGATGATGGTGGGATGTGATGGTGATATTGATGATAATGGTGATGATATTGTTGATGAGGGACAATATCTATTGAACATTGTCTTTGTTCTAGCCACTCTTTCAAGATCTTGACCTGGGTTACCACAAATCTGGGGTTATTGATCATCCTCCTCTTTCAGATGAGAAATTAGAGGCCTGGAGATGAAATAACTTGCCCAGGTCACACAGCCAGCAGATGGCAGTGTGGCAGCCAGAGCAGAGCTCACTCCACCACATCAGCACCCTGTATGGTCATTTCGGCCCTGAGGAGGGAGGGCGTTGTGGCTTTTAGAGGGGAGATGGGAATTGATCTGGGTACCACTCGGGTTCGTTCCAAGACTGGCAGAGGGTGATTTCCCTGCACATACCAGGCAGTGGGACAAAGGAAGAAATAGCCTGTATTAACTCATATCTTCCGCCTGGTGGGACCCTCACAGCTCTCAGGCCTGGTGGCTTTGGGCACCAGGTGCTTGACCAGTGTCTGTAGGCAATTAGTTCCCAATGGAAAGAGCGACATCACCACATTGGCCCTTCCCATCTCTATGAGTGGCGGGGGCAGCCTAGGATTTCACGCTGCCTCCTCTCCTTCTTCCCCATGCTGTTGTCATTTGCTCTGGGACAGAGTTATGCCATTCATTGTTTTCCAATCTAGTGATTTGTCAACATTTCAGTTGACTTGCATAAATCTACCTTTCCCATGCCAGGACAATGCCAGCCAAGAGGGAAATGTCAGCTGTTGTTCTGTCCGTCTGAAGGCAGTAAAAAGATAAGAGCGGGGTTGGCTTCTGCGATTTAGAGGAAGCCGAACACGTTGTGTGGAATGGGTCATGTGGGAGGCAGCAGATCGAAGACGCTCAGAAAACTTTCTGGGGTTCTAGTCGGGAAGACCCCACAGCCTCCCAGGGAATAATTCTAACTTCAGCCCCAATGGAGAGCCAGCTTGGGCGAGGAGCCCATGCTTCAAGGCACGGCGATCTCCTTGCAAATTGCCTGTTCTCAGAATACAGCTGGGCTGCACTGTAATCACACACAGACCTCTGCAATAAATAACGTGCACACGGACGTGCTTTCAGATGAGCGTGAATTTTTGCACTGTGTACAAACAAAATTTCCCAGCCTTAAAAAATGCTAGAGAGAGCCAGGGGAGGGTGACAGGGCCTGACTTTCTGGTCTTGCGCAAGGTACAGCATGTGGGCCATGGCTATGCTACTAACCATGGCTGGCTGGTTTGGGGACCTCGGCGAGTGGTTTTCTGAAAATCCATGACTTGGTTCACATCGATGGTTTGATACGAGGCTGTTAATGAGAGACGATTTTCTAAAGAAGTGAGAGGCTGTTTGGGAGCGAATTTGGAGGCTGTAGCTGTCTGCCCTCCCCGACCCACACCTCCCAGTCCAGGAATAATGTTACATGGTTGGTTTTGAAAGTCAAATCTGACATATTATCAGGGCCTGGCACACAGGTGGTGACGGTCCTCACCAAATAGACAAATTCAACAAACAATGTCATGTGGAATTCTCTTTAAAGAAAGGGTAGAAATGGGCAGTTGCTCTGAGACCTTGGAGTGTCACAGAGGTGCAAACGAGAACAAAGCTGGGAACATCAAGAAAGGGCCCGATGACTTTTTTATTGGTTTCTGTACCCCGAGCTATCTAAACAGAAATCTCTTCCAGAGTAATTTATATTCCGTGTAAACTGGTTGAGGATATCCTCTGCGGGCTTGGGAAGACAGGATGGAGCTCCAAAGAGAGCCCTGAGGATGATTTGATGGTCAGATAACTGGTCCCATGGTAATTGACTTGAGAAACTGGAATTATTCCACCCAGAGGAGACTGGGACGCCGTCCACAGACATCTCCCGATGTCTCAGGCCATATCAGCAATATTCTCTCTTTCCTTGAGATTTGTGCTCTGACTCACCCCTGTCTGCCCAGCTGCACTTGGAACATTGGCGCCTCTGAGGTCGATTATACCCTTTCAGTCTGTGGGGAAACTGAGACCCAGAAAGGGGTGTGACTCACTCAAAGTGACAAAGACAATGTGAACTTGTGCTCAGAAGCTGAGTGCCCTGAATCCCGGGCTTGATTTGTGTGGCCAGCACCCAACCCCATTGTAGAGGGGCTGGCCCAAGGTTAGGTCTGCTGCTGTGACCAGCTGGCACAGTGGGAGGAGGGCATGGAAGGAGACTGCGTGAATCAGGTAAGAGGTGGCTCTGGATGGGATTTTTCTCATGCATGATCTGATGAGGGGTGGGGCCCAGCCTGGTCCGGCTCTCCCCGGGTCCACCAAGACTACGACTGCAGAAGTTTGTGTTCTGCCGAGCGTGGGCTTAAACAGTGGGAGAAGGAGGTTTTGGTGGAGTAGAGTCCACTGAGAATTAACCACTGAACGTAGCTGGAAAGATGCCATAAGGGAATGGAAAACAGCGTTCAGCAGTCGCCTGCCGTGGACCATGACGAGTATCTCAATCTCGCTCTCTTTCTGGGTCTTCACGATGGCCCTTTGCACTGTGATCTCACCCGCTTCTTGTAGACAGGAAAGAGACAGCGGCGAGACCACGCAGCCAGGAAGAGCAGGGTCTGGATTTGCATGCGGTTCCATTTCACACCAGGGCTCTTTCCTGGAGTCCACGTGGCCTCAGTGCTGAGCTTCTCCCCACTCTTTGCAGACAGTAAGTACTGGCTGCACCTCTAGCGAGACATCTCAGAATGGACAACTTGCTCTTGAAAAGCCACTTCCTCTTTGTCTGGGTCATGTTCAACCTGGGTTCTCCAGAGTGGGAACATTCTGTTCAGCTGGTCATAATTCGTCAGTCTGTTTCTGCCACTGACCGTCTTGAGAATGTGGCTACCGCCCTTTTCGTTGTGATTTACTGGTCTTGGACTACTGTTCCCACTCTTGAGGCCTTTGGATAAACCGTGCTTGTAGGGGAGAGCTGCCATTTTGGCCTCCACAGTGGAGCAAGAACGTCAGGAAGCACATGCGGGACGTGGGCTTGCCTTATGGGGCTCTGCCCTCAAGTACAGAGAGACGGGGAGAGGGCTCTCTGGCCACTAGAGCAGAAGCTGGCAGGGACAGCCTCTTCACACTGATTCATCCACAGACTGACAGATTTTTAATCTTTCTATTCTCAGTGCTAGATACACAGCAGGTACATAGTCAACATGTGTCCCCTGGGATTAAATGCAGAAAGGAAAGCGGATGTATTTCTCAAGGATGTGTGCACCGAAGTTTGCCGATGACATGACCAGGTTTGTATTTCGGATAAGCCCTTCCTGCTTGTGTTAGTTATCATTGCCACATTGCAAATGACCCCGAAAGGCAACAGCTGAATGCAATCGATGTTTACCATCTCACAGAATTTCTATGGGCCAGGAACAGCAGGGTGGTGCTGACTTCGCGGTCTCAGTCAAGATGTCACGTAGGCTGCAGTCTCATGGAGGCGTGCCTGGAAGGTCCACCTCCAAGCTCCTGCCTGGAGAACTCATGCTGGCAGGAGGCCTCAGTCACCGCCACATGGCTGTCTCTACAGGGCTGCTTGAGCATCCTCACAACATGGCAGCTGACATCCTCCAAGAGCAAGCGATCAGGAGAGCCAGGCACAGCCTGCAGTGTCTTCGACTTTGGCTTGGATGTCACATACCATCATGTCCACAACCTTCTATTCACGAGCAGTGAATCTCCACATTCAAGGAGAGGGGAATTAACCTCCACCTTTTAAAGGGAGAAGTGTCCAAGAACTTGGGGCACATTTTAAAACCACTGTGCCCCTCAAATCTAGATAAGGCTAGTACATTCATTCATTCTAAAAATAATGAGTACCTGCTGTGTTCTGGGTTCTGGGGATAGAGCAAATGTAAGTGTCTACCGTGGAACTCACATTGAAGTGAGTGAGATGAACAATGCTGGGATGTATTCCATATCATGTGTGTTGAAGAAAAAGCTGCTTAAAGGATGAAGAGTGAGGATGTGGAGTCTAGTTTAGATAGGGAGGGCGGGGAAGATTCTGCGGTCGGTGACATTGGAGTAGAAACCTGAAGGAAGTGACTGAGCCATGTAGATCTCTACTTGACGTGATAAAAAGGCTTGGTCTGGCTATTGGTAGAGAAGAGGCTGCTGCGGGGCGCAGTACAGAAGCGGCGAGACTGGTGAGAGGCTACTGCAGTAGTCCAGACCGGCACCCTTCAGTAGACCTTTCTGCCACGGTGTAAATGTTCTACATCTGCGCTAACGCGATCGCCCCAGGCACGAGTAGCTATGGATCGCCTGAAATGTGTCTCATGCAACTGAGGAACTGAATTTTAAAATTTATTTGATTCTAATCACTTTGAATTTAAATAGCCACCCATGGCTAGCAGTGACCGCAGTGGAAAGTACAGGACCAGAGGGCAGTGGCTTGGGCCTAGGTGACAGTGGGGAAGGAGGTAAGAAGTGGCCAGAGCCTGTGTATATTTCAAGGGTGGGGCTGACAGATTTCTTGATGGATTGGTGATGAGCAGGATGGGTCATTAATGATCCAGGCCTCAAAACTGTGGAATCTAGGTTTGAATTCTGGCTTTGTTCATTAGTAGTTCCGTGGGCTAGTCAAATCCTAAATCCTCTCCAAGTCTCAGTCTACTAAAAATGGGGGTAATCGCTGTGCTGGTTTCTCAGGGGTGTCGCAATGAGCCCGTGTGCCTCAGATTCTGTAAATGTTGGCTCAGACGGCCCCAGCAAGAGGCCAGGTTGAGAGTCACCATCGTTATCGGTGCACGTTCTGCTTAGCAAGGAACACTGCTGCCTCCTGGTGTTCTGTGTCGGCCGAGGTTCTGCCGGGGCTCCCCTTAGTGTGTTTTGGGGAGCACTGGAATCTACGGTGGGCTACGGCCTGATGGTGCAGCTCTGGCCCTCACTCTCCCTCAAGATACCGCTGAGGATTTACACTCCGATCTCACCTGCTGAAAGACTCCATCTGGCAAGCTAAAGGCCTTGCCGGTTCTCTTTGAGGCAGCGGCGGATATTTTCCAAGGATTGCCTGTCAGCAGCTGTGCACCTGCTCATCGTATAGACTGGGGACCTGTGGGCTACAGTGAGGGCCTGTGGCCAAGTCCCCAGTTGCATGCTCCTGTGTGTTCATGGTCTAGAGAGTCTCCCCTCCCAGCCTTCCTCCCAGCCTTGCCAGCATGGCGGCTCCTTGTTCTGGGAGCCACAGGTGAGCGTGAGCTTCCAGAGGAACTTCAAGAATGCTGGCCCAGCCTGCCTGGGAAGCTCTGTGTTTGTGAGCTTGTCTCCAGCACGTCCCCCAACCTCCTGGCATCCACCAGCCCCGGGACAAAAAGGACTATGTGAGAGCAAACAGTGGAGCTTGCCAGGGAAAGATGAGAACTTTTCATTATAAAAAAGGTGTTTGGGGAGGAAAATTCCAGCCAACACCTGGCAAGTGTCTGATAGATGAGTGGAATCCGCCCAGCCCTGCAGTGCCCTTGTCTTTGTGGTGGGAGTGGGCCAGCGGGAAAGCATTCCACCCCGAGCCTCAGGCCTCTGAGGATGCTGAAAGTATGTGGATCTGAGAAGTCATCTCCAGCCTCTGTGCCAACCGTTGTCTGAATAAAGGCGCCCTTGCACCCACCTCTCTCCCCTTGGACATTCTTTGGTGAACATCCCATCTTTTTCTCAAGCATTGGCCGGCCCGGACCACCCACGTATTTTCACAGTGGAGCAGGATCTAATTTCAGGGTTCCTGCTTTCCACAAATGGCACTTGTTTGGGGTGTCTGGGAAGGGGACGGTGGCCCCAAGCACGGTGAAGATAGGACGGGCAGCACACACCCACAGGGCTGTAGAAGCCCTCCGATTATCCCATACTCCCTGCATTGTTTTTCTTGACTCCCAGGAAGCTCGTTAGCCGGGGGCCTTGGACAAGAAATGGTGAGGAGCGGAGTTGCCCACCTGGGATCCACGGAGGTGGGGTGCCCGGGAGCGGGTCCACATGCTGTTCTTGATCGCCCAAAGCAAGCTCTCTGCGCCCTTTCTCTCTTTGGTGGAGAAACCAAAAGGGAGATGGGTGAAGGGGCATGAGGACCATGGAGAGGGGCCGGGCTGAAACTCCAAAGATTTCCAATCCTGGCCACCCCAGGCGGTTTCTCCACTGGCCGAAGTCCAAGAAGGCACATCATAAGTCTCATCACACCTGCCTCTGGTCACCCAGTCATTCATGCAACACCCTCCACTGAGCACTTTCAGGTTGCACCCCTAGGCAGTGGGGATAGTCAGGCAGGTGAGGGGAGGCATCCTCCCCTGTGGGAAGGATGACAAATGGATGAAAGGGACGTGTGTATATAGTCAGTGAGCAAGCAATGATGGGGGCACACAGGTAGCGGTGGTACCACCAACCCTGGCGGGCTTCCTGGAAGAGGTAGCACCTGGGAAGAGGTTGGACTGAGTAGGAGCCAGCAGGTGAGGCAGGAGGCAGAGACAGAGCCAGGTTTTGTGCCTGGTTTTCAGAGGTGGCCCAAGAAGAGAGACACCTTCGTGTCCAGGAATTGCCTCCTGTGCATGGACGAAAGCCTTCCCTCAGAGGCTGAGGGAGTTGAGAAATTATCTCTCTGACCCCCACATTCCAGAAGGAGGACAGAGGAATTGCAGAAGGGATGAGACCTGCCCTCTGTCACCCAGAACTGAAGGCTGGTTCTGAGAAGAGCGGGCTTTCCACGCATCTGCATCTCTCAGCTCCCCAGCTGAACCAAAGCAGACAGATTGCCTCACTGTTGCTGGACTAATGGTCTATGATACAAAGACAGAATTTTCAAAAGGTTGGCCCTAACTCTGCTTTGATCCATGCTGCTGCTTTTCGTCTGCCTGGCCCTCAGGCTGGATGTCACAACCATGGCCAGGTGAGGGCAGACTGGACAGAGGACTGGCAGCTGGTTTTCCTTTGCCTGGTCTCACTGTCAAAGTGGGGAAACACATCAGATGTGACTCTGTAGAAGAATTCTGATAAACAAGTGTGTTTCCAGTTCTCTGAGAGCTGCCCAAGACTCTTAATCATTGCATGTGAACCACCATGACCTCCGGACTGCTCTCCCGCAAATGCCCTCCACCCACGCTCCAGCCCATGCTCCTGACACCATCCCTGGCTGCTCCACCTGCAAGAGAGAGGACAGGCGACTCTGGCCTTGGGGACCTCTGTCCCTGACTGCAAGAGACCCCTGTGTGTCAGCAGTGGCCAGACTGTCCGGGCTAACAACCTTCTTTTCAAGCATACTGTCACTCGAGCAGGGACCTGGGCAGTTCTGTGCTGCCAGGAAAGGGTGGATCCCCTCTGTGTCCATGGACTCCCCTTTGGCCCCAGATACTGTTGTTGTTACTGCTCTCCCTGACTCTGTGAACCTGCAGCCAGTCACTGGCCTGCTCCATGCCTCAGTTTACCCATCTAGACCAGTGGTGGCAAATTCTTTTCTATAAAGGGCCAGATGGTAAATACGCTATTGTCACTTATTTGTGCTTTGCTTCTTCTTTATATCACTTAAAAAATAAGGGCTGAAAATCAGTCTTAG
Source organism: Pteropus vampyrus (assembly GCF_000151845.1). NCBI lineage: Eukaryota > Metazoa > Chordata > Mammalia > Chiroptera > Pteropodidae > Pteropus > Pteropus vampyrus. The sequence continues at coordinate 2,935,217 of NW_011888977.1, read as the reverse complement.
TTTACAGGCCACACACAAACAGGCCTTGGGCCAGATTGGCTGTGGGCCACAGTTTGCACCCCCCAGAGTGGACAGCAGAGGTAAAGACGGTGGCTGCCTCAAGGGTTGCACGGAAGTGCCTGGAACAGCGCCTGGGACCTGGCAGAGTCTTAGCTCTCGTGATCACTCGCATTTACCAATAAGGAAACTGAGGCTTTGAAAGGCTAAGAATTTCTTGAAAGCGTTCTGGCTGCTGGTCTTCCGTGGGCTCCGTCCGAGCCTGGTCCCGCCACCCTGTCATCTGTGCTCTCGACTAACACACGGGTTGCGCAGAGGCCTCTGTCTTGCCACCAGGGGACTCAGCTGCCTGCTGGTTCCCCATCTCCTCCCTTCTCCTCCTTTCTCCTTTCAGCAGGAGACCACTCCCCAAACTGGGGATTCCAGTGGATCCTGCAAGGCCCCTCTCAGAGAGATTTGCATTTCAGGGACCCCCAGAAGGGTGATGCTTAACACAGCAGGTGGCAGCCATCGGCT
>NW_011888977.1:2929831-2934654 GCF_000151845.1 Pteropus vampyrus | reverse complement strand
GTTTTCCTTTGCCTGGTCTCACTGTCAAAGTGGGGAAACACATCAGATGTGACTCTGTAGAAGAATTCTGATAAACAAGTGTGTTTCCAGTTCTCTGAGAGCTGCCCAAGACTCTTAATCATTGCATGTGAACCACCATGACCTCCGGACTGCTCTCCCGCAAATGCCCTCCACCCATGCTCCAGCCCATGCTCCTGACACCATCCCTGGCTGCTCCACCTGCAAGAGAGAGGACAGGCGACTCTGGCCTTGGGGACCTCTGTCCCTGACTGCAAGAGACCCCTGTGTGTCAGCAGTGGCCAGACTGTCCGGGCTAACAACCTTCTTTTCAAGCATACTGTCACTCGAGCAGGGACCTGGGCAGTTCTGTGCTGCCAGGAAAGGGTGGATCCCCTCTGTGTCCATGGACTCCCCTTTGGCCCCAGATACTGTTGTTGTTACTGCTCTCCCTGACTCTGTGAACCTGCAGCCAGTCACTGGCCTGCTCCATGCCTCAGTTTACCCATCTAGACCAGTGGTGGCAAATTCTTTTCTATAAAGGGCCAGATGGTAAATACGCTATTGTCACTTATTTGTGCTTTGCTTCTTCTTTATATCACTTAAAAAATAAGGGCTGAAAATCAGTCTTAGTTTACAGGCCACACACAAACAGGCCTTGGGCCAGATTGGCTGTGGGCCACAGTTTGCACCCCCCAGAGTGGACAGCAGAGGTAAAGACGGTGGCTGCCTCAAGGGTTGCACGGAAGTGCCTGGAACAGCGCCTGGGACCTGGCAGAGTCTTAGCTCTCGTGATCACTCGCATTTACCAATAAGGAAACTGAGGCTTTGAAAGGCTAAGAATTTCTTGAAAGCGTTCTGGCTGCTGGTCTTCCGTGGGCTCCGTCCGAGCCTGGTCCCGCCACCCTGTCATCTGTGCTCTCGACTAACACACGGGTTGCGCAGAGGCCTCTGTCCTGCCACCAGGGGACTCAGCTGCCTGCTGGTTCCCCATCTCCTCCCTTCTCCTCCTTTCTCCTTTCAGCAGGAGACCACTCCCCAAACTGGGGATTCTAGTGGATCCTGCAAGGCCCCTCTCAGAGAGATTTGCATTTCAGGGACCCCCAGAAGGGTGATGCTTAACACAGCAGGTGGCAGCCATCGGCTCCTTCCTCCCAGTGCTCAGGTGCCTGAGACCTAATGACCACTAATGTGCATTGGCTATTATTATTACTCAGTTATGAGAATGACCATCACACTCATACGCCCTTCACGTTATGGCTACACAGAATCGGCATTTGTACCCCATGTTTCACTGGAGAAAACAAGGCCCAGAGCTTGTCCCCATGCAGGAGGCAGCAGCAGATCCAGGTTTGGGGATCAGAGGCATTTCATGCCTCTGGGCTGTCCTGCCCCTGTTAGCATGGAGACTCCTCTGGGTGAGTGATGTCTACCTGTCCCAGAAATAGGCCCATACCTGGGATGTTCCTGTGGGCAGCCACCCGTGCCAGGCAAGGTGGGGGCCAGGGCTCAGAGCGACATGGAGACTGTCCCTTCGTGCGTCTGGTACAGGTGATATCTCATCTTCCATTTTATCATTCGTGTCCCAGAAAGAACCAGCACAGCAGGCAGCACTGGAGAGCTTATCAAATCCAGGTTCATTTCCCCTTAGAACCTGAGGCTTTGGGGTGCAGAATGGGTTGTGGTTCTGGAGAGAACTTTGGAAAAAGTGGCTGAGTTCTCACTTCCAGGGTGGGGCCTGGTGACTGAGCCTCATTCCTCACTCTTTCCTGCTCAAGAAATCCCCAGCCCCCGCCAACCCCGACCCCCACATCTCTGGGCCAGCAGCTGGCAGTGCAGAGAACAAGGGGCAGCAGTGGGGTTCAAAAGGGCTTGGGGTAGGCAGTCTAGCAGCCCAGAAATAAGGGCGCCCAGGGCAGGCTTCGCGCCCCGGAGGGTCTGGCGTTCTGAGGTCCTGAGTGTTGGGCACGGTGTCCTCTTTACTGAGGCAGAGCCTTGCTGTGCAGCACAGGTACTCACAGAAATCTAGGTAAAATGTCCCATGACAAACGCAGGGTGAACGAGGCTTTGAGAACAAAAGGAATGTTTAAATCAGCCATCCAAGAGTCAGAGCCAAGAGGGCGACGTGGGCGAGGGAGACCCGGAGGTGAGGAAGGGTGCACCCACGGGGACTGCACCGGCCCAGTGCTTGAGCAGAGGATAGGCAGCTCCCCAGGGAGGCAGGAGCCCCCATCCCCAAAGGGCATTGGCCTTGGGCATCGCCGAGACCTGGGCGTGGGAGGACTAGGGTCCTCAGAATCTCAGCGGTGAGTCGCCTACCGCCTCCCGTGCCCAGGACCTCCTCCACCATCAGGAGTGCCTGCTGCTCGGGGTGCCAGGGTATGTCTAAGGGTCTCACTTGCTTTGAGCTTCCTGTGTTTCCATAGCAGTCTGACCAAGCAGGTGCTTGTGCTAGTGTCCCGGGGCCTCCGTAACAAAGGACCACAAACCAGGAGGCTTCCGACAACAGAAGTTTATCCTCTCACAGTCCTGGAGACCAGCAGGGCCGTACTCCCTCCAAGGGCTCTAGGGGAGGATCCTTCCGGCCTCCTCAACTCCTGGTGGCTGCGGGCATCCCTTGGCTTATGGCCACATCCCTCCATCCCTGCCTCTGTCCTCACACGGATGCTTCTCTGTGTTTCTGTATCTCTCCATCTCCAAGTCCCCCTCTTCTTACAAGGGTATCGGTCATTGGGTCAGGGCCCCCCAGTGACCTCATCTTGATTTAATCTGCAAAGACTCTATTTCCAAATAAGTTCACATTCATAGGTCCCAGAGTTGGGACTTCATAATTAGGCATAATTCAACCCATAACAAGTATGAATTTTGAAATAAGATGAATTTTTATTTCAAGTGTGTCATAAGCCCCATAAAGTGGCTAGCAGTGACCAGAGCCTTGGCTCTGGGATTCTTGGGAACCAAGTAAAGTGGAATCATTTGTGCCTGTGAGTCGGGCGTGACCTCACAGAACTGCCCCTGCGCTTCACCCCCATGCTCCAAGCCCTCCTCTTTTTCCATCATGGAAAACTGTCAAGAGGGCGGTGGGTGGAGAAGAGAGAAAAGATGCTTATTAAAATGGCTGAAAACCGTGTCAGCCAGAACATAGGATTACCTTTCTGAGAGGAAATCAGGCACGAGGCGCAGACAGAGCAAGGGCAGATGGCCGTTTTGGGGGTGGTTACAGACGTCTTTGCTACTGTCCCCACGTAATTTCACTTGGCCTTCTGAAAGCCGAAGGTCATAGGTGGGGCGTCGTATTTTTCCTTGAGAAGTCTGCAGCTTCTCGCTATCACTCTGGAAACCTGGATGCGACCCGACATGGAAAACGGAGTCATTTGCTATGAAGTTAAGTTGGAGTTCCAACTTGGATGCTGGCAGCCCGACTCCACGCATCTAGGAAGTTGGCGAGTGGAGTGCTGCAGGCGTCCAATAGCAACCTCAGCGTGTGCCAATTCTTTATTTATAATGTAAAAAGCAGCGGAGCACATTCAAAGGTGTCATTGAGGGAGCAGAGACCTACCGTATATTATCGGAATGTTACGGACTTTCTTTCATGAAGCGTCCTTGCTAAAATCACGCAACCTTCCCAGCACCCTGATTTCACCACAGACATTACTGGAAGCTCCTTGCCACAAGAATCCAAGGGAGCTGATTAGTTTAAGAAAATAAATGGTGGATGAGGAAAATAATATCCAAATACATAACCTCAAACCACATGGAGAGGCTTCCCAATAGAAAGTCAGCATCTTGTGACCCCTGATTACTTTCCTGCTTGCTTGAAGGGGTTCTGGGGGCCTTGGGGACAGGAGGGAGAGCTGAGGAGTTTCCTGAAGGGCGCCTGAGCACGGACAGCCTGGGCTGGAAATGGGATTCCTGGCAGAGTTCCCCATTTGGCTGTATTTCGAGAGGGCCATGTTTTTTAGGATTCTAATCCTGTATTCAAACACCCTTAACAGCCTACCATCAACTTACCATCAATCTTTTCCTTCACATCAATTTAATGGGCTGAGCTCCAAGGTGGCAACCCTGAAGGTGGAATATAAGATCGTGGAGTTATGCTGGAATTCTCCGTAAGACTTTGCTCAAAGGAAAACACCCAGCTGGCCCTACAAACAACCCAGGCAGGGCCCAAAGCACCGCCATGGCCGTCTCCCAGTCCCAGCACCCGCCATCGCCGTGACGAAGTGTCGGAGAGGCGCTGTCCCGTCAGACGCTTTTTATGAAGAGGAAACTGGGTTTTCTGAGCCTCGTGAAGGGGGCAGGAGAGTGATGTGTGTCAGGACGCATGCAGGCCAGAAAAATGATGGATTTAACACGGATCTGGAAAGAAGTCCTACAAACCAAGGAAAGTCGGCAGGGAGGCCAAGCCTTGAGAACGTTCTGAGAAGGAACGGGGGCTGGGGGTCACGGAAGGTCCCAGACAGAAGGAGGGCGGGCCCCCCGATAAGGACACTGGAGTGGCTGAGGGATGAGGGCGTGGGGGGTCAGGGAAGGGGGCACCGCCTCCCCACAGAGAACCAGGATTTTTAAGGAGGCCCTGGGCAGTGGCCTTAGGAAAAGCTGAGCAGAGCCCAGCATCACACAGAGTGCCAGTGGAGACAGGGTTTGTTTATCCCCACAGCGGTGCAGGGTCTGAAGGATCCATGACTTGCTCTGATCTTCGCTGCCTTTTCAACCGGCAAGCTCAGCCCTGGGAGGAACACAAAACCAGCACCACCCTGAATGAAGGCTTCCTGCTGACCTGGCCCTGGGCTCAGGGAGGGAAGGGCTGCCGAACCTCGAACCTC
>NW_011888977.1:2925214-2927814 GCF_000151845.1 Pteropus vampyrus | reverse complement strand
ACTATTTCTTACATTTCTTTTTGTCTTTAGTCGAAATGCTGTTCAAAAATTACTTTTGGGTGAGTTTTTCTCCTCTCTAAATTTTATTTATTTGAAATAGAGCGAGGTTCTTTTGTTCTATCTATAATCCATTGAGAGTCACCTTCCCATCTTTTTTACTTTTGAGTATGTAATATGCTAATATGGTTTCCACAAAACTACACACAAATATCTTCAGAAAACTGCCATGCCTTGCTCTGTCTCTTCCGGCTTATCGTCATTCACTTCCTGCAGATAAATAGTCTCATTAGTTCCTGGTTTATTCTTCTCATGTTTCTCTTTGCAAAAATAAGCACATTTTTTTTTCTTATTCTCCTTCCCTTTACTCAGAGGATGGCATATTATAGTCTTCCGTTTTTGTTTTTGTTTTTGTTTTTCCAACATATCCCGGAAATTACTCCATATGACTTTATAGAGGACTGTCTCGATACTTTTACAACTGCACGGTGCTCCATCATGTGGATGGACCCTAGTTCATTCAACCACTCTATGGGCATTTAGGTTGTTTGCAATTACAGTGTTGCAGTGAATAACTTTGTGCATACGTACTTTCATTCTATTAGAGGTATATCTTCAGAGTGGATTTCAGCAGTGAGATTGCTGAAGCAAAGGTAAGTCCACATGTAGTTTATTAGATCATGCCAAATTTCCCTCCATATGGGGCATACCAATTTGCATTCTTATCAAGAGTTTGAGAGTGCCCATTTCCCCAAAGCCTTGACAACAGAATGTGTTGGCAGTGATGCTTTCAGATGGTTGTACTCTGAGAGGTGAGACATGATATTACATGACAGTTTTGATCTGCATTTATGCTGCGAGTGATGTTGAACAACTTTCCACATGTATAAAGGCCACTTTTTTATTTTTTGGTGAATTATCTCTTTACATCTTTGCTCCCTTTTCTGTTGGGTCTTTGGTATACTCCACCCTCAAGTTTTAATAGATTATCCCTGTATTTTTGATACATGTTATATTTTATTCCCCAAATTATCATTGCCCTTTGAATTTCCTTATTGTGCATTTTTTAACCATGGAAAATTTGTTTTTTTAAATTATTATTATTTTTGTTGTGCTTTCAACTGATAGATTTTTTTTTTTACTAAGTCTATTTTTTCTTTAGCGCTATTTAAGGTTCATAGCAAAACTGAGGGAAAGGTACTGAGATTTCCCACATGCCCCCTGCCCCACATATACATGGTCTCCCCTACTATCAACATCTCCCACCAGAGTGGTACATTCGTTACAAATGATGAACCTACATCGACACATCATTATCCGAAGTCTGTTGTTTACATTAGGGCGACTCTCGATTTGGACAAATGTATAATGGCATGCATTTACCATTATTACAGAGTAGTTTCACTGCCCTAAAAATCCTCTGTGCTCCATCTATTCATCCCCTCTCTCCCTGAGCCCCTGGCAACCATCTATCTTTTTAGCCTCTCCATAGTGTTACCTTTTCCAGAATGTCATACAGTTGGAATTATATAAAGCCTTTTCGGGTTGGCTTTTTTCATTTAGTAATATGCATTTAAGCACCCGCCATGTCTTTTCATAGCTTGATAGCTCATTTATTTTTAGTTCTGAATAACATTCCATTGTCTGAATATTTATCCATTCAGCTACTGAAGGACATCTTGGTTGCTTCCAACTTTTGGCGATTATGAATAAAGCTGCCATAAACACCTGAGTGCAGACTTTTCGTGTGGACTTAAGTTTTCAAATCCTTTGGGTAAATACCAAGGAGCGTGATTATTACATAGTATGGTAAGAGTATGTTTAGCTTTGTCAGAAACTGCCAGACTGCCTTCCAAAGTGGCCGTACCATGTCATATTCTCACCAGCAATGAATGAGCCTTCTGTTTCCCCACATCTTTGTCAGAGTTTGATGTTACCAGTGTTCTAGATTTTGGCGATTCTAATAGGTATGTAGTCGTATCTCATTGTTGTTTAAATTTGTATTTCCTTGATGACATATGATGTGGAACATCTTTTAATATGCTTATTTGCCATCTGCGTATCTTCTTTGGTGAGATGTTTGTTCTGGCTTTTAGCCCATTTTTATTTTTTATTTTTTTAGGTGAGGCAACCCTTGGTTGACCTCACAGATTGCAAAGAACTTGTCAGCTTACGATCCCTTATTTTGTATTTTTTATGCCTACAGCACCTGGTCTTTCTAGGTGGTCTCCCATCCAAGTACTAACCAGGCCCAACCCTGCTTAGCTTCCGAGATCAGATGGGATCGGGCTTGTTTAGGGTGGCATGGCCGTAGACTTGGCCCATTTTTAAATTGTCACTAAACCCAAGGTTATCTAGGTTGTCTCTTATGTTATCTTCTAGGAGTTTACAGTTTTGTATTTTACATTTAGGTCTGTGATCCATTTTGAGTTAATTCTGTGTGAAAGGTGTAAGATCTGTGTCTAGATTCATTTTTTTTTCTTCTTGCATGTGCACGTCCAGTCATTCCAGCACCATTTGTTGAAAAGACTATCTTTACTATCTTTGCTCCATTGTATTGCCTTTTCCCTTTTGTCAAAGGTCAGTTGACTATATTTATGGGG
>NW_011888977.1:2919250-2925164 GCF_000151845.1 Pteropus vampyrus | reverse complement strand
AGCTCATTTATTTTTAGTTCTGAATAACATTCCATTGTCTGAATATTTATCCATTCAGCTACTGAAGGACATCTTGGTTGCTTCCAACTTTTGGCGATTATGAATAAAGCTGCCATAAACACCTGAGTGCAGACTTTTCGTGTGGACTTAAGTTTTCAAATCCTTTGGGTAAATACCAAGGAGCGTGATTATTACATAGTATGGTAAGAGTATGTTTAGCTTTGTCAGAAACTGCCAGACTGCCTTCCAAAGTGGCTGTACCATGTCATATTCTCACCAGCAATGAATGAGCCTCCTGTTTCCCCACATCTTTGTCAGAGTTTGATGTTACCAGTGTTCTAGATTTTGGCGATTCTAATAGGTGTGTAGTCGTATCTCATTGTTGTTTAAATTTGTATTTCCTTGATGACATATGATGTGGAACATCTTTTAATATGCTTATTTGCCATCTGCGTATCTTCTTTGGTGAGATGTTTGTTCTGGCTTTTAGCCCATTTTTATTTTTTATTTTTTTAGGTGAGGCAACCCTTGGTTGACCTCACAGATTGCAAAGAACTTGTCAGCTTACGATCCCTTATTTTGTATTTTTTATGCCTACAGCACCTGGTCTTTCTAGGTGGTCTCCCATCCAAGTACTAACCAGGCCCAACCCTGCTTAGCTTCCGAGATCAGACGGGATCGGGCTTGTCTAGGGTGGCATGGCCATAGACTTGGCCCATTTTTAAATTGTCACTAAACCCAAGGTTATCTAGGTTGTCTCTTATGTTATCTTCTAGGAGTTTACAGTTTTGTATTTTACATTTAGGTCTGTGATCCATTTTGAGTTAATTCTGTGTGAAAGGTGTAAGATCTGTGTCTAGATTCATTTTTTTTTCTTCTTGCATGTGCACGTCCAGTCATTCCAGCACCATTTGTTGAAAAGACTATCTTTACTATCTTTGCTCCATTGTATTGCCTTTTCCCTTTTGTCAAAGGTCAGTTGACTATATTTATGGGGATGTATTTCTGGGCTCTATTTTCTTCTATTGATATAATTGTCTGTTCTTTTATCAATGTCACACTGTCTTGATTATTATAACTGTATAATGAGTTGTGAAGTCAAATTGTGTCTTTTTTTTTTAATCAATACCACACTATCCTGATTACTATAACTGTATAATGAGTTGCAAAGCTGAGTAGTGTCTGCCCTCAACTTTGTTCTTCCCTTTTAATACTGAGTTGGCTGTTTGGGTCTTTTGTCTTTCTATATAAACTTTAGAATTAGTTGGCCAATATCCACAAAATAACTTGCTAAGATTTTTATTGGGATTGAATTAAATCTGTAGATCAAGTTGAAAAGAACTAACATTTCGACAATATTAAGTCTTCCTATCCATGAACTTAAGATATCTCTTCATTTATTCAGTTCTTTGATTTTGTTCATCAGAGTTTTATAGTGTTTCTCACATAGATCTTGTACCTATTTTCTTAGATTTATACTCAAATATTTCATTTTAAGGGTGCTAATGTAAATGGTATTGTGTTTTTAGTTTCAAATTCCACTTGTTCATTGCTGGTATATAGAAAAGCAATTGACTCTTGTATATTAACCTTGTACTCTGCGACCTTGTTGCAATCACTTATTAGTTCTAGGAGTTTTTTTGTTTGTCAACTCTTTAAGGTTTTCTACCTTGACAATTATGTCATCTGTAAAGAGTTTTATTTCTTCTTTCCCAATCTGTATACCTTTTATTTCCCTTTCTGTCTAATTGAATTAACTAGAACTTTCAGTATGGTGTAGAAAAGAAGTGACTTGTTCTTGATCTTAGTGGGGAAACTTCGAGCTTTTCACCGTTAAGTATAATGTTAGCTATAGGTTTTTGTAGATAGTCTTAATCAAGTTGAAGTTCTTCTCTATTCCTAGTTTACTAAAAGATTTTTATCATGAATAGGCATTAGATGTTGTCAAATGTTTTTTATGCCTTTATCGATATGATCGTATATTTTTCTTTTTCATCTATTGATATGATGGATTACTTTAATTGCTTTCTAATGTTGAAGCAGATTCTGTGTATCTGGAATAAATCACACTTGATTATGCTGTATAATTCTTTTATACTTTATTGGATTTAATTTGCTAATATTTTGTTGAGGATTTTTGCATATATATTTATGAGAGATATTGTAATAATTATGTATAGTGCCAGGTGGGTACTAGACTAATCAGGGGGATCACTTCATAAATTATATAAATGTCTAACCACTATGCTCTACACCTGAAACTAATATAAAATAATATCGAATGTCAACTCTAGTTGAAAAATAAAAGTTAAAAAACCAATGTTCACTTCTTCCTGTGTTTTGTTTTGTTTTGGAATGCATCTATTTCTGTTCTTAAGTTTTGGATTTACATCTCAAGGTGAATTTCATATATTCAAATGCTTGTTTGAGAATATCTAATTTAGTTTGGAGTATGATGTTTCTCTTTTCTTCTTCATTTTATTTGGAGAGGGCAGTAATTTTTAATCACCTGAAATATTTTGACTCTTGTATTCTGTTTATTTTTTATAATAGCTTTGTATTTTTTTCTTTTGTTAACATTGTCCCAAAATTTCAGCTCCTCCATCCCACAAAATGAGTGTGTATGTATGCATATACACTCTCAGGGGGAGAGAGAGGGAAGCGGGTAAAGGAAGAGGGAGAGAGAGAGAGAGAGAGAGAGAGAGAGAGAGAGAGACTGAGACTGCATTTTTTTCATGGTAGCTCTGAAAGTATCTGAGCCAGGATGAAAATGGAAAATCTAGAAGCTTGGATTTCTAGACTATCTTCTTTTTTTTTTGATTCCCTTCAAAGAGGGCAGATTCTTCATTTTATAGATGAAGACTTCTTACATATCTGCATTTTATAGATGGGATTGGATGGTTTACAAGATTCTGGGTCCAACAGTACTCTTTTGTTAGGATAGCAAAGAGCCTTAGGGGTGAGCAGAGAAGGGGCTGTGTGCTCTTCCACGTTTTCATGTCTTGCATGATCCTAAATTTCTTTCCTAATTTTTTCTCGTCATCATGCTATCTCTGTAGGGCACCTTCCCCTTGCTCCCTAGAACTGCCTTCTGAGAAGCCTCCTTCAATCTTGTATGTACTTCTAAGAGCCTTTTCTGTAGTGTTCTGATTTATCAAAACTCTTTTTCTGGTATTGTCACATTTATGATGGATTTTTCTCTTGCTGGGAGTGTTCTTAGCTCAGTCTCCACTTCTGTTTTCCAGACTCTTTCTACTCCCACCCAGTTTTCTGCAGTAAGAACTCAAGAAATAACTGTTTGAAATTAGTGTTTATTTTTCTATCTACAGTTAACTTTTAAATTTTAATGTTCTTTGTTATGTAGATATACTGAAGGCAAAGAATTTGTGTGGTTTTGCTCTTGTTCTCCACGATTTTTAAAGAATGTTTGAAAAGATTCAGATTTAGGTGGCCGCTATTATCTTGGCTGCCAAAAAATCCCAACTGTTACCCCCACGTCTTTTTAATAGGGAACTGTTCATACCGTGAAATGAGTAACTTTGGGGAAGTGCCGAGGTTACTTTTGAATGAAAAGAGCAATGAATTTGGGCATAGGAATTAAATACAAGGGAGTGTGTGTCCACTCAAAACTAACCTACTCCATAAAGAGGCTGTGTTCCCTTAGAAAGTAGTCACTGGTCACCTTTTGACAAGAGCATGCCCTGAGTTTTCTCTGTGATTGCCCGTCTGCAGTTGGCTCACAACAAGGATTTCAGATAGAGAGGATGCTCTTCGTGAAGGCTAGGTTAGCTTTTTGCTGAGCCTTTTTAAAAGTTAGAGTCTCCAAAAGAAGGAACCAAGATCACTCTCAGTATCTTGAAAGAGGTGTGACTGTAGGTTTCTCTACCTCTCCTAGTTCTGCTGACTTTTTATTGAATAAGACAAACTGAGGATCCTAATATTTTATCATGAGGAAATGTTCCTTGTACCTCTGGTAATGCTTCTTTCTTTAAAGCTTCATTTATGTAATATTAGTATAGTTACACCAGCTATTTTTTTGGTTGCTGTTTGAATGATTTTTTTCGTTCCATATTTTTATTTTTCAAACATTCTGTTTTATAATTAAGATATGTCTATTATAATTAACATATAGATGGATTTTGTTGCATATATTTTTACCTAGTCTCTAATAATCTTAGTCATTAAGTTACAGTAGCCTATTTGTACTTAATGAATTACTCTTTGTGTTTATATCTACTATAATTTTTTTCCATTTGACTCATCTATGTTCCCCTTTTTCTCATGTCTTCCCTTTTTTTCGGATTGTTAAATATTTTTATTATTCCATTATTTCCCTCTACGAACTTTTACAAGTGTTTTAATGGTTACCCCAGAGATTAAAACAGGCATTTATTTATTACAATCTAATACAAATTATTACCTCTGCCACTCCCTGATAATATAAACTTAGAATAACTTAACTCTCTTTAAACCCTACTGCTTTTTGTGTTTTTGTGGTCGTGCATTTTAATTCTACATATACTTTAAACCCACAATTTATTTGATCATTGCTTTGTATAGCCAATATTCAAGACATATTCATTCGTATATCCATATATTTATTCTTTCTGTTGCTTTCTATTTCTTTCTGCAGTTGCATGTTTTTCTCTGGGGTCATTTTCCTTGTGTCTGAAGAACTCTCTTTAGTATTTATTTGGGGGCAGTTTTTCTGGCAACGAAGTCTCAGCTTTTACTTGACTGAATGTGGCTTTATTTCACCTTCATTTTTGCAGGATAATTTAAGTAGGCACAGAATTCTAGATTGGTCGATACTCTTTTTCAGCACTTCGGAGATATTCTATTGCCTTCACACTTCCATCCTTTCTGTTGAGAAGGTAGCTGTCAGTCTCAATGCTGCTTCTTTGAAATTTTCTAAGATTTTGTCCTTAGTTTTAAGAAGTCTTAATATGATCCGTCCAGGTGTGGCTTTCTTTGTATTTATCATGCTTCTGATTCTGTGGATTTTGGAGGGTTGATTTCTTTCATTATCTTTTCAAATATTGTGTTTTTTTGTCATATTTTATCTCTTTTCTCAAGACTCCAATTACTGCATGTTAAACTTTTAACCATATCTAAGTTATCTTCAAGATTTCTTCCTATATTTTACATTATTTTTTTTCTTGCTTCAGTTTGGTTATGTTCTATTAACCTGTCTTCCAGCTTACCAACTCTGTCTTCTGCTTCTGTTTAATATGTGCTCTTTCTTTCGAGATATTAAATTTTTTTCTTCAGTTCTAGAATGGCCTTAATGAATTTCTCCATCTTTCCCTCTATTTTCTTGAACTTATTCAGCATAGTTATATTTAAAGTCTTTGCTTTTCGCTGATTCACTTCTTGGTCTGTTTCTAAGATCTGTGTTTACTCTTGGTTTTTGGTCACGTGGTCCTGTCTTTTGTCCTGACAAGTAATTTTTAATTGAATGTTAAGCATTGTGAATAAAGTATGTTATAGAGGCTCTTGTTGATCTATTTTCCTCTAAGAAGTGCCACCCTTCCCTCTGCTAAGGTGGTCTTAATCCAGCCAGGTACTCTGCTGAGTCAAGTGGATTTCATCCCTGGCAAACTCAGTCTCCCTCTAGCTGTCCTTTGGTCCTTTAGGGTTTTCAACTAGATAGCCTGATATGCTCTTTTTGACCCCTACCTTTGATGGGTCCTGAAGTCTAAACCTTGTTGTGACTCTACTTCTCCAGGGCCTCTCATATATCCCATTTCTGTATAGCCCCAGAAATCACCACATGACCCCAGGGGTCATATTCTTGAAACCCCTGAAGTCTCCACCAAGAGTTCCACTGATTCTCTGTCCCCCAGCAGTGACCCCTCGGTACAAAGCCACAGGGATTCCCAGCCTCCTGCCCATGTCTACAATCAGTAGATGC
>NW_011888977.1:2916904-2919200 GCF_000151845.1 Pteropus vampyrus | reverse complement strand
ACTCTGCTGAGTCAAGTGGATTTCATCCCTGGCAAACTCAGTCTCCCTCTAGCTGTCCTTTGGTCCTTTAGGGTTTTCAACTAGATAGCCTGATATGCTCTTTTTGACCCCTACCTTTGATGGGTCCTGAAGTCTAAACCTTGTTGTGACTCTACTTCTCCAGGGCCTCTCATATATCCCATTTCTGTATAGCCCCAGAAATCACCACATGACCCCAGGGGTCATATTCTTGAAACCCCTGAAGTCTCCACCAAGAGTTCCACTGATTCTCTGTCCCCCAGCAGTGACCCCTCGGTACAAAGCCACAGGGATTCCCAGCCTCCTGCCCATGTCTACAATCAGTAGATGCTCCCAGCTGTAGGAGTTGGCACACCTCTCTGGTCTTCCCCTCTCCAAAGTCCTCCTCCTATTCACATCACCTGAGCAATTCCTGATACTTTCCAACAGATGGTTCCATGATCTGTAGAGTTTTCTATTTGTTCTCAGAAAGAGTAATGGCCTCGTGCTGGCTCTCATTCCCACCTGGAACTCACTGTTGGGATCCAGAAGCCAGTAGCATTGTGGCTCCCTATGTTAGTGCTTCCTTGAGTGAGACCAGGAAAGTGCCTGCTATTTGGGCCAGATGTCATTCACCATGTACAAAACCTGGAGCACTGCTCGTAAATGGAAAAACCAGTGAGGTCTCAGCTCTGCTGAGATGCTTTGGGATTCATAATGAGGAGTGAGTATAGTGAATCCCAGACTTCCCAGTGTCAGAGAACAATGCCGGCCACTTTCTTGTTTCACTAAAGTGCATTGAACAGGCCAGGGTTGGCTCTGTCACAGGATGCCGTCTCTTCCTGGCCTTGGTTTCCTCATCCCCGAATCTATAAAACAGGCTTCCTACAGTCTTGAGGGCTCAAGTGAGATGATGTAAGAGGAAATACTTTGTCATTTGTAAAATGCTCTCTGTGGGCTGTTATCACGCTCTGGCACTGCATCTCCTCTCCTGTCCAGCAAAAGCCTCACTGGTCACATGGGTATTTCTCTCTGAGGGGGTTGTAGGGCCAGAATACATATTTTTGCAGAAAAGCCAAAATGTGGTAGTCTCTGGAGGGAAGGAAAGCCTCTACGTGCACCCTCCAGGCTATGGCAAAGGATGGGTCTTGCACAACCACCTGCCCCAGGTAAGAGATGCTGTTCAGCCTGCTGCATATCTGACACATACCATCTCAGGTCAGCTAGGGCCTGAGTATACATTTCCTGTGGCTGACCACAAACTGGGAGACTTAAAACAACAGACATTTATTCTCTCACAATTCTGGAGGCCAGGAGTCAAAGATTAAGATGTTGGCAGGATTGGTTCCTCCTGGGGTCTCTGAGGAAGAATTCCTTCCTTGCCTTTCTCCAAGTTTCTGGTGGCTCCAGGCGTTCCTTGTCATACAGATGCATCCCTCTAATCGCCGCCTCCATTTTCCCAGAGCCTCATCCTGTGTCCTTTCTCCTTTCTCTTCTAAGTACATTGAATTTAGGGCCCATTCTAATCCAAGATGATCCCATCTCAGAATCCTTTACTTGATCACAACTGCAAAGACTCTTTTTTCCAAATAAAGTCGCATTCACAGCTCCGGGGCTTTGGAATATCTTTTTGGGAGTCACCTTTAACACACTATACCATGCTTTCGAACTTTTTTTAATTAGTTTTGAGTAAGCAGTACATTAGTTAGACATTTATATAGTTTATAAAACGATCCCCCTAATTTCTCTTTCTCTCCTCTGGCTCTCCACCCAGCCATCACATTAATACTAACTACTTTCCCTATGTCGTGCTCCCCATCCCCGTGACCATCTATCAACTACTAATTTGTACTTCTTTAACTCTTCACCCCATTCTCCCAGCCCCACTGCTCCCCTCCCTTCTGGCCGTCGCCAGATTGTCCTCCGTATTTGTGAGTCTGTTTTTGATTATTTTGTTCTTTTCGTTTCTTAGATTCCTCATATAAGTGAAATCATATGGTGTTTATCTTTCTCTGTTTGACTTATTTCACTCAGCATAATAACCTCTAGGTCCATCCATGTCATTACAAATGGTAGGATTTCATTTTTTTTTTTTTATGGCTGAGTAATATTCCATTGTATATATGAACCATAACTTCTTTATCCAATCGTCTGTTGTTGGGCATTTAGGTTGCTTCCATATCTTAGCTATTGTAAATTGTGCTGGCATGAACATAGGAGTGTATAGATCTTTACAAATTATTGTTTTGGTTTTTCTTTGGATAAACACCCAGAAGTGCAATTACTGGGTCAAAAGGTA
>NW_011888977.1:2902998-2916854 GCF_000151845.1 Pteropus vampyrus | reverse complement strand
AGTATACATTTCCTGTGGCTGACCACAAACTGGGAGACTTAAAACAACAGACATTTATTCTCTCACAATTCTGGAGGCCAGGAGTCAAAGATTAAGATGTTGGCAGGATTGGTTCCTCCTGGGGTCTCTGAGGAAGAATTCCTTCCTTGCCTTTCTCCAAGTTTCTGGTGGCTCCAGGCGTTCCTTGTCATACAGATGCATCCCTCTAATTGCCGCCTCCATTTTCCCAGAGCCTCATCCTGTGTCCTTTCTCCTTTCTCTTCTAAGTACATTGAATTTAGGGCCCATTCTAATCCAAGATGATCCCATCTCAGAATCCTTTACTTGATCACAACTGCAAAGACTCTTTTTTCCAAATAAAGTCGCATTCACAGCTCCGGGGCTTTGGAATATCTTTTTGGGAGTCACCTTTAACACACTATACCATGCTTTCGAACTTTTTTTAATTAGTTTTGAGTAAGCAGTACATTAGTTAGACATTTATATAGTTTATAAAACGATCCCCCTAATTTCTCTTTCTCTCCTCTGGCTCTCCACCCAGCCATCACATTAATACTAACTACTTTCCCTATGTCGTGCTCCCCATCCCCGTGACCATCTATCAACTACTAATTTGTACTTCTTTAACTCTTCACCCCATTCTCCCAGCCCCACTGCTCCCCTCCCTTCTGGCCGTCGCCAGATTGTCCTCCGTATTTGTGAGTCTGTTTTTGATTATTTTGTTCTTTTCGTTTCTTAGATTCCTCATATAAGTGAAATCATATGGTGTTTATCTTTCTCTGTTTGACTTATTTCACTCAGCATAATAACCTCTAGGTCCATCCATGTCATTACAAATGGTAGGATTTCATTTTTTTTTTTTTATGGCTGAGTAATATTCCATTGTATATATGAACCATAACTTCTTTATCCAATCGTCTGTTGTTGGGCATTTAGGTTGCTTCCATATCTTAGCTATTGTAAATTGTGCTGGCATGAACATAGGAGTGTATAGATCTTTACAAATTATTGTTTTGGTTTTTCTTTGGATAAACACCCAGAAGTGCAATTACTGGGTCAAAAGGTAGATCCATTTTAAATTTTTTGAGAAACCTCCAGACCGTTTTACATAGTGGGGGTACCAATTTGCAATCCCACCAACAGTGTATGAGCGTTCCCTTTTCTCCACTTCCTCCCCAACACTTGTTGTTCTTTAATTTATTGATGATAGCCATTCTGACAGGTAGGAGGTGAAATCTCATTGTGGTTTTAATTTGCATTTCTCTGATGATTAATGGCCTTGAGCATCTTTTCATGTCTATTGGCTATCTGTATTTCTTTTTGGAGAAATATCTGTTCAGGTCTTCTGCCCATTTTCTAATTGAATTTTTTGGGTTTTTTGGTGTCGAGTTGTATGAGTTCTTTATATATTTTGAATATTAACCTCTTATCAGATGTATAATAAGCAAATATCTTCCCCAAATCAGTCGGTTGACTTTTTGTTTCATTGATGGTTTTCTTTGCTGTACAAAAACTTTTTAGTTTGATATACTCCCATTTGTTTATTTTTTTCTTTTGTTTCCCTTGCCCAAGGAGATATATCCAAAAAGAAATTACTACTAGCAATATCAGAAAGTTTATTGCCTATGTTTTCTTCTAGAAGTTCTATGGTTTCGGATCTTACATTTAAGTCTTTAATACATTTTGAGTCTATTCTTGTATATGGTGTAAGAAGGTGGTCCAGTTTCTTTCTTTTCTTCTTTTTTTTTTTTTTTGCATGTATCTGTCTAATTTTCCCAACATCATTTATTGAAGAGACTGTCTTTACCCCATTGTATATTCTTTCCTCCTTTATCATATATTAAGTGAGCATATAGGCATGGATTTATTTCTGGGCTCTCTATTCTGTTCCATTGATCAATGTATCTCTTTTTATGCTAGTACCATGCTGTTTTGATTACTGTAGCCTTGTAGTATAGTTTGATATCAGGTAGTGTGATACCTCCAACACTGTTCTTCTTTCTCGAGATTGCCGTACCTATTTGGAGTCTTTTATGATTCTATATGAATTTTAGGATTATTTGTTCTAGCTCTCTGAAAAATGCCATTGATGATTTGATAGGGACTGCATTGAATCTATAGATTGCCTTGGGTAGTATGGCCATTTTAATGATGTTGATTCTTCCTACCCGTGGGCACGGTATATACTTCCATTTATTATATCTTCTTCAATTTCTCTTTTCAATGACTTATAATTTTCTGAGAACAGATCTTTTACCTCCTTGGTTAATTTGATTTCCAGGTATTTTATCGTTTTCGATGCAATTGTTTTCTTAATTTCTTAATTTCTGTTTCTAAAAGTTCATCATTAGTGTATAAAAATGCCACTGACTTCTAAATATTAATTTCGTATCCTGTTACTTTACTGAATTAATTCATCAATTCTAACAGTTTTTTGGTGGAATCTTTAGGGTGCTCTCTATATAGTATCATGTCATTGACAAATAACGAAAGTTTTACTTCTTCCTTTCTAATTTGGATACCTTTTATTTCTCTCATCTTATTGCTGTGGCTTAGACTTTCAATACATTGTTGAAGAGGAATGGTGAAAGTGAGCATCCTTGTCTTGTTTCTGATCTTAAGAAAAACGTCTTTTAGCCTTTTCCCATTGAGTATGATGTTAGCTGTAGGTTTGTTACATATGGCCTTTATTATGTTGAGGTATGTTCCTTTTATTCCCACTTTGCTGAGAGTTTTTATCACAAACAGATGCTACATTTTGTGAACCTATTTTCTGCATCTATTGACATGATCATATGGTTTTTAGCTTCCAATTTATTAATGTGGTGTATCACATTAATTGATTTGTGGATATTGTACCAACCTTGCATCCCAAGAATAAATCCGATTTGATCATGGTGTATGATATTTTTAATATATTGCTGAATTTGGTTTGCTAATATTTTGTTGAGGATTTTTGCATCAATGTTCATAAGAGATATTGGCCTATAGTTTTCTTTTTTTGTAATGTCTTTGTCTAGTTTTGGAATCAAGGTAATGGTGGGCTCATAAAAGGAGTTATGGAGCCTTCCCTCTTCTTGAATTTTTTGGAATCATTTGAGAAGAATAAATATTCATTCTTCTTTGAATGTTTGGTAAAATTTGCCTATGAAGCCATCTAGTTTAGGACATTTGTTTTATGGTAGGTTTTTGATTACTGATTCAGTTTCATTGGTGGTAATCAGTCTATTCAGATTTTCTGTTTCTCCTTGACTCATTCTTGGGAGAGTGTATATTTCTAGGAACATATCCATTTCCTTCAGATTGTCCAATTTGTTGCGTATAATTTCTCGTAGTATTTTCTTATGATCCTTTGTATATCTGTGAAGTCTATAGTTATTTCTCCTCTTTCATTTCTGATTTTATCTATCTGAGTTCTCTCTTTTTTTCCTTGATGAGTCTGGTTAAGGATCTGTCAATTTTGTTTATCCTTTCAAAGAATTAGCTCATGGTTTAATTAATCTTTTATATTGTTTTTCTAGATTCTATTTTGTTTATTTCCGTTCTGATCTTCATTATTTCTTTCATTCTATTGACTTTGGGCTTTGTTTGCTATTCTTTTTCTAGTTCTTTTAAGTGTAAGGTTAGTTTGCTTATTCGAGCTTTTTTTAAAATTTCTCGAGGTAGGCCTGTATTGCTATAAATTTCCCTCTTAGGACTGCTTTCGCTGTATCTTATAGATTTTGAATCATCATGTTTTCATTTTCATTTGTCTCTAAGTATCTTTTGATTTCTTCCTTGATATCATCGATAACGCATTTGTTGTTTAGTAGCATGTTATTTAGCCTCCATGTGTTTGTGTATTTTCCAGTTTTGTTCTTGTAGTTGATTACTAGTTTCATACCATTGTGATTGGAGAAGATGGTTGACATCATTTCAATCTTTTTTAACTTTATTGAGACTTGTTAAATTTATTGAGACCGGAGGCCTAACATGTGGTCTATCTCGGAAAATATTCCCTGTGCGCTTGAGAAGAATGTATATTATGCTGCTTTGGGGTAAAATGTTCCGAAAATATCTATTAAATCCATCTGGTCTAGTGTGTCTTTTAGGCCCATTGTTACCTTGTTGATTTTTTGTCTGAAAGATCTGTCCATTGGTGTCAATGGGGTATTAAATTCTTCTACTATGAGTGTATTACTGTTGATCTCTCCTTTTATGTCAGCCAATAATTGCTTTACGTATGTAGGTGTTCCTATGTTGAGTGTATATAAGTTTACTAGGGTTATGTCCTCTTGATTTATTGATCCCTTTATCATTACGTAATGCCCTTCTTCGTCACTTATTACAGCCTTTGTTTTAAAGTCTGTTTTATCTGCTATAAGTATTGTTACCCTGTTGTTCCATTTCCATTTGCATGAAATATCTTTTTTCATCCCTTTACTTTCAGTCTGTGAGAGTCATTTGATCTTGAGTAGGTCTTTTGTAGACAGCATATGGGTCTTGTTTTCTTATCCATTTGGTTATTCTAGGTCTTTTAATTGGAGCATTTAATCCATTTACATTTAAAGCGATTACCAATAGGTACATAGTTATTGCCATTTTATTATTCATATTTCTTTTTTCTTTTTTACCCCTTCTCTTTTACATTTAACATTTAGTTAAATGTAAAAGAGAAGGGGTAAAAGTACCTTTAACATTTCTTGTAATACTGGCTTGAAGGTGATGAATTCCTTAAACTTTTCTGTTTGGGAAGTTTTTTATCTCACCTTCCACTTTAATTGAAAGCCTTGCTAGGTAGAATATTCATGGTGGTAGATTCTTGTTTTTCATAACTTTGAATATTTCTTTCCAGTCCCTTCTGGCCTGCAAAGTTTCCATTGAAAAATCAACAAATACTCTTATGGGGGTGCCCTTGTAAGTAATTAGCTGCCTTTTTCTTGCTGCTTTTAAAATTCTCTCTTTGTCTTTGACCTTTGGCATTTTAATTATAATGTGTCCTGGTGTGGGTCTGTTTGACTTCCCCTTGTTTGGGACTCTGTGCTTACCGAACTTGTATGTCTAATTCCTTTGCCAGATTAGGGAAGTTTTCTATCATTATTTCTTCAAATAGATTCTCAATCTCTTGCTCTCTCTCCTCCTTCAGGTACTCCTATGATCTGGATATTGTTACACTTCATGTTGTCCCAGAGGTCTCTTAAACTATCCTCATTTTTTAAAATCCTTTTTCATTGTTGTTGTTGTTATTCTGATTGGGTGTATTCTGCTCCCTTGTCTTCCAGTTCACTGATTTGGCCTTATGCTTTGTCCAATCTACTGTTAAATTCTTCTATGTATTCTTCATTTCAGTTATTGTATTCTTCATTTCTGTCTGGTTTTTTTTTATGGTTTCTATGTCCTTTTTTATGCTTACTATCTCTCTGTTGAGGTTCTCATTGTGCCCGTCCATTCTCCCCCTAAGTTCATTGAGCATCCTTATAACCATTATTTCGGACTCTGTCTCTGGTAGGTTGCTTGCTTCCATTTCATTTAGCTTATTTTCTGGAGTTTTCTCCTCTCGTTTTATTTGTGGCATGTTTCTTTGTTTTCTCATTCTATTAGCCACTCTGTGTTTGTTTCTCTGTGTTAGGAATATTTGTTTTGCCTCTCAGCCTTAGCCAGATGGCTTTATGTGGAAGGTGTCCTGTCTGGCCCAGTGGCACACTCTCCCTGATCTCCTGAGCCGGGGGCTCTGAACATGATCTTTGTGTGGGTTGTGTGTGATCTTTTGTTGTCGCTAAGCCTTTATCGGTGGATGAGATTAACGCCAGGCTGACTAACTATGGGAACTAGCTGCACCCACAGGGTAAGAGATGCTGTGTCGGGGCTGACCCCATTGAGTGGGATTTGCCCTAGCAGGCTCGTGTACTTGTTATAACCGCCCTTTGTGTATACTGCTAATAGGGCTAGTCAGGAGTTGTTCTATTGTGGTCTGGTGCCAGCCTTCAGGTGCACTGGTTTTGTGGCCCCTTGGGAGGGGATCCCCAGTAGGCCAAGATCAGCCGCTCCCTTTGATTGCTCAGGGCTACCTAGTGGGAGCTACACAGTGATCCGCAGATGGTTGTTGCCTATGCTGGATCTATAGGTAAGTGGAAGAGACAACACTGTAGGCAGTTGTCCGATTTTCCCCGTTCCTGACCGGGGGCAGTTTAGCAGAGGGACCAGTGCTCCTCAAGGCCTGACACTGCCTGTCAGTGGTCCGTAAGTCTCTGAAACTGGAAGAGTCTCTGGGTGACATGCGTGTTGGGTGGTGCAGGGACCTCGAGAGTATCCTGGATCTATTGAGTAAATTTCCTCCTGCCACTGCAATGTCAGCTTACATGCCAGCACTGTTTCTGTACAAGGTTCCAATCATAGCAAGGTCAGCTGCTGCCCACCTCGGGCCTGCAAACACCCAAGCTCTGTTTAAGAATTACTGAAGCTCATGGCGTGAGTGTGTATCCTGCCACCAAATGCTTCTCCTGGGTGAATGGGCTTTGCGTGGACCGCACAAACTGAGTGCTGTTGTTGCTGTTGAATTCGTAACCCAAGAAAAGCACAGGAGGGGACTGGGCTGCCTGGGAGCAGGCTTGCCACAGGTAATTTGTGGGTTAGTTGGGGTGTTGTCTTAGTGAAGCATGGGGCCGTAAGGCCTACACACCACTAGATTTGCTGCTAGCTCTGGGACTGCGGGCTCCCACCAAAATCAGATATCACTGCGTGACCTACTGTTGTCTGTGATGAGCCCATAAAACCCCTGAGATTTGTCCAAGTGATACTGTATCTTGTGCTAGCAGCAGTGATCTTCCTGTCACTGTATTCCCCGAACTTTGCTCACTTTGCAGGCTGAGATTTGTTGACTGAGCAGAATGCACCTCCCCAGGGCAGGGGCAGCTGCCTATCAACGTGCTGTGGGCACTTTGTGTATTGGATGGGGCAGGATCTCAGAGAGTCAACGGCCATCAGGCCAATAGCCTCAGTTTTCTGCAATTTCTATGTCTGCACATTCCCGCAGTAGTCACAGATCACTGGGAGACAAGCTGCTGTCTGGGGTGGTCTCACAGACCCTGTGATACCCTCGAGAGATATTGCAGTTCATACAGGCAGTAGTGATCTACCCACAACCGTTTTCTCAGAAATGCGCTCACTGTGAAGAGGAATTTTCCACTCAAATGGCTAACCTTGTAATGAGCTCTTTGTTCTGCTTCTGTAGACATGCTTGCCGCATAGGCCGAAGGGCAGAGCGATCTCAAGATCAACTGAAGACTCATCCTCCCCTTTGATTGTTCTGTCTTGAAACAGACATATTACCTAAATTCCTGTTCGAAAATCTCATGCTCTGTAACTGCCCATAGCCCATAGCAACTCCTATGTGCACGTGTAACCCATAGCAACCCTCACGGTCTGTAACTGTCTGAGGACAAATCAACCTATCAGCCCATGCCAACTGTAACAGCGTGGATATAAAAGCTTGGGGTCCAGATCTTCAGAGCACTAGCTCTTCTGGGACTGCCAGCATAATAAACCTAAGTTCTTCAACTCTCCAAGTAGTACTTGGTTTCTCCCCGGTCTCATTTTGCAACATTTCTGCAACTGCACTAGCCAAAGTCTGTCGCCTGCACAGACTGCACAACCCCCGAGAAAAGCAGGGCAGGAGAGGCTGTCTGGCAATGGGCTGCAGGCACTTTATGGCTTGGGTGAAGCGGGATCTCAGGGAGGACAAGGGCCGTCAGGCCGTTACGGCCTCAGTTTTGCTGCAACTTCTGTGCCTGGACATTCCACTATAGTCACAGATTACAGTGAGACCAGCTGCCATCTGGGATGGTCCCACAAACCTCTGCAATCCCTTGATGCAATATTGCAGCTCTTGCAGGCAGCAGAGGTCTGCCTGCAACTGATTTTCCTGCAGTGCCCTGCCTGTGCTAGCCAAAGTTAGTTACCCGTGTGGATTGGGGGTTGGGGGTGGGGCAGGGCAGTGGCAGTTGACTGCCCATGGGCCATCTGGGGCAATTTGTGGGTTAGGTGGGGTGGGGTCTCAGGGAAACAATGGCCATCAGATCAATACAACCTCAGTCTTGCTGCAACTTCGGTGACCTTTCACACGTTCCCAAGAAAATCTCAGATCACAGCAAGACCAGCTGCCGTCTAGGACTGGCCCACAGATCCTCAAGATCCACCCAAGTTCATGTTGGCAGCAGTGATCTGCCTGAAACTGTCGCAGAAATGCGTGCTCACAGCGCTGGCTGCCAGCTGTGAATGTTTGGCCCTGAATAGGTGCAGGGCGGGGCAGCCATCCAGGAACAAAAGCCCCAGGCAATCTGTAGGTTGGGTGGGGAGGGCTGATCTCCTCAGACTAGCAGCTTCCTAATGGCCTTGTGGGAGGAGTCTGCACAGTCAAGCTGGCCGGGTCTGTAGGTTGCCCCAGTTAGGGGGCTAGACTAAGGCACAAAGGTGGCTGCCTTTCCAACCTTTGTTCTGGCTCCAGGTACTGCAGTCTTTCCTCGTATGAATCTTGCACGAGCCCCAGGTGAATGTCTGCAGGTGAGAGAGCCTGTGGGTCCTTCAAAGGAGCGTCTAGGGTTTCAGTCTCCTTCCGTCTCACCCAGACGGCCAGAATCCCCTCTGGTTTTTACAGTCAGAGTTACTGGAAACTCCTCCCTGGGCGGGGACCCTGGGCTGGGGAGCCCCTGAATGAGGCCAGGACTCCCCTCTCCTTCGGGGGGAGCTTCTGCAGCTTCGCTCTCCCTCTCGGTGATCCTCCACCACTCGTGGGTGCGGGTCCAGCCTGGTTTGTAATTTTGCCCCTCCTACCGACTTCAATGTGGCTCCTTTCTATTATCAGATGTATGTGTTGTGGTCAACCAGACTTCAGGTGATTCTCTATGTTGATTATTTTATAATTTGGTTGTGATTTCAATGTGGACCTGGGAGAAGGCGAACCCTGCTTTTACCTAGTCCGCCATCTTCCTCGGAGCCCTCAGACTTTTCTGAGATCCGCAACAAGGAATACATTTTTCGTCTTGATCCTAAACACATGCACACTGTCACATCCACGGATGAAATACAATCTCATACGATACTAATCCTTACTTGGTGTGACACATAAACATCTATTCTATTCTATTCTCCCTTTTCTTCCACACTGGTTGCAAAGTCTCTAAATCGACTCCCAGCCTAATCAACTAATGGCCTGCAGCCTGAACCAAAGGCTTCTTTTATGAGGCACCAAGTTTTCTGTATAGCACCTGACATTTCAGTTCCACTCCTGAGGTAATCATACTGATTAGTGAAGGGGAGTAGAAGCCAGTTGCATAAAGCCTTACACACCCAAGTAAAAACCTTCAGCACAAAGATGTTCACAGCAGCGCTATTTATAATAGGGAAGGATGGGAACACCCTCAGTGTTCACTAATGGGGGAAGGGGGTCCACTGGATGTTATGCAGCCCAAAGACTATGCTTAGAAATGGATTTGAAACATGGAGAAAATCTCCCAACAAAGTGTCAAGTGAAGAATTTAAAGAAGGATGTATACTCGGGTACAGTGCTACAGCTGTGGTGCTCAGAGCGGCACCTAGTGCAGGGGAGACAGTATGTGTTTGCTGAGTGAATAAGTGAGCAATACCCTGGGAGAAGACT
This sequence comes from Pteropus vampyrus, assembly GCF_000151845.1. Lineage (NCBI taxonomy): Eukaryota > Metazoa > Chordata > Mammalia > Chiroptera > Pteropodidae > Pteropus > Pteropus vampyrus. Next base: position 2,907,220 of record NW_011888977.1, on the reverse strand, counting down.
AAAAAAGATTTGCTTCCAATCTCGTGTCTCCTCTATTTTCCGCGAGTCTCATCAGTCTTCTTGTGACACAACCCAGAGCTCCACACAACCCCATCCACAGGGCCCAGTGAATGTTTGTTGAATGAATGAATAAATGACGAAGGGACGGATGGATGATGATTTGGGCATTTTTATTGTTGTCCGGATTTCCCTGATCTTTTGTAATGAGATCATTATCTTTCAAGTGGCAAGAGTGATGCTTATTTTTCTCTGTTTGAAACAAAGTAAAATGAAACTAAAGAAACTGCTGTTTCTTTACACAGGTGTCAGAAGGGAGCTGAGTTGCTTCTGGAAAACCAACTCGTCCTCCGGACCCTGAGGAGGGCGTTGGAAGGACAAAACTCCCGCCACACGCAGGCCACATGGTGAAGTGATGGCCCGGCGATGCCACCCTGCGTGCCCAGGCCAGGTCGTCCCTCCCCTGAGACACAGGATGTCCTTTCCTGACCCTGAAATTGCAGCATCAGGGCCTAGTATTAGCAAGCCACGTGGACGGAATCCGGACATGGGGACCGTGTGACGCCACAGTGGTGAGTTGCTTCTTCTCATTTTGACGATCCAACCAGCACTGATGCCAGGTGAATTGGGTCTCATGTGTGTGATACTCAGTCATTGAAGGAATCCTACTATCCAGTTCATGTCACCTGCAAACACCTGCAAACATGGCTTGGGAACACTAGTATGTCTGTGTGCCCTGTCTGTGGCTTAGATGAGGCACTTCTCACATGAGTTCATATTGTCCTGGCTTGTCCTAGGGAGAAAAATGTAGCTGTTTTAGTGATGAGGAGGAGACGGGCTCAGAGAGGTTGAGGGACTGGACAAGACCACACAGCAAGAGGACCTGAGTGGCAACCTTGGCTGCAGTCAGGTCCCTCATGTTGCTGCCTGGGCAGGCCTGTGGAGGGTGTTAGCCCCCCGGGCGATGGCAGAGCAGCCATGTCATTGCTCCCTTCCTCCCAGGCTCATCCCTATCCTCCTGTTTTGTGCCTTCCCCTCTCCTCCCATTCACCAACCTTGGAGCCCCCAAAGCTAGGGGTGCTATGGGGACAGTGAGGTCAGTTGTGGCTCATGGACCTGGCTTAACCTCAGTCCTCAGAAGCAGAGCGGGGAGTACCCTCAAGAGTGTCTCCCCAGGCCAGACACAGAGGGAGAATCAATTCCTCCCCGGGGGCACCCTCGTTCATTCGTTCACTCAGCAGCAACTTGTGGGTTGACCTTGGGGGTCCAGGCAGGATGCCAGGCTGCTGCCCCTCCCAAGCTCAGAGACTCCAGAGGGGGCAGTCCTTACACAAAAAAATAGCTGGCTTTGCCTCCCACGTGCTATGGAGCAAAGGAGGGAGTGTGACATTCCGGGCAGCAGCCGAGTGAGGGGCTGGGCAGGGAGGGAGTTCCGGGGCAAAGCCCACCCCAGACGCAGCTCCTTGGAACAACCTGTCAAGGGCATGCAGTCCACAGGCCATTCCCAAAGTGTATCTGGTTACAGCACCAGATCTTGGTCTGTGGCTGTGCCATAGGGCGGAAAAAAGAAGCATTTCAGAAAAAATGTGCAGTGTTATATGGAAAAATCATAATGATGGGATATGGGGGGAGAAGGGCAGAGAAGAGCATCTGTGTGTGTGAGTGTGAGTGAGTGTGTGAGGATGTGTGTGAGTGTGAGTGAGTGTGTGAGGATGTGTGTGTGAGCAGGGGTGAGGTGTGGGTAAATGCAGTATCTGTGTGTGTGAGAGAGTGCCTGAGAAGGTGTGTATGTGGCTCTGTGTGCATGCGTGGGACCATGTGCCTGAGTGTGTATACACACTGAGTGTGTATACTGGGCTTTCTTGGCCTTTGGCTCTTTTTTCAAGATGCCTCTGGCACATCTCCTGCGTCTGGCCTGGAGAGGAAAGGCATGTGCTCACTCTGGGAGGAGAGGCCGTGTGGCCACCCCTGCTCTGCTGTCGTCCCCCCCACCCCCAAGTCCCCTTGCTCGTCCCCACTCATCCCCTCTCCTGGGGCCTCTGCATCCAAACAGGAGCATTTCATCCCCACTCCCTGTCCTCCACCAGTGCTCCCTGCTGGCTTCCTCAGGCCCCTCGCCCAGACTTCTTTGAGTTTCCTCCAATATTTTTAAATCACCTTTGATGGCACCCTGGTGAGTGTTTGCATCTGATTTCCTGGTACTGCCTGAACTCCTGCTGAATGCCTACAGTTTCTCAGTTCAGATTTCCCAGAGGGTTAAACTGGAGACACATTCTCTACCCTTATCCTAAAATCTTCTATCATGTGGAGCATTTCCAGGAGGGTTTAGATAAAGGGCCCCTTTTAATGGAAAGAAGGGACTCACTAGGCAGGGATGGGTCAGGGATCAGCTGCTAGCAGGGATTTTTGCATTTTGAGGGGGAGATAAGTATAAATGAGTGAAGAAGGGGCAGCTGTGCTCTCCCCGAAAAGTCTACTGGGCTCCGGCTGCCAGACCTGGTGGCTAGACTGGCCTGGTGCTCCCCATGCTTGGGGGTTCTCCCCGCAGTACCTGGTGATGGGAAGGCTGGGGCTGCAATGAGCCTGTTGTGACATTTCTATGGGGCTTGTATCCATGGTCACCCATGAAGCTATGCCAAGAGGTGTTTCCTGTGTGCGTGGTGAGGGTTCTAAAGATCTTCCACCTCTTCAAAGACCTGACTCTTTTCGGACAGTTGTTGTGGGTTGAACTCTGTCCTCCAAAGGATATGCTCAGTTCTAACACTCCTGTACCTATGAATGTGACTTGTTCGGAAATAGAGCCTTTGCAGGTGTGATCGAGTTAAGATGAGGTCATTAGAATGAGGTCCTCATAAGACGAGGAGAAGAGATATACAGGGAGTGGCTGTGTGACGACAAGGCGGAGGTTGGGGGTGATGCGTCTGTCAACCGAGGATCTCTGGGAGCCACCAGAAGTTGGGAGACACAGAAATAGTTTGTCCCTTGGGATCTCTGGAAGGAACCAACCCTTTTGACACCTTGACCTTGCGCTTCTGCCTCCAGAACTGTGGGAGAATGGATTTCTGTTGTTTAAGGGCTCAGTCTGTGGGACTTTGTTACACAGCCCCGGGACACGCGTGCGACAGTGCTTTCAGGCCCTCCGTGCCCACTGAGTGCCCGCCGTGGGGATGCACTCAAAGCACGGGAAACGGCAGAAACGGCCACCCTCACTCCACCCCTGGGCTTTCTTCTTGTTCATTTCTCTTTCGTTTGCCCTTTGGTCACTTCACATTCTTATTTCCTATCCCTCCTCACTTCACCTTCGAGTTCAGAAGTGTGGATTTCAAAGCAAAGGACATTTGGAAAATAGTTACACTAAGGGTTGCAAGTTGAAATTCCAGTCCTCCGCAGAAAACTCAGGAAAGGAATTCTCTTACCCCCGCCCCCCAATGCCCTCTCCTTCTTCCTCTCTGGAGCCCCCACACTTTGCAATTACACTCGGATAATGGCAGCAAGATCTTGTAGGTGTTTCTGAAACCCACTTGCTGATCTTGAGGATCCATAAAGGTAGGAATCGGGCTTGTCTTGTTTACCCCAGGACCAGAGACCATGCCTCACACACAGCTGGAGTTCTGTGCACATTAGTGGAGGGAGAGCAGGAGGGAGGAATCTGTGGCCTCAGAACTGTGCCTGACCTCTGAGCTCTCCCCATCTCTCTATCCCTCCTGCACCTGGCCTACGTGGCCAACACAGGGCCCAGTATCCCACTCTTAATTCCCTCCCTGACTCTAGATTGTCATCTCTAACCCTAACCACATTATCACCAGATACCAATAAGATTGAGAGCATGTTAGTGTCCTGAGGCTGCCCTAACAAAGGCTCATGAACTTCTCTCGAAGTTCCAGAGGCAGAGGTCTGAAATCAAGGCTGAAATACGGCTGGCTCCTCTCAGGGTCTCTAGGGAGGGTCCTTCCTGCCTCACCAGTGCAGGTGGCCCCGGTGGTCCTGGGCTGGTCGCAGCATCACTCTGCAGCTTGGAGCAGGGCATGCATATAAACTGCCTAGGACCTTGGGAACAGTGTCTTTGGGCTTTGTCTTCCATCTTCCTCGTGATAATGGGGATCGCAGTGCCTGCCTCACAGGATCCCCCAGGTGGGAGAGGGCTCAGCAACCACTGATTCTTACTCTGCGCTGAGTTAGTTCAAGCAGAGAAGTAGATGTTTTTGTAGCAGATTTTGGAGGCTGA
>NW_011888977.1:2887373-2902434 GCF_000151845.1 Pteropus vampyrus | reverse complement strand
GTGGTTGGTGGGAAAGGAAGCAGGAAGCGTTGGAGGTAGTTTGTTTTTAATCCTGTGACGAGCCATGAGCTGAGGTGAGGCCGCACGTCCAGCAGGATTAGACACGGAGGGTGTTCACGTGGACATCAGCTCACCAGATGAGTCAGCCCACAGCATGTGCTGTGGGCGTCTGGTGTGTTCCCGTGCTGCTGGTCCTGGCTGAACTCAGGTGGACAGGCACTGGGCTGGTAGGAGCTCTCCCGAGTCCAGGGTGCGGCTCCTTGTGATGCAGAGTTTGTTCCTGAGAGAGCATCAGTGTGTGTGAGCATGTGGGGTGTGCGTGAGCATCTATAAGTGTATGGATGAGTGTGTGTATGTGTGGTATGCATGAGCATGTGTAGAGCATACAGGTGAGTGTGTGTGTGCGCACGCACCTGAGGAATGTGTGATGCAGCTGCCAGTCTCTCTCCCCCCCGCCTCCCCTACACACTGCTTCCTGCATCAATGGCATCTGCATGCTTCTTCTTGCTGCTCTGTGTGCCCAAGGGGTCCAGTGACCATCCAGCCACCCACACATCTCAGAACTGCTGTCTCCAGTAGGTCCCTGAGAGGACCGACAGGGGCACTTGGCCCTTCCCTTGGGAGCACACTCTGCTTTGGGGAACTCTGGGCTGTATTGGTGGAGTTTGGAATCTGAAGTAATAGGCGCCTTTCTCAGGGTCTTTTCCATTTCCTGTCCCACTCTGCCCTCCATTTGGAAGGGGCTCCTCATGTCTTGTGTTTCCAAGTTCTGGGTGCTTCTAAATTTCCTTCACAGTGGAATTGGCATTTGGGTTTCTAGCTCCACTTACTGCTTTTCGCCCTGAGATTTCAGGGAAGCGAGGACAGCAGAACCTTCTTCACACTTCCAGCTGAAATCTGGAAGCGACTGGAGAGGGCTTGTCCAGAGGTGCCGTCAGCTATTTGCAGAAAAACCACTTCGGTGGTTTGTGTTGACTCGTGAGAATGCTCTTCTTGGTAGATGGGTCAGGCACCTGTGGCAAAGTTACCCATAATGCAACTGACACGTTCTTGAGCAAGGCCTGCGTGTCTCTTCCTCTGGATCCCCTGGAGCATTGGACATTGGGAGCTGCTTCCCCGGGCTCTGTGCCCAAGCCCTTCTTTGATTGGTGGCAGCCAGGAGTAGGAGGTGGACGAGGCTCTTGGTCTGGCAGCAGAGCAGGCCAGAGTGGCCACTGCCCAGCCAAGTGCAGGCCAGCTGGTTCACAGCTGCCCTTGTCCACATCCTGCTCTCCTGTCCAGCTGCATAGCTCGCTCAGTCTCTGCAGTCCTACCATCCAAGGAGGAGGCTTCCAGCCTGGGGGACATGAGTCGGCACAGCTAGAAAAGACCAATAGGCCCCATGACAAATGGGCAAGAGCACCTGGGGCTACAGCCAGGTGAGCGTCTTTCTCTGCCTGCAGCAGCCTACAGAGTGGCTCCTTCCAATTCTTCGTACTTGTAGCCTGACTTCTGCTTCTATTTTCATCACGTGGCTTGGGAGAAAAAACCGTGACCTTGTTGGGCGACCCCACAGTGCACAACGGTCTGTTAACTTCCATTTCTTCCCTGCCTGCAGCCCAGAGTGTGAGGCTAGGCTGGCCTAGTCCACTTGGAGCCGGGCCTTGCGCTCTTCTGCTCTGGGTCGTGGGGAGCCTAAGAGCTCCTTTTGGAAGCTTGGTAGCGGCCACCTTGGATGGGCCCTGTGCACTGGTGAGGAAACACTAAATGCCTTGCTCTGGAGATGTCCACGGGAGGGAAGGGCCCGTGCACACAGGCATCCAAACGTGCAGCGGTTAGTCTCCTCGGTGACAGGTGACTTGAAAGAGTTTGGTTTTGATGAGAGTTTGATTAAGCTTTAAAAAAAATTTTCACCTGGCAGAGGCATGAAATAGGAGCCTAAATTGGAGCCTTTGATTGGCCCACCTCCTCCTGGGAGGAAAGCAGTCTAGATCTGCTGAGATGCTCAGAGACAAAACAGCCTTGGCATGTCAGTGCCAGGGACTGTCCCCAGTGAGGAGGTGGGACAGAAGCCAGAGAGAGCCTGGTGTGCTCGTTCGCATGGCAAGGGGCGTGCGCTGCGGTCTGCGTGTTGGTGTGCCTTCCGCCTTCTCACCCTGTTCTCTTGCCCCCCAGCCAGCACCACACGAACCTCCATAATTTTGAGCCTCTGTTTGAGGATTTGGCCTGTTTGAAAGTGGGTTTTCCACATGTGGTTTCCACAGGAACTTTTGCTGTTTAAGTGCTTTTCCAAAATATGAAATTATCTTTATCTGAGTGAGCTCACTGGCTTGGTGGGGGCTGGTTCATCTGAGGGGGCCGTGTACTTCTGAACCTAGAGGAAGAAACGCTGGGGAACCAAAAGGCTGCAGAGTCTCCAGGACACCTACTGAAGTGGTCAGTGATGTCAGGGAACCTCTGTGACCTTCTGATATCACTACAGATTTCTAATAAGGCCCCTGAGGAGAAGTTAGCATTCAGATGATGATGACCTCAGCTTCTCTCTCAAGTGAGCCACGGAATTTCAGAACCATCAACTCTAATGTTACGGATGTACTGGGGTTTAACATCCCACAGAACCAGGCTGCCCAGGAGCCAAGGAATATCATGCCTTGGGGGCAGGGAGGCCTTTTTCTCAGAGGCGCAAAGGAACCATGCTGAGGAAGGGCTCAGCTCATGGTCACCCACCGAGGGTGCCCGAGGGCCACCTGGGTCAGCTGTCTCTTCTGGGGCGTAACAGCCTCCAAGGAGCCCTCGCCATCTGCGGGAACTGGACTAAAGCGCCTCTTGCAGATCGATGGCTGTGGCTTGGTTAGTCGGTGGTTGTTTTCCAAGGGAGGGAGAGGAGCCCTCTTCCCGCGACGGAACGTGGAGTCACGTCATCACTGGTGTTTATCTCCCCACGTCCTGAAGCCCTCCCAAACCCCACATGGCTGTCAGCAAAGCCTCATTCCCATCAGATAAAGGCTGGGATGGTCTGGACAGAGTGCAGATTTATCCCGCCTGACTCACAAGGAAGGTAAAAAAATAAAACAAAACAGAAATTTAGGCAAAAGTTGTGGCGCTTTCCACCCCCTGCACTTTTCCTGGGCCCTGGAAAGTTAGTGAAGGATTTATAGAATGGCCAATGTGGGGAAGGCTGAGCTAAGGCTTCGTACTGGCCCTTCCTCTCTCCTCCCTCCCAGCAGCCACAAGCGTCCATTTGAAAACGTATCTGCCATTTGCTCAGGACACTGGGAAAGGAAAGAAACATCAGCCAAGGTCTCAGGTTCCCCAAGAGCACGGGCCTCCTGACATGGGCGAGCGACACGAGGGCCCGAGCCTGGGGAAACGCTGCTGCACCACCTTAGAATTCTCAGCAGTTGTTGGCAAAGGGCCCCACACATTCATTCGGCACCACGGATGATGCAGCTGGCCCTGCCTAGTAACGTTGAAGTCCCGGGAGTCACTCCACAGTTCCTCGCCATCTCTATACACCCCTCCCTGTCCGTGGAATTTGGAGTGTGAGTCTCTACTGCTTGCCATTTTAACGACTCGTGTCTTTGGGCTGTGTCCTGTCACGACTGGCTTCAGAACAGGGCCTTGTATCTCCAGTTCCCTCTTTTTTCACAGACGCCCTTATGTGAGTTGCCACCCTCACCTCCAAACCACATGCTAGAGCCCAGCACTGGGAACATCGGCCCTCCTCAGCCTTCCTCCCTCCCCGATGCTGCTCCCTTACCCAAGCTGGAGTTGGAGCCTTTGCATCTCCTAGTTCTTCCAAGGGTATGATCTGCCTACCCCAGAGCAGACTGCAAAGCTAGGTTTGAATCCAGCTGATTCGGACTCCAACACGATTTTCCCTTCATCTGTATCCAAGGGAAGGGGAGTTGGTAAAAGGGAGATGAAACCTCCAGAAGATGCTCCGTACTACCTTTAATCTCTGCCTCCTGAGTTAGCATTTTGAAAATCAACAGTTCAAATGAACTCAGTATCTGAGAAGAGAAAGACATCAAACCATTGTTCCCCACTAGGACTTACAAGGTTAGTAGACAGTGGCACAAACCACCATCCCTCTCATTTTTTTCCCTTATGTAATAGACTTTCAGAGCGGTTTCAGGTTCCCAGAAAACCGAGCAGGAAGTACAGAGCGTTACCATGTGCTCTCTCTCCTCCCCCCTTCTCCACTCTCCCACCCCGTTTCCTCTGCTATTAAAATCTTGTGTTAGTGTGGGTGCAGTTTTTCCAATCGATGAGCCAGCATTGATACATTATTAACTAGAGGTCATAGTTTACATTAGGGCTCACTCTTGGTGTGGTACATTCTATGGGTTTGGCAAATGTATCATGACATGGACCCACCATTATGGTATCATATGAAGTAGTTTCACTGACCTATGAATCCTCTAAGTGCCACCAATTCATCCCCGTCCTCCCCCAAGCCCTGGAAACCACTGATCTTTTTACTGTCTCGATAGTGTTGTCTTTTCCAGAATGTCATAGACTTGGCATCATACAGTGTGTGGCCTTTTCAGACTGGAGCCTTTCACCTAGTAATATGCATTTAAGGTTCTTCCATGTTTTATCATGGCTTGGTAGTTATTTCCTTTTAGTGCAAATAGTATTCCACTGTCTGGATTGACCAGTTTATTTATCTGCTCACCTACTGAAGGACATCTTGGTTCTTCCAGGTTTTGAAAATTTTGAATGAAACCGTCTTCTAATTCTCATCTGTTTGCCTCTCTGTGGCCCACACCAGGATGTGAGTCTCAGAGGAAGTAATTCCAGTCTATTCGTGTCCATATACCCAGCAGCCCCCACTCAGACTGAGAGATGTGGCAGCTGCCTCATCAATATTTGTTGAACTGGATGGTGAGGAAGAGAAGAGAAGACAGATCCTGACTGAGAAGGGAGAGAGGAATTGGCCCTTATGTCTCGGTGGAGGGATGGAGAGCCACACACGTGACATTTGTGGTGGTGGCGGGGGGAGGGTGGCAGGGAGAGGACATCGAGGGGAAGGGCAGACCCTAAAGAGACGCCAGTTTGTCCAGGCCCATCGCAGGCAGCTCAAAGCCTCTCTTCAGATCTCCTGGGGTTGGAGACTGAGGTTTGCAAATCACCACTTAATTTAAACTCTTTAAAATACCTATCTGAGAATAATCCAGGACCAAAGAGCAGTTGAGTGAAGTCTATATTTTCCTATCGGTCCACTTAAAACCATTTAGATCCCAATCTTCTCTAGAAATAGGGGGCAACGTTAAAGCAGCCTTCACTGTTTCTCACCCATCAGAGCCTCCAAAAGTTCATTGTCCTTTGTTAAGAAAAGCAAAATGCTCTGCTTTGTAGCAGAATCATTGAGCAAAGAACAAGCAGCTGAAGGTTCCTGTTTAGTCTTCTACAGCCTGGAGACCACTCCTTCTGGGGACATCACTCTCTGTTGGGCGCAGGTCCAACTTCACTGAGTGATTCACCTCCCCTTCCTGATTTTCATTGATTGGCATCAAATGAAGGATGAGTGACAGGTTTCATCTGACAAGTGGGCTGGGATTGATTGGTAATGGCTGCCTAGAGGGCAGGGTCCACGCTCTGTGGTAGATTAGACATGTCTGCTCTGGTACAGGAGAGGGAAGTGTGGTCAGGCTCATGGCTCTGCCATCGGGTACTCCGTGCTCTTGGGGCTTTTCCTATTGGTCCTCGTGATTTTTGTTTATTTTACAATCCAGAATTATGAGTTGGTGGAGTAGGCCAGGAAAAAATTGAAAAGCGGTTAAGTTGATTTCATTTTTTCTTATGTGGTTAAAAAGAAGAGAGGATGCTTTATGTCTTTAACATTGGCTTGTGGGGGAAAAAAAGCAACCAGGGAACTTTTGGATTCTCTTATACACTGCTTTGCCTTTAGATAAGACTTGGAATGTGTGAAATGATGGCTGATGTCTGAGCTGGGTCTGCTTGTGAATTTCCATGTGTTCACCATGGCCCCTTGCAGGCTCGGAGTACTCTCATCTTCATGTCATTTCGGGATTGAAGTTGCCAGTGGGCAGGTATTAGGATGCCCTGGTATAGAAAAGGCAGGTCAGCTGGACAGGCTGGGAGGAAGCACCTGTCCTAGAGCAGGGTCTTCTGCCCCATCCTCAGAGCTGTCTGCGCCCCACACAGAGTAGAGCCAAATGCCTGTGCACTGCCCGGCCCGAGCAGTGACATCGGCTGCCTGTGATGGTGTGAGGAGTGATTCCCAGTGTCTGGTCTGCCCCAGCCTGTCCCAATTTGCTGAGGGAGGCGTTGCAAGGAATCTGTTCCCAATCATTTCTATTCCTGACATTTAGAAATGACTCTCTTGAGGAACATTAGGACAGATTCAAGTCATTCCTCTAATAACTGTGTAATGATAAGGGAAAGGGAAGAAAGGAGAAAGGGTGAGGGAGGGCAGATGGGGGGATTGGAAGGGAAGGAGAGAGACAGGGGCAGAGGTGGAGAAGGAGGATAATAGCAGCCGGCAGTGGCAGGGGTGGGGGTGCTGGGTCCCCTATGTAGGTCAGATGTTGCGCACATGCCGACAACCCGGCCTCAACATCCATTACACACTGCTGCATGCGCGGACCGAAAGGGGTGTTTGTTGATGAACAGCATGGAGCTGGAGCCTGGCGTCCGTGGGGATGTAGACGCACCCATCAGACCGTACAGAGAGCCGGGACTGGGGCAGATGAAACATGGAGCAGCACGGAGGGGTCTCTGAAGACGCCAGAGCCATGAAGAGGAGGCGATGAGCCCCTCTGGTTGAAATAGGGCTTGGGGACGTTTTGGGGCACATCATTCAGCTATCGTCTGCAGCCATGTGGCTCCCTCTAGCTGGTTCCGAGGCTGTTATAAAGAGAAGGCACTTCTGGTGTGAAAAGCTCCCTGAATTTCCCAGCCCTTGACCCCTGCCCAGCTTTCACCAGGGACCCTCAGTATGTCCAAGCTACAGCTACCAACCCTCTCAGTGGTATGGGAGTGGGAGATGCACCAGCCTGCCTTCAGATCCACCCCGGAGGCTGATGCAAACCCTCTCCTCCTGCAGACTCTGGCCTGCACCAGCACCCTCAAGGACCGGGGACAGCTGCTCACGTGCATCTCTGCTCACATATGTCTACACCTCTCACATGGGTTTGCTCGTGCACATATCTGTACACATCTCACACAGGTACTTTTCCTCATGCACATGTCACATACACTCTCACAGGCACGTCTGCTCACACATGTCTCACATATGCTCATCTGCTCACGTACATGTCTGTACACCACATGTCAGCTCACATGCTCACTCAACTGGTGAATCTCCATTCTAGAGCAGTGGTGTGGGTTTAAAGTACTTTTGTTGCTTTATGAGAAGTGCATTTATTTGGGACCTGGAAGGCTCAGGAGAATGGGCCCAAACATCTCCATCAGGTCCCAGGTGATGGTGGGGGACACAGCCTGAAAGGGGACAGTCCTGCTATGATTATTCTCTGTTACACACCAGCAGCCTGAGATTTATGGCAAGTACATGTTCAAGTCCCAAGAGCAGGGAGAGGTAGCACCAGGTCTCCAGCCATCTTCCTGATACAATGACTCATGTCACACCACGTCCTGCCACAACACTGAACGGGCTCTCCACCTGCAGACTTGGAGCTGGGGTGACAGAGGCCCTTCCCGAGGTGGAGAGGAGGTGGCAAGGAGCACATGCTATGGCACATAAGTGATCGAACAGGGGCCCAGTCTGCTCCCATGTCTCCTCTGGGAGGCAGGCGGGTAAGGGACCTGAGTCCTGGGCCTGCAGGCTGAGCTCCTTCCTCCCTAAGGAAGGTTAAGAGGTCTCAGCGAGGGATCAGAGCAAAGCCACCAGGACACTGCTGGGAGATGAGGCTGCGGGGAAAGGCAGGGAGGCCATGAAGGAGAGGGCTGAGGGTGACTTAATGTTGTAGAAATGCCTGGGAGTGTAGGACTCACAGGAGATGGGAGGAGCTGTTCCTGTCACAGCTGTTAACAAGACAGGAGGAAGTGAGCTGCAGCCCATTAGGTAGGGGTGATTGTGGGGCTGGAGAGATAAACTGAAGACTGTGTACAAGGAAGGCAGGACACACAGACACACTGACACGTGTACACAGTCAAAATGCACACATTCGCATACACACACACACTCCGTGTCACACATATACACTGACACTAACACTCATTCATGATACACACACATACATGTACACATAGTGTCACACACAAATGCAAACACACTCATACACTTATACACTAAAACCACACACAGGCACCCTACACCAGAGTGTAAGAGCTTTAAAGGAGTTGTTGGCAAAGTGGTAGGTGAGCATAGAGTAAAAGTCAAATGTGTATGCCTGGCAGAGCCCCAGAGGTGATAGTTCACCTGGGTTTTGAAGATCGAGTAGGAGTTGCTGAACAGAGAGAAGAAGGCCAGAGAAGAATATGTGTAGGAAATGTGAGTGGCTTAGTCTGGTCAGTGCCTGAGCTGTGCTGCTTCAGCTTCTATGGGCACAGGATGCTCAGGGAGCTTGTCGAATGCAAATTCAAAGTCGCTCCATACTGGGGTGTCTGGGATGGGGCCCAGGACTCGGAGCACTTTGTGAGCACCCCAGGCTATTGTAATACAGGTGGGCCTCTGGCCCATGTGAGACATGCTGGCTTGGGTTGTCAGGGATGAGAGTAGAAGGAGAGTAATGAGATGAGACTGGGGCCAGACATGACATGCCAGTCCCCATGTCCTACAGGCCACATGAAAAACTGGGAGTCAGCACAGTGGGAATGACCCATCCATTAAACAAAGGTGGACGGACACCCCAGGGGTAGGCCCCTTTTGATGGTTCTGGGAACAGGATGTCTGACCTCAGGGAGCTCAGTCTGGGCACAGGCATCACCAGACCCACCCCCACCATCATCCTAGGATAAGCAGGCTCTGCACAGAGCACAGAGAAGAGGCAGATAGTCTGGGGCAAAGGGCAGGATGGGAGGTTCCCAGGACTGGACCCAGTCTCAGAGGAGGTGAGGCTGGACCAAGCCTTGAAGGAGGGCCACGTGCAAACAGGCAGTTTTCCTTCTCTGCTCCAGAGGTTCCCAACCAGGGACGGCTTTGCGCCCTTAGGGAACACAGTGTCTAGAGGCATGTTTTATTGTCACAACTTATGCGCGTTAGGGTGCTCCTGGCCTCTCGTGGGTGGAGGGCAGGGATTCTGCTTAGTATCCCACAGTGCCCAGGCTGGCCTTCCCAACAAAGAATTATACAACCCTTTATTAGTTTCCTGTAGCTGCCATAACAAATTACCACAAACAGGGGGCTCAAAAACCAAAATCTGTTCTCTCCCACTTCTGGAGGCCAGAAGTCTGAGATCAAGGTGTGGGCAGGGCTGCGGTCCCTCCAGAGCTCCAGGAGAGGATCTTTCCTGCCTCTTCCAGCTCCTGGGGGCTCCAGGCATTCCTGGGCTTGTAGCCGAATTATCCCAACCTCTGCCTGCATCATCACATGGCCTCTCCTCTGTGTGTGTCTGGCCAAATTTCCCTCTCCAAATACAGTCACATTCTGAGGTCCCAGAGGTTAGGACTTCAACATATGCATTTAGGGGGAGACATGATTCAGCCCATGACAGATGGACAAGAAGTTCTAGCATGGCCATGGCTGCTTTCCCAGGCCAGGGTCCTCAACAGCTTGGTAACTGTCAGACCTCACCAGAAGGGTCGGCCTCATTCCCCCAGCAAGGATGCCAGCCATTGCCCGAAAGCGCAAGGAGTCTCTCACACAAGAGGTTTGGCAGCCTGTCTTCAAAAACCCCGGGGTGTTTACACATTCCTGTAATGAAGGAAAAAAACCCAAGAAGCAAAAACCCAGAGCAATTATTCACTCTTGCTTTCTTAAGCTGCAGAAGGAGCTGGTTGGGAAATCATGAGTCAAGTGAAATCCTTTATGGAATGAGCAAAAACAAAAAGAACAAAAGCCATTTGACTCACTCGCCGAGCCCCCCATGGGGAGACTCTTACTGGGAATGTTTACCATCCTGCTCCCAGCTCTGCTGCCCTGCCCCAGAGGCCCTGGCTGTCTGCATTCCCCTGTATCCTCTCTCCAGATGCTTAAGTCACTGCTTATAATGGTGCAAGATGTCAGGAGGTGGCTCTCAGAGGCTGGAAAAAGAGTGAAGTGTCCTTGGCCAGCCGCTGACTCACCGGCTCTGCATGGAAGCTCTGTCCCAGGGCACCCACTTGAAGCCGTCCCTGTTGGTGCCATGGACACTGGTGCTGGGCAGGTCTGTTCACAGCCTGCGAATGTTCATTTGTGAGCCTGTCCATTCATTCATGCCGGTCCTGCTGAGCAGTCCTGTGCTCACACAGACAGAATTCGGGCCCTGTCTGCAAGTGGCATCTGACCTCAGTTGGGATGTAAGACATTCACAACTCCTTCTGGAAGTTCCCCTCAGTCCCTCCAGGCAGAGTGGGTGTTCACACTTGGCATTTGTCCCCTGATCTGCAGTTGTCTGCTAATGGGCCACCTGAAGACTGCACTTCTCAAGGAGAGAGGCTCGTCTCATCCAGCATATGTTCCCAGGTGAGCATAGGGAATGGAGCATCTCCTTCATCCCTGTGCTCCCAGTGCAGGTAGGGAGTGATGCAGAGTAGCTGCTTTGTATGTGTTTTTTTGGATGGATGGATGGATGGATGGATGGATGAGCATAAAGCAGTTACCTAACTGTGAAAACCAGGCCATGTTATCTGCCCAGTGATATGGCTCAGAAAGCCCATGATCTGGGAAAACAGAGAAATTGACTGTCCCCAGGAGATCTGGGATTTACTGCTCGTGATAAGAAGAGATCCGCTACCAATACATTACTGCTAAAGGGAAGCTCATGAAACAATCCAAGGACTTTACAGAAGGCTAGACTCCCCTCCAGTCCCAGGCATTTGGTCTTTGTGTCATACTGACAGCTCCTTTGAGAGTCCTGCTGCTACGAGGGGAGAAAAGGAGAGGAGTATATTCTGAGGGCACCGCCATCCTTCCCGATGAGGACGTTCTTCTGGGATCAGCAGAGGCATAGTCTTGGGCGCACAGAGCTGGTGATCACAACACAGAGAACTCGGAGCAGACACAAGTGAGAACCTCAGGATGTGAGGATGATTGTGTAGTGGGGAGACCACGACCATTCTCTACAGGCTGCAGAGGCAGGACCATTTCTCACAGTCCAGAAGAGTGGGAGAGAGGATGTGTCAGCTCCTGGCCTCTCCCATCCTGGATCCTGTTCTCCCACGGCTCCCTGTTGTCATCTCCTCTGTGGGTCCTGGTGATGTGTCCATGCCGAGGCTGGGAGGTCAGCTGCCCCGGAGACATCGAAGGCCGATGGGCAATGGTCATCTCTGAGAGTTCCCAGATGAGTCACCATGTGACAGTCACCTTCCTCATCCTCCACAAGACCAAACAAGTCAGCCCCGAAGGGGATGTCCCCAAGTGTCTCCTCCATGAGTCAAACCTCCCTGCCTATTTTTAGGCCATTTCTGCAGAACGTCGAGGCAGGCAAGGCTTATTTATTCTGGATCAGAGCTGCTCTAGGAATTCTCCATCCTACCACAGCCTCCAAAACAAAGAACAGGGAGGAAGCATGACTGCCATGTGCCCTGGTGACAATGGTAGCCTGTCCAGACCACAGGGGCTGGGGCTGGAGTAACCACACAACACCTGGACATCCTCCAGCCTGGACTGCAGCCAGAATGGTTGCTTTGGCTCACCCAGCAAAAGCAGCTAGGAAGCGCCTGTCTAGCCTCTGTGCAAAGAACGCCAGAAGGGTCAGCTAGTGCTCACAGAACATCCACCCTCTAGCCATCAGCCCTGGCCATTGGCCCCTGAAGGCCCCATCCGTTTCTTCTCCACTTCTCATGATGGACTGAGAACAGCAGTCCAGTGGTAGGAGTTCTACCTGGTTTACATTCATAACCCCAATTTTGCCACCAGAAAGGCTCCATAAAGTCTGTATTCATTCACTCATTAACTCATCCATCCATCCATCCATCACTTAACATTTGTTGCATGTGCACCTGCTGTGCAAGGTATGGGTTCCAGCCTCAGGAAATTTACCCCCTGGGACAAGAGGAAACAGGAGTGACAAGCATCATCGTAGGGGAATTATGAGTGACTGGGGGCAGGCGGTCACAGAATGCTGCTGGGAGGAGCAGAGTAGCAAAGGTGAGCGGCATCAGCTGGGCAGAGAGGGTTGGGAGGGGAATGCCCTGGCACAGTGGTTCCCACACTTGAGTCCTGTGCTCACACAGGAATCTGCTGGAGGGCTTGTTGGAGCACAGATGGCCCAGGACCCACCCCCCAACTCCTGATTCAAAAGTTAGGGGAAGCCCAAGAATTTACATCCCTAACAGGTTTGTAGTGATGCTGGTGCTGCCGGTCCAGGGACCTCACTTTGAGAACCACTGCTCTGGGCAGAGGGAGCAGCATGGTCAAAGGATAGCGATGGCAGTGTGAATATACAAATGAATGAATAAATGACCTTCGAGTTGCTTTTACCATGAAGGAATTGGGTCTACAAGGATTAAGCTTCTCTCTTATATCCAACGGACAAGGTCATATGTATAACGTCTGAGGCTGACAACCATGTTACTCACATGATTGGAAAGTCGGCCTTGACTCAGTCTCACCCTATTGCTAAGGCCCAAGGTTAGCTTCCCCAGCAAGTGTAGAGGGGACGCATGCGCATGTCTGTGACATGCCCGGGGGGACCTCCGTGTGGGCGATCCTGCAAACCTGTGGTGCCTCCTCCCTAGATCTCCTTCAGCCTCATTCTGACGTTCATCCAACACCACCCCTCCCTGTGCCCCATTACTTTCTGCAGGACCAGGTTCAGGGAACACTGTTACTAATTGTCTGGGTAGAACATTGTAGAGATGTGGTTGCTCCAGCTCCCCAAAGCAAAAGGGCCACATTGCTTCCCAAAGAAACCAACGATCCCTCCACCCAAGACAGAAGCCAAAGGTGAGGCCGATGGTTAGAGTCCCCGCCACACCCCTCAGCTCCAGGGGAGTCAATTCAAGGTAACCCCAAGAGCTCTAGGGAACCGTCTGTTGGCTACTGTCTAATTGTTAAACTATTACTATCACTACTTCTTTACTGAGCAGTTTCACCACACTTAGTTCCACAAGTTTCTAAATGAACCACTAACAAAAATGGAGATTAAGCTGTATTTCCAGTGGTAAAATCTGTATTGGCCTAAAACAAATGCTCATTTGGGTGACCCAAGGCAGGAGAATTTGCCAGAACTTTTTTTTAAAAAAGGCCTAATAAGGGCACTACCCACTTGTCTCCCTAGAACAACAGAGCTGCCATGTTGATCGTTGGCCATTCTTAGCCTAGGAAGCCAACACAAAGCTGGGAAAGGCAGCGGGAATGGGGCAGGACAGGGCTAGGGAAGGCCCCCCCAGACCACCCCAGCTTCCCTGCCTGCTGGAGGGTCAGCTTGGAGCTGCTGCTGGAGCCTTTGTTCCCCTCCAAGTTCATTTGACTCCGAAGGTCCCCAGAACCAAAGGAATTCTCATACATGGGAGAGGAACACTCAGCTCTCTGGATGCACCAGATCTGGAGAGCACATAGAGGTAATGGAGATTTGTTGAGCATGTGCTGTCTGCCAGATGCTGTGCCAGGTGCTGGGAATGTACAAGTGGACACATTTATGCCCACATGTACCCGCTTCCCATGCAGGCTGGTGCAGAAGAGAGCCTGGAAGAATCACACCAATTACCAACCATAGCAATTATTCTGAGGTCCGGGAAATTTAAGCAGGGCCAAATTTAAGCTATCAAGGTAAAGGGCCTCTATATTTAAGCAGACATCTGGAGGGGGAGTAGGAGTGTATGGAAAGTAGAGAGGAAGAGAGGGAGGCAGCACACAGCAAAATTTGGCACGTGATAGGAGACAAGTAGATTTGAAGCTTGGTGGAGAGGCAGTGTGTAGCCAGGAGCAGCATGAGAGATGGGCAATTACTCAGGGCACTTTCAGTAGCAAGTGAGAGAGAGCCTTGACTCAGCTGCCTAACACAGGATGAATGCGTCCACCAGGCTTGGCTTGTCCTGCTGCAAGGCCCCGGCTCTTCACACCTTTCCACTCACCCTCTTGGCCTGCAAGCCCTGAATTCAGGCCAGCCCTTCCCGACCCAAGGTGGCCTCTGCAGGTGCAGGCCCAGACGCCGCCCTCTCTGTTGAGGAGGGAACCTTTCTCCAATGCTCCTAGCAGATTTCATCACCTCCCACTGCCCCATTTTGTGGCATCTGTACTGAACAGGTACTGGCCAGGGGTTAGGGTCGATGTGTTTACATTATCAGGATTTACAAAATCAAAATTAAGCCTAAAGGGTGAGTGACACTCAAGCTAAAACAGGGCACTACTAGCAAAGAAATGTGGGTAGCCATGTGCTGGGTGGCCTGCCTGATGGCCAAATGGAAGAGCAAGGGTTTACTCCAAGAGGAGGGCATCCGTGATGAGGTTTTAAGTAAGGTATCAGCAAACTGATGTTCACAGTGTACCACTCTCTCTTGCCACTGCGTAGAGACCAAGGGAGTGGAGGTTTAATATCCGTCACACCTTTGAGAGATGGGTCTAGCCTTCTCCCCTTGGAATTGGAAGTGTGTATGTGTTCTTCACCCAAGTATGGTGGAAGATGCAGCCAGACTTTAGAGGCTGGGTGTAAAGGGCTGGCTTTCTCCTTGTTCACCGGAACTCTTGTGCTGGGGCCTGGGCGTCCATGTAAGAAGACTGAGTACCCTGGGGCCACCAGGCTGGAGGAAGCCAAGCTGTAAGGAGAAGCAGTGTGGGGGAGAGATGGGTGCCCTTATCAGCTGTTCTAGTCTGCAGGGTCCCAGCCCAGCTGTAGACCCAGAGAAGGAACCCCCATCCCGATGATTCCAGTCCCATAGGCGAGCCATCTACAGCCTTCTAGTCTTCCCTGCTGGCTCCAGATAGCCACCTTCCTGACCCACAGCATCCGTGAACATCATTCAGTGCAAGTTCTAAGCTATGAAGTAACCAGGACAGAAGGCAACCTTA
>NW_011888977.1:2885194-2887323 GCF_000151845.1 Pteropus vampyrus | reverse complement strand
AGGGCATCCGTGATGAGGTTTTAAGTAAGGTATCAGCAAACTGATGTTCACAGTGTACCACTCTCTCTTGCCACTGCGTAGAGACCAAGGGAGTGGAGGTTTAATATCTGTCACACCTTTGAGAGATGGGTCTAGCCTTCTCCCCTTGGAATTGGAAGTGTGTATGTGTTCTTCACCCAAGTATGGTGGAAGATGCAGCCAGACTTTAGAGGCTGGGTGTAAAGGGCTGGCTTTCTCCTTGTTCACCGGAACTCTTGTGCTGGGGCCTGGGCGTCCATGTAAGAAGACTGAGTACCCTGGGGCCACCAGGCTGGAGGAAGCCAAGCTGTAAGGAGAAGCAGTGTGGGGGAGAGATGGGTGCCCTTATCAGCTGTTCTAGTCTGCAGGGTCCCAGCCCAGCTGTAGACCCAGAGAAGGAACCCCCATCCCGATGATTCCAGTCCCATAGGCGAGCCATCTACAGCCTTCTAGTCTTCCCTGCTGGCTCCAGATAGCCACCTTCCTGACCCACAGCATCCGTGAACATCATTCAGTGCAAGTTCTAAGCTATGAAGTAACCAGGACAGAAGGCAACCTTAGCCATCCAACCTTGACCAATGGGAGGTCACTTGCGCTGCCCAGATGGAGCTGAACAAACCATTTAACATCCAGGTGCAAATCCAAATGAGGCCCTTCCTGACTGGGGAACTTATCTGAGACACGGAGAGGCATTTAAAAGCCACTGCGGAAATTATCAAGGAAAATGTTCATGGATGAATCAGGCCAGATATTGCCAAATGTGGAAAAGTGGGTCAACTGGATCTGTGTCTGATAAAAACTTTGAGCAGACATTCTTGGATTTGCAATATTCCTAATATTGCTCCAATTTGTCTCTCAGAGAGTTACCATACTCTTGAAAAATTCCTCCCAATTTATTTTATGTGGAATTTATAAAACTGAGTGTATGATAGAATAGTGCCATTTGGTGCAGGGGAGAAGGATGGGCTAATTGTGAAATCAAATAAAAGAAGGTGTTTCAATAACATGTTTATGAGCTCAGTATAATGGAACTTCAGAGCTGGGAACCATCGCCACCATTTATCTCAACTCCTGCACAATAGACAGGAAATTCAGGTGTTGAGAGACACAGCTATCTGTGCAAGCAAATCGGTGAGCTCTGGTGGAGCTAGGACTGGAACTAGGGCTGTGGGCTAAGGCGGTGTCCTTCTCTCCACGTTACAGTGTCTCGAGTTGGTTTCCTTTTGCTCGCACCCCTCTAATCTTTCCAAGGGCCCACCCAAGCCTAGCCCTATTTGTGTGTGTATGTGTGTGTCTTGGTTTTCTCTTCTCTGTCTCTCCCCCTTCCCCAGTCTCTCCCTCCCTGTCTCTCTGTCTCTTCCCCCCATCCTCAGTCTCTCCCTCTTTCCTACTCTCTAGTCTTCCATACATTGCAAATTAATGTTTGTGTACAGACTGAGGAGAGGTCTGTTGTCTTCCATTTGGATATCCAGTCATCCCAGCACAATCTGGAAAAGACCTTTCTTTCCCCACTGAGTTGCCATGACATCTTTTTAAAAGATTTCTGGATTCTTTACTTTGGTTTTGAACTATCTGCTTATCCATTCTCCAATACAATACTTTGTTGATTACTGTAGATTTACAGTGAGACCTAAAGTCACATAGTATAACTCCTCCAATTTGTTCTTCTTTCTAAAGATTGTTTGGCTGTTCTAGATCCTTTGCGTTTCCACGTAACTTTTAGAAGGCATTTATCAATTTCTACAAAAAAAAAAAAAAAAGGAAAGTCTTCTACGCTTTTGATTGGAATTGCCTTGAATCTATAGTTAAATCTGGGGTAAGACTGACATTATGATGGCATTGAATGTTTGAATCCATGAACATGGTATGTCTCTCCATTTAAATGAATTGATCATCTTTAATTTCTCTCAACAATGTTTTGTAGTTTCAATGTATAATTTTTCAGCAGCTCCTTAAGATGTAGACATATGAGATATGAACCTTGTTCTCAGGTCATGGGGGTCTGGTAGCAGAGAGAAGCCCAAGACCCCCCACGCAATTTAAGACAAGTTGTCACAGCAGAGTTGTGGGTTGCTCTTGCCGGTGTTCGGGTGAGGGCTACACATGTTGTC
>NW_011888977.1:2882904-2885144 GCF_000151845.1 Pteropus vampyrus | reverse complement strand
TGTGTATGTGTGTGTCTTGGTTTTCTCTTCTCTGTCTCTCCCCCTTCCCCAGTCTCTCCCTCCCTGTCTCTCTGTCTCTTCCCCCCATCCTCAGTCTCTCCCTCTTTCCTACTCTCTAGTCTTCCATACATTGCAAATTAATGTTTGTGTACAGACTGAGGAGAGGTCTGTTGTCTTCCATTTGGATATCCAGTCATCCCAGCACAATCTGGAAAAGACCTTTCTTTCCCCACTGAGTTGCCATGACATCTTTTTAAAATATCAATTAATCGAATCTTTGTGTTTTATTTCTGGATTCTTTACTTTGGTTTTGAACTATCTGCTTATCCATTCTCCAATACAATACTTTGTTGATTACTGTAGATTTACAGTGAGACCTAAAGTCACATAGTATAACTCCTCCAATTTGTTCTTCTTTCTAAAGATTGTTTGGCTGTTCTAGATCCTTTGCGTTTCCACGTAACTTTTAGAAGGCATTTATCAATTTCTACAAAAAAAAAAAAAAAAGGAAAGTCTTCTACGCTTTTGATTGGAATTGCCTTGAATCTATAGTTAAATCTGGGGTAAGACTGACATTATGATGGCATTGAATGTTTGAATCCATGAACATGGTATGTCTCTCCATCTAAATGAATTGATCATCTTTAATTTCTCTCAACAATGTTTTGTAGTTTCAATGTATAATTTTTCAGCAGCTCCTTGAGATGTAGACATATGAGATATGAACCTTGTTCTCAGGTCATGGGGGTCTGGTAGCAGAGAGAAGCCCAAGACCCCCCACGCAATTTAAGACAAGTTGTCACAGCAGAGTTGTGGGTTGCTCTTGCCGGTGTTCAGGTGAGGGCTACACATGTTGTCTCATTTATTTCTCAAACATTTATCAACTATGTGTCCAAACCTGAGAATATAATACTAAACCGGGTGCAGTCCCATAGGGAAGAAAACTCCATAATAATGATAATTAAATACCATCTGGCACTCCTTAAGTGCCAGCCATTTTCTACATGCTTCCCCCATGTTCCCTTATTTAATCTCCACAATACCATAAAGCAAGTGCTGTTTTTATGCCCATTTTACAGATGAGGTTTGGAGAGGTTACAGAACTTGGACAAAGTCTCCAGCTGATCAGCAAAGGAACCCTAAACCTTGCTTCTGTCCAGAGGGTGAAGCTGAGGCATAGCTTTGTGGAAACCGAGCTATGTGTAAGATACCATGGGGGGCTTTAGAATCGATTCCTTTTTCACACCTTCCTTGTCTTGATTCCAGAAAGAGAAGAATAGAATGATGGCCTGGAAGTTTTCTTTTCGTTCTGCATTCTCTGATCACTGTTCTTAAATGCCACAAGGGCTCTGATGTCATCTAGGGGATACATATAAGGAAATACTCATAAATAAGGAGGGTTTCCAATAAGGAAACACTCATAAATTAACTAAATGTGCAACTTTGCCCCAACCAGAGGTTATTTCGATAGAATTTGGTACAGACCAATAGAAATAGGCATTGACAGTTTAAAGCAAAAGTTGTAGAAGACAGACAGAATCAACAGTTAATTTGTGCATGTGAATTACGGAGCTGCCGCTAAGTTCTACTTTTAGGGGAACGTCGTCAAGATCCCCTGAATAATTTGGTCCCAGGGGGAGGGATTTCAAGACCACTTGGATGATGTCTGATAATTTTGTTCAGAGAAAGTTTCTTGGAAGGGAAGGGATAGCTCCCACGTGGCAGCACTGCTCAGCAGGGCGGAATGCCTCACCTCGACGACTCAGAGCTCCATCCCACACTGCTGATCACCTTTCACTGTCATGTTTGGGGGCCCTGAAGCCATCGGCTGGAGGAGGTCCAGTCCAGAAGGAGTCTGAGTTTATCGAAGGTTCTGGGCTTGAAATATCAGGTGATAATGTCAGAGGGCAGACTTAGATCTAGTTTTGGGATGCCAAGCATTGCAGCATTTGGTATGAACCCACTTTCATTTTCAGAGTTGGAGATCAAAGAGTTTTGGTTAATAATAATAATAACAATAATAATAATAGTCATTATGGTAGTGACAAAAGCAGCTAACATTTCAGAGAGCTTGCAGGAATGAATGGAAAAGACATAACTCCAGCATCATGAACTTGCATACTAGCGGAGGGAGATATACATGTAAGTTCCCACAATAATCCCACAACACAGGTGTTATACTTACTTTACACTTGAGAAAGTGAGCCTTAGAGATGTCAGAATTTGCCTAATCATACCAC
>NW_011888977.1:2876913-2882854 GCF_000151845.1 Pteropus vampyrus | reverse complement strand
TAAGGAGGGTTTCCAATAAGGAAACACTCATAAATTAACTAAATGTGCAACTTTGCCCCAACCAGAGGTTATTTCGATAGAATTTGGTACAGACCAATAGAAATAGGCATTGACAGTTTAAAGCAAAAGTTGTAGAAGACAGACAGAATCAACAGTTAATTTGTGCATGTGAATTACGGAGCTGCCGCTAAGTTCTACTTTTAGGGGAACGTCGTCAAGATCCCCTGAATAATTTGGTCCCAGGGGGAGGGATTTCAAGACCACTTGGATGATGTCTGATAATTTTGTTCAGAGAAAGTTTCTTGGAAGGGAAGGGATAGCTCCCACGTGGCAGCACTGCTCAGCAGGGCGGAATGCCTCACCTCGACGACTCAGAGCTCCATCCCACACTGCTGATCACCTTTCACTGTCATGTTTGGGGGCCCTGAAGCCATCGGCTGGAGGAGGTCCAGTCCAGAAGGAGTCTGAGTTTATCGAAGGTTCTGGGCTTGAAATATCAGGTGATAATGTCAGAGGGCAGACTTAGATCTAGTTTTGGGATGCCAAGCATTGCAGCATTTGGTATGAACCCACTTTCATTTTCAGAGTTGGAGATCAAAGAGTTTTGGTTAATAATAATAATAACAATAATAATAATAGTCATTATGGTAGTGACAAAAGCAGCTAACATTTCAGAGAGCTTGCAGCAATGAATGGAAAAGACATAACTCCAGCATCATGAACTTGCATACTAGCGGAGGGAGATATACATGTAAGTTCCCACAATAATCCCACAACACAGGTGTTATACTTACTTTACACTTGAGAAAGTGAGCCTTAGAGATGTCAGAATTTGCCTAATCATACCACAGGTAACAATGGAGCTGGATTTGAAGCCCTGTCAGTGGGGTGAGTGGAGGTGCAAGCTGAAGACACATAGCTGCCTTGCTAAATTTCGTAAGAGAATGTTCTCCAGGAGTGATTGAGCAGTGTCTTCCTAATTCGGTTTAGGAAGACACTGCTCAATCACTCCTGGAGAACAGCCCTTAGAAGGACCAGAAAATCGTATCTTTGTTTCTTTCTCTTTAAGCAAACTTTTCTTTGGGCGGGGGGGAGTCATGCCCACAAACAGAAGAATGTCTTGGGAATAAAGCTGTTGGAGTACAGGCCTCACGGCCACCCACCAGCCTCTGAAGAAGAGCCTTCTGAGACTTCCCCACAGACAATGGCAAGCAGGCCTCTCCTTGCAGAGGGAGGCAGCTGCAGAGGTGTCCTTAGTGGGCAGGATGCCAGGGCCGCTGACCAGCATCTCCATCTCTCCCCACACCTTCCACCTAGCACCCCGCACCCTTCTCCCACCAGGAAGCCAGCCAGGGGAGAATCTGTGAAACAAAACCACCATTGTTCCCAGGCGCTGCTTTCAGGAAAAACAACAGGTTTTTCTACTTTGGAGGCTTCATAGATTTACATACACTGCATGCTGTCTCCTCCACACCCAGAAAGTTGTGGTCTTTGTTCATTTAGTGAGAAATATAGGACTCTGGAGGCCCGGCCCCAAAACTGTCCCAGGAGCACAGCAGCTGGGTACCCTCCTGCCTCTAAGCAGCCCTGCTCCTCAGACCCAGGATGACCCGAGGATCCCCATTTCCTGGACCCCCAGGATGACAGCCATACCCTCAGCACCATGCCCCCCATCTCCACCTCTTCCATCCTGTCACCCCATCACTTGCTCACCCCTGTTCACACCCAGTTCCCCAGCACACTCCCCCATGAAGCATCCTCCCAAACTCCTCCTTCTCGAATGCCTTCCACTTGGGCGATAGAGATGCGTGCCCATACCCTGAAACCCATGGGCCTTGGGGACCACACTGAGCAATTCAGGAAAGGTAACCCCTTGCTGTGATGCAGACACTGTGCCAACTGTCTCATTCTCCTAGGTCACAGCCACAGGAGCAGCAACTGCTCTGTGCCTACTGTCTGGCACAGAGCAGTCACTCAAAAATATTTAGCTACCTAAAGTAGAATGCAAATATCCTGATATAAACAAATGATTGAATAAACAAGCACATAGGGGAGAAGAGACCAACCTCAAGTACAGAAGAACTCCAGGGATGCATGTAGCTGTTAGCCCCACAAGGAGGTGAAGCATGACTCCCAACCCCGATGTGTGGGCTGAGCTGTGACATCCTTCCAAAGAGCAGAGGGTGGAAGGGAATACACACAGTAACTTGGTAGTGGACAGACCTGACCAGGGTGACCCCAGCCAGGTGTTTAATGTCAGCATCAGCAATGATAAGTCCAGGTGATGGCGCACGCCCTTGATAAGATACCATGAGAAGGGCACTTCCCCTCTGTGGTCCTCTCCAAACCTATAACCCTGTCCAATCATGAGGAAAACATCAGATGAATCCCAACTAAGGGACATTCTATAAAACACCCGACCAGCACTCCTCAAAATTGCCAAGGTCATCAAAGACAAAGCACCTCTCTGGCCCAGAGGAGGCTAAGACCTCGGACGACTAAACATAATATGCTGTCCTGGAACAGAAAAGGACATTAGGGAAAAACTCAGAAAATCTGAATAAAGAATGGAGTTTAGCGTGTAAATGTTATCACACTAATCTGTTAACAGTAGGAAAACTAGATATGGGGCATATGAGAACTCTCTTCACTATCTTATGATTTTGTATAGATCTAAAACTGATGTAAAATTTAAAAAGTTTACTAAAAAAAAATTTGGCTAAATGAAGGGACGCAAGTTTATATGACATGATACATGTCAGTTCCGCCAACAGCTTTGGATATAGAAGGTTCTCGATAAACACTTGCTCTTGCTCCCTGGTCATAATTGTATTTCTGATCATTGGTGCCATTTGCATTCTCAGTTTCCCAGTTCATCTGGTGGTCAGTTCCATGGATAGATTCTCCACCTCTTCCCTGTCTCACATCACCCCAAACCACGGGGCCATAGAGTAGATGGAGTGGAGAGGGGCTGGGGCTGGGGCTGGGTGAGGAGCTGGCCCTGTGTGGCCTTGGGCTGGTCACAGGCGCTCAGCTGCAGATGGGCTCTGATACTCCTCGCAGTATGACATGCTGTGGCTTTTAGCAAGACCCAGCTGCAGTGGCCACGCTGTCCAAAAAGGACGTTCATCTGGAATGTCAGGATTCGATCCATCTCTCCTGGCGTCTGTCTGCTTCTGAACCTCGCATTGGGAACTCTCTAAGATGGCACACAGCAGTTTGGATGTATTCATGTGCCCATCATGTTTGCAGATGGAATGACAGTTCTCACAAAACAGGCATTGATGGACATCGGGGGAGGAGGAAAGGAGGGAGGGAGGTGCCAGCTTTTCTGCATTCAGGGTTGCAGCTTTTATCAGATGCTTATGACAGTCTGGAACCCAAACCTCTGCCCCAGCACTTATTTAGGGTGACAAAATCATGGGCCTCTCTTTATCTCTTGACCCTCCTGGAAAACCGGCAGAGTAGTCCTTGTTTTTTGAGAAACTGGCTGGAAATGAGAAAGAGCAGAGAGATTATAGTTTTTCACAGAACCACTTGGTTTTTGACATTTTTCTTCTCAATTACGTGTAGTGGCCCCTGTTTACTATAATGATGGCTATCAACCCCCAAACCCACCTGTAATGGCTCCCAAAGATATCAGGTCCTATATCTGGATCTATGAGTATAACCTTATAAGAAAAGACGGTCTTCGCAGATGCAGTTGAATTAAGGATCTTGAGATAGGGAAGGAGCCCCTTGGAAGAAGACAGACAAGATTTGAGATGCACGGAGAGGAGAAGGCCCCCCAACACAGAGGCAAGTTGGAGTGATATGGTCATAAGCCAAGGGATTCAGCTGAAAATGGGGGTCTTGTGCCAGCGTATGGAAGGTCTCTTGGCCACAAGGACATCCTGGTTCTTTAAGCTGGGAGAGAGTCTGGAGAGGTTTGAGCATGCTGTGACCCAGGGGGCCAATTGGAGTTCTCAGGTGTAGTGGGCAAGGCCTCTCAGGGACCATGGCAATCGAGGGGGTGGGGGATGAAGAGAGCCTCACTCCAGGAGCGCAGAGCATCCAGGAAGGTCAGCACTTCACAGGGCCTCCTTTTCCCTCATGATCGAAGCCCTGGATCCTACCTCCCACCCTCCAGCACCGTTCCCACTCTCCCCATGGCAGCCTTCACCCACACTCTAGTCATCATGGCCTCCCGACCCACTCCATTCTGGGGCGGGGGAGTGGGCTGGTAGCACATGGCTAAGGGAATGAGTTTGTGCCCCCACCCCCATAAGTGGCCATTGTCACAAGCCTCCTGGTAAAGGACAAGGTTGCCAAGAGGCCACAGGCTTTGTTTGAGGTCCCAGAGCTTAACCTCTCACTGCATGTGTGAGTTACAGACATTTGGAGAGGACCCCGTCCCTCCCACAGATGACCTGCGCAGGTCATCCCAAGTCCCTGACCTTGTAGAATTATAAATCTACCATATGAAGTGGAGACCTGGCATCGCCTGAGTCCAGACCACAGTCCTGGCCTTGAAATTGATTTCGATAGGCTTGAAAGCACAGAGGAGTAAAATTACCCAGCAGCCCACCATCCTCAGGCCATCTGTCTCCCAGCCTGCTGTGCATTCAGCTCGCTGAAGGTCCCTGTCAGGAAGCAAGTCTTCTCCGGAAAGGGGCTACCCCCAGATTTCATGCCATGCCTTGGGGCTGCAGAAGGGAGCAGGCAGCACAAAGAGAAAATTCCGTCAGATCTTCAGGATGGCAGCGCTTTCTTGGAGGTTCCCAACCGACTGGAAGGAGGCTTTTGTGGGGACCCCTGAAGTCAGTTGGTGTACAGGGACTTAGGGTCCCCCTCTGTCTGAGCCAAGAGAAGCCTTCACACCCCGAGAGAACCACAGAACAGAAGCCGAGATGGGGGCTCTGGCCTGAAACGCACGTGGGATGGCCGCTCGTCTGAACCAGCCTCTAGAGTCGTCAGGCTCGTCTGTAGGTTCTACAGGCGCATCACAGCCACCAGGCTGGGCGACCTCGGTGCTGTGCCAGTCTTTCCAACCACATGGCTGCCCACCCTCACATTCTCTTGGATCATATAATCTGTTTCTGCCCCAAACCACACTCGGCTTTGTTTAAGGAGTCGGAATCTGGGGATTGCGGGAATCAGATGGAGGAGGCCTTTTCCATCCTGGTGGTAACAGAATGGAAATCTGGGCTGGAAGTAAAACAACCTGAAATAACAAAAGGACTGGGCATGCTTCAAAGGCTTTTGGAGAAAACATTACACAAAATGAAAGGGGGGTGGCCATTCACAAGGGCCAAAGGGCTGGGCGTTTGGGAGATGCTCATACATTTTAGGGAGCTGGAGGGGCCTGTTGCCTCAAACTCAAGTGGCTAGGAAGGTGACCAGGCTTTCGTGGAAGTAGGGGGAACAGACCCCATCCTGAGCTGCAGTTTGAAGGCCGAGTTCCTCATGTAGACTTGAGAGAAATGGGCCTATTCTCAGTAGCTGTCCAGGGCCCAGTACAGAACTTCTGTTCTGGAAAAGACAGCCATGAGCCTGTAAGGGCTCTTCCTCCACCCTGGGGGCAAAGCCATGGATTAGGGACTCTCGGGGCCCTGGATCCCCAGACTGAGGACAGGCTGATGATGTCACTGCTTGGCCAAGCTCCCCGAGTGGTGATGGAGGGTGGGGAAGAAGCTGCTATGAGTTCTAAACACTCTTAGCGGATCAAAGAGTCTCATAAACAAAGGCCTAAGTGCTTACAAGGAAACTCTCAAGGGTTTATCTTGGGAAATCATTCAAAGCGCAATAAAACAGAGACTTCTGGCAAATGAGGTTTGCGTCGCGTGGTGGCATGACCCGCACAAAGAGCCCTGTGTGGCCAAGCTCTGACTCACGCAATGGGGCCGGATCTCTCAGGCAGGAGCGAGTTTCTTCAGAGATGGCTAGAGTGTCACTCTCCATG
>NW_011888977.1:2873028-2874948 GCF_000151845.1 Pteropus vampyrus | reverse complement strand
GACCCAAGGAAGAGGACCCAAGTAACTGGGGAGCATGCCAAGGCCACCCCAGGACCCTAGCACAACCCTGGTGCTCTGGGAAGGTGTCCCCAATACCTGCCCATCTGCCGGCGGACCAACCCCAGGACACACCTGAGGGCAGAGGGGACACTGCTTGAACTCAGCTCCTCTGAGCCTCAGTATTCTCATTCGAAGTGGGGTGATGAAACCTACTCACCATCACAGTGATGGGGAGAGATGAGCTCCCCAGCTGTGCCCGCAGCCCAGCTGGAGCTCCCCACACCTGGCTTCTATATTTCCTGTGCTGCATCCTGACTCACAGAGGCACTTTCTTGTTCCTTGGTTTAAACATAAGTTTCCAGTTTGTTTGATTAAATACTTAGGAGTACAACTGCTGAGTTATATGGTACATCTATGTTTAGCTTTGTAAGAAACTGCCCAAGTGTCTTCCACAGTGGCCGTGCCATTGTGCATTTCTAACAGCAAGGAGCAGGGGTTCCTGTTGCTCCACATCCTCACTAGCATTTGGTGTTATCAGTTTCTTTGGATTTCAGCCATGCCGATAGATGTACCGTGGTATCTCCATGTTTCAATTTGCAGTTCCCTCCTGACAAATTACAAGCATCTTTTCCTATGCTTATTTGCCATCTGTATATCTTCTTTACTAAAATGTTTAGATCTTTTGCCAATTTTTAAATCGATGTGTTTATTTTCTTGTTGTTGAGTTTTAAGAGTTCTTTATATATTCTGGATATGAAATACGATTTGCAAATGTGTTCTCTTGGTGTGTGACTTATCTCTTGATAAACTTCAATATATCTGTTTTCTTTTTTTTTTTTTTCATGAATCTTGCATTTGATGTCGTATCTAAAACTCATTAGCAGCCTTAGAGTTAAGCAGAATTTCTCCCTTGTTTTCTTCTAGAAGTTTCTACTTTGCATTATGCATTTAGGTATATGACCCATTTTTAAATCACCTTTGTCAGAAATCAATCGACTATATATTGTATGGCTCTATCTTACCTGTTCCACTGATCTCTGTATCTACCCCTTTGCCTCTACCATACTATTTTAATCACTGTAATCTGTAGCTCATACGAGTTAGCTTGCATTTCTTTTGTTAGGAGTGAGGGTAACCATCTTTTTCTGTGTTCGGGAGCCATTTCTATGAATCATCTGCTTACATCCTTTACCTGCTTTTCCATTCATGGTATTCTCTTCAATTCTAGGAGCTTTTTTATATTTTAAAGGATTATCTCTTATGTTCAGATTCAGGTCAATTCAGCAGCTGTTTATGAGGCCCTACGCCCTCCACAGAACATCACGATGACATGGTGCCAAGTATTTGTTCATCCAGCAGATGCGGGACATGGGATGGATGGGGATCTCACTTTGCAAAAAACATACAGGGTTTGCTGACCTGATCTCTCCAGCCAAAAGCTTTTCAATGTAGTGTGTCGTTTATAAAAGCTGTCCAGAGAACCAAAACATGACCACACCTGCCCTCACGCCACCACGGAGAAATGATAGCTGGGGCTGTGTCTACCCTCCCCACTCACCTCCTCCAAGATGCTGCGGTGCCCAACAGCAGACGGAGCTGGGTGGGGAAGCGGGGGCAATACCGCTGCTGATCCCAGGCCGACGGCCGTGTGGAGCCTGGCATCAAAGCAGACACAGGGACCTGCAAGAAGCAGGGGGCATCTCTATTTTGGTTTCAGCAGGGCCCATGGGGCTGTGGCCGTTGGAGGCATCTGTCGGGTGATGGCAGTATGATGGACACATTTTCTCGAAGACTCAGTGGTGTTGGGGAGAAATGTGACATGCACCATTCACCCCAGCTCAAACACTCAGCCATGGGGCTTCATCAGAGCAGCTCAGGAAAAGCCGAGTGAGTGGGAGCTGGCCCTGCCCCATTCCCTGT
>NW_011888977.1:2849068-2871673 GCF_000151845.1 Pteropus vampyrus | reverse complement strand
AGACATTAGATTCTCATAGGAGCACCAGTCCCTGGTGCCGAAATGGTTGGGGACCGCTGCTCCAGAGAGCCCTCTCTGCTTTTCAAATCTTGCATCCCCTTGATCCTCATTTTATTCATTTGACATGTTTCTCTGTCTGGTTTACACGTAAGAAAATGAAGGTCTTGGTTACCAGGAGACGTGTACTGACTTGTTCCAGGTTGCCCTCTGTCAAGCTCTCACTGACCTCTGCACCCCGTCTACAGGCCTGTGTCTTCCTCTGGTTTCTGCCCCTCTCTTCCTTCCCCTTCAGCCATCTACCCTGGTCCCTGTCTGGCCCCACCCTAGGTACCTTTAGGGTGAGATTTGTGGCTCTGGTTGCCTCAGCCAGATGCTCCAGAAGACAGAGCTGAGGCAAAGCTTATAATCCCCCACTTTTATTTGGGGAATGGGTGCCAACAGTGCTACAGGTGCATCTCCTTGCTAGGACCCCTTCACCAGGAGCTCTGGAGCCAGGTGGGGACCCAACTGGTGTGGCAGCTCAGGGGCAGAAGGAACTGTCCCTCGGAGCACCTGCAGGAGAGAAAGGAGGGCAGGCATCTGCTCAGCACCTTCGCCCTTATGTCCACTGCCTCGGTGGGCCCCATGGGGTGGAACACCCTGTCTGTCCATCAGGGCCACTCAAAAGAGCAGACTCCAAGCCCAGGGGTGGCATTTCCTCCACAAACGCAGGTATCTGGGTGCTGGTGGAGAGATGCCCAGCAGAGCAGAGGAAGGAGGCAGGAGGTCAGAGAGCGTGCACAGTGTGTCCCCCACACCTTGTTCCGTCCTTCGACTAAACTCACACCCTGTGCACAGCCCCAGCCCTTTTGTTCTCCTGCCTGGGGCATTCCACAGCCAGTTTTCTTGAGAAAGGTGCTAGGACCTCACACTGGACTAGGTGAGTTCTCCTGTTGCACTCAACGCCCATCTCGCCTCATAGATACAAAGAGTTCCATGCCCTGTTTATGAGACTTCCCGATGCCCTGGGCCGGGACAGCCCCAGAGCCCTCGAGCCCAAAGTGATCATCTACACTGGGGGAAACCAAGGCCCAGTGGGGAAGGGCCGCTCCAGCCAGACGCTGGGGCTTATACCTCCCGACCTCCAGACCCGGGTCCCTTCCTAAGGACAGACGGTTCTGTAACTGAGACACACAGTGTGTGAGCTCTGTGAAGGCTCACAACCTGGGACCCTGAAGGCCCTGAGCCACGCCGGGGCTCTGCAGGAAATGTGCACTGATGGCTCTGTGATGTCCTCGAGGACAGCCAGCTCTTTGAGCCCTGCAAATGTAAGCATCCCATGCCTGCAGATGGAGCGGAAAGTGAGAACAGCCAAGGGCGTCAGGGTCTATTTATCAGGACAGCTTCTCCCGGCCTTCACGTGGCATGCTCCCGAGCGGCTCCAGACGGCCGTTATTTCATCTGCCGGCAGCAAGTGAAATAAAACACTGATTATGACCTGATGTTTCTCCAACTGCACCCAAATTCCAGATACCCAAAGCAATCACGTTCACTTCAGGGAAAATTTCCGAGACTATTTTTCTCCGCTTATTATTTTTCTCTTGGCTTTTCTCTTCTTCTTCTTATTGTTCCTATACAGGAAAGAAAGTCTGTGTCACTGGGCAGGCCCAGGTCGGGTTGGAAGGCCCCCAATTAATGGTCAACGGCCGAACCCTTCTGGCTTTGAGACCTGTGCTGTTTACTTGAGTCTTCACTCATTTATTCTGGTTTTTGGCTCAAAAACATAGAGACCATTCAGGCATGGTCCCCCATCCAGGGCTGGCAGCCACTCTGGAATTGTGGATTCAGCCCATCACTTAACTCGCCACGTGGCTTGGGACAAGTTGCTTTGCCTCTCTGGGCCTCAGGGTCCTTGTCTGTAAGATGAGGATAATAGTAGAACCTGTTTTCTGGGGTTGATAGGAGGGGTCAGTGAGAAACTGCGTGGAATATTCTGGCCTAGGCGTAGCTTCCGGCAGAGCTCAGCAACACCAGCCTCTGTAATCTTTGTCTTCATTAATAATGGATTCCACAGAAAAGCTGCTGGGACAGGTCTGATAGAGCCCATGGAAACACAGGGACAGACATGGCTCATTATCACCAGGGATGGGGCAAACGAGGGGCTCGAATAGCTCAGGGGGTGTGGAGAGTGAGTGCACAGGAAGGGGGTCCAGCTAGGGCCAGCAAAGGCAGACAGGTGAGGCCAGAGTGCTCCCAGAGCCTGGGGAGGGATGTGAGTTCACAGCGGGGCTGGCCTGTGAGGGCCTCAAATGCCCTGGGAGGGAAGTTCGTACAGCCCATGGAAGGGAAGCCACCTGGCATAGCAGTTAACATTGCTTGATCTTGGCTGTTGTTAAGACTAGAACAGTGGGATGGGGTGGGAAGTTGTGTCAAACTCTAGATGTGGCAGATACTCTCGATCATGCATGTATGAATGAATGAATGAATGAATGAATGAAGTTGCTAGTGGAAGCCATTACCGCAGTTGGCATGGTGGAATATTAGGGAAAGAATGCTCTTTGGAGAAAGACAGTCATAGCTCTGTCCCTTAGCACATTTTCTCAATACATATTCATTCAACAAAGGACCTTTGTGCAGAATGTATTTTTTTAAAACTCCCACAAACCAATAGGAAAAAGACAAACATCCCAACGTAAAAAACGGGCAAAAGTCTTAACCATACATTTTACAAAGAAGTAATCTAAATGGGTATATAGGAAAACGTGCTCAGTTTTATTAGCCTTCAAGGAAATGTAATTAAAACCCCCCGTGAGATACGGCTATCCATTCACCAGGTCTAAAGTGAAAATCCTGGGCAACGACAAGTGTTCAGAGAATGTGAAGCTGTGTGCACCGCTGGGGGAACCATTTAGTTTTCTCTACCCACAGCCCAGCTATTTCTCTCATAGGTGGGAATGCTCATGTATATTCACAAAAGACATGTACCGGAACACTGTTAGCGGCCCGAGCTGGAAGCTATCTGCGTGTTCACCAGTAGCGGACCACATGGATAAGTTATGTTCACACGATAGAATTCGTACAAAAATACAGACAACTCTTATCTATGAAAAGATACTCAACATTACTGATCATCAGGGAAATACAGATCAAACCTACAATAAAATACCACCTCACACCCATTAGGATGGCTACCATCCAAAAAAAAGAAAAATGTTGGTGAAGATGTTGGGAAATTAGAACCCTGTGCACTGTTGGTGGAAATGTAAAACAGGGCAGCCACTGTGGAAAACAGCGCAATATTTCCTCGAAAAACTAAAAATAGAATTATCGTATGATTCAGCAATTCCACCTTGGGATGTATACCGCATTTTGCTTATCCATTCATCCATCAACGGACACTGGGTTGTTTCCACATTTTAGGTGTTGTGAATAGCGTTGCTATGTACATGGATGTACAAACATCTTTTTGAGACTCTGCTTTTACTTCCTTTGGGAAACAACCCAGTGTCCACTGATGGATGAATGAATAAACAAAGTACGGTGTATACCAACCATGGAATACTATTCATCCTTAAAAAGGAAGGAAACTGACACATGCTACAACATGGGTGAAACTTGAAAACATGAGGCTCAGTGAGAAAAGCAAGTCCCGGAGAGAGAAATACTATATGATTCCACCGATTTGAGGGGCCTAGAGCAGTCAGATTGAGAGAGACAGAAAATAGGATGGTGGTCGCCAGGGGCTGGGAGGAGGAATGGGGAGATTTTGTCAAATGGGGACAGAGTTTCAGTTTTATGAGATGAAAAGACCTATAGGGACAGATGGTGGTGATGGTCGTACAGCAATGTGAATGTACTTAATGCCACAAAATCTAAACCTAAAAATATTAGGACGACAAATTTTATGCTATGCATATTTTACCAACAATTAAAAATAAAAATATGATGAATCTCATAAATATAGAGTTGAATGAAAAAAGCCACACACTGTGAATCCACCAATAAAAGTTACCCAGCTGACCAGCCCACTGTGCTGTCAGGCCACAGGTGGGGCAGACCCGAGGGAAGATGGGCCATGTTCTGATTCTCAGTGGGGCTCTGGTCACTGGCTATGTTCATTGTGTAGCAGTGTAGGGAGCTGTATGCTATATGTTCACTTCTCTGTGTGTCTGTTATACTTGAGGGAAAGCTTTAATAATACAGAAAGGCTACCTTGGAATAAATGACCACAGCTTCATGGAAGACTCACCATGTTGCCTTTAGTCCTCCCTCGTCACCATGGAT
Organism: Pteropus vampyrus; assembly: GCF_000151845.1. Classification (NCBI taxonomy): domain Eukaryota; kingdom Metazoa; phylum Chordata; class Mammalia; order Chiroptera; family Pteropodidae; genus Pteropus; species Pteropus vampyrus. The sequence continues at coordinate 2,867,410 of NW_011888977.1, read as the reverse complement.
TGCAAGAACTTCCTCATAGCCCTGATGCGGTCTGAAGAACTGCACTGGAGAAGGCTGGCGTAAGGGGTACCACTAGCCCCTATGCAAACAGCCGGGCTATTTTACAAACGCATGTGCGCACATGTGCACACGCATACACACGCGTGCACACAAGCGTTCTCCAATATAAAGATTTTTTTAAATGCTCCTTAAAGAGAGAGTGAGTGCGTGTGTTGGGAGAGAGGGGGTCCTCCAGAAAGCCTGTCTGTCCCTACCTTGACATCTGTGGGCTGGAGAGATGGAGGCCAGATGTTCCCATGGGCCATGGTGACCTGGAAACTATTCATTAGACGGCGGATGAGATGGGAGCCTGTGGTGTATTTGGCCTCTGAAAGCAGCTATTTTTTATGTTTTGCTGACAGTCCAAACGATTCTACATAAACCAGAGGGTGGGAGTAGCCAGCAAGCACCTGGAGAGAATAAACCCAACTGGCTTCATGAGAACACAGCTGTGGCTGTGAAGACTGAGCCACTGGACTGTTCATTTTTAAATGTGAAATATCACCGGAGGGTAGGAAAACATCTCCTTAGGGGACTACTTCAGATTAGTGAAAGTTAGTTCAGATAATGAATGGGTGCCAGTGAGAGCAGAAAATTGAAGCAATCATCCGGAGAACACCCTCGGAGCCCGGAATTCCAGTAGCCATTGGTGTCCCCGGCATGGCATTGACAGCTGGGAGGTGGGCAGAGACCTCCAAAGCCTATCATCACACTTAGATCTTCCTGAGTTCTCATGATTTCATTCCATCTTTGTAATAATCCTGAGAGGGAGTCATAGGTCTTTATCTTTGTGTCCTAAATGGACCAACTGAGGCTCCACAAGACAGAGTGAATGCCTGGACTCCCTTGAAAGTCAGCCCAGCTAGGATGGAATCTGGGTCTGTCGGCTCTGAATTCAGCACAGTTTCTAAACACGTGTCTGTCGCAAGTTTTGATTCTTCCCTTCCCCAAAAGCCTGATGGGCCTGTGGACGGGAACGGAAGTGTCCTGGTTGGCATCTGGCTTCTTGCCACTTTTACTATCCAGTGGGTGGAGAAAAGGTTGAGCAAGGTAACCAGGGGCCAGGCCGGGGACACCAGGGGGTGAGGGGTGGGCATAAGACCACAAGTTGTTGACCGAACCGTCCAAAGTGAGACACAGAATCCTGGAGGATGAAGACAAGAGGGGCTGGAGAAAGCAGCAGTGAAGACCCCTGGAGACAAGCGCTCCCTCTTGGGAGCCTGTGGAAGAGACCCGCCTCGCCCCACAAGGTGCTTCCTAGCATCCTTCAGTTGGCCCTGCACAGTGCAGCAAGTGATGCCCATGGTGAGGGGGACTAACAGGATCACCTCCTTCCTCGAGTGACACCCCTCCTCCCAGGGACACCATGCAGCGACCTATACACAAAAAAATAGAATTCTACCCATTGACTTCGAAGGGGGCCCGTGGGGAGAGAAAGACAAGGCAAGCGTCAGGGAGACAGTGCCGTAGAAGCCTCAATGGCTGTGCCTGTAGATGACTATGGCCATGCAAGTCTGATCGTCACTGTGGGAGTGTGGAGGAAAACGGAGGTGCACACGCTGCATGGCGGATGTGGGTCTGGGCTGGGGCACAGATTCTGTGAGAAGGGGAGGGAGGAGAGCCATCAGGCGGGGCCCCCGTCATCCATGTGGCCCAGCGGCCGCCCTTCCCTGACCTCCACGCCCACGGGTCTGGATTATGGTGGTTTCCTGAGACGCGCGAAGCGCTGCTTCTTGAGTGTTTCAGTCTAAGTGCTCGTTTGTCATTCACAGAGTCTGCCGGTGGCTGAGGAAAGAGTTGTGTGGAGACTGGCACGTCCCTTGTGACCAGGCATCGCAAAGGTAAGGGACAGCCTTCTCTTCTCTTTGGGGTTTGATTTGGCACCACATCCTGCCTTATTTTGCTCATGCTTATTGTCATGGGTTCTATTGCGCATGGGTTAGGATTGAGCTGCTGCTGATGCGCTAAAGTTGGTACATGGTTAATTTTGTGCTGATGTTGGTACGGGGGTCAGTTTTGTGTCGTTGTTAGTACATGGTTAATATCGTGCTGATGTCGATATATGGGTTAGTATTGCATCGATGTTGGTACACCGTTAGCATTGTGCTGATGTTGGTTCGGGGGTCTGTCTTGTCGCTATTGGTACATGGTTAGTATCGTGCTGATGTTGGTGCACAGTTTGGGGTGATCACGGACAAGAGATGTAACCCAGGCATTCGAGTGGTTCTCAGAATGGACCAAGGGCAGGAAAATTGTCTTCAGTCAGGTCTAAGGCCTTTGATAGAAGTGGCTCAGAGAGCAGTGCTGACTGTGTCCACAGGATGGCAGAAGGCAGCGCTGGGAGAGTTGTGTGCTTCGATGGTGGTTAAGTCTCCGTCTTCGCCCGGCGCTCCAGGCTGAAAAGCGGGGTCGCATCTCAAATCAGACCTGGGCACTGGGTAGCAGCTGCCTGGTGCTATGTTGAGAGGCACCTAGGGCCATCTCCAGGCCTGGTGGGGAAGCCTCCAGTGGCCACCGGGAGGAGGGCTGCATGCAGAGCATGCTCATGTCGCCTGTTGTACCCTAGCCCTCGGCCTCGACTTTCAATTTTCCTTGGGAAGAAAACGATCTTCTGATGTCCACCCTGCTGAAGTTACTGTAGAAACATCTGGAGCCCGCGTGTGCAGTGGGAGCGTGTATAAGAGGTGCGGAATGTTGCTAGGTCTGAGCAGAGTGCACAGCTGTCACTCGTCCAGATGTCAGCTCTCCAACCCAAGACCCTTATCTGTGGGATGTGGCAGAGCACCACAAGAAAGAACCTGACCGTAAACTTGTAAGGTTGTCCTGCCCTTGACAGTAATCCCTGTTACGAGAACCAGCCCCATCTCATGTCCCCCAGTGAAACAGATGCAGCTGTTGACTTCATCTATAAAATCCACCCCTGGAAAGTGGCTTCCTCTGGGCTTGTTTCTGATAAGATTTGCAAGGGGGGGTGGGTGTTCTGGAAGTGCACTACCTTCCAGCAGCCCTTGAGCTCCATGAACAGGCATGCAGAATCCAAAGCATCTTGACATTGAGCTTATAAAGAACAGCAGGGTCCACACGAGTTCATCAGGAATATGGCCAGCATGTTATGTCATGAGGTCTGCCACCCATTTTCCCACTTCTAATGACCCAAGACATTGCAGCCCAGATTGTTTATTGCAGCCTTTGACATTTATTGGAGCACATGCTCAGTGGTAAGATGTTGACTGTGTGAGGGGGCAGGGAACTGACTGGGAGGGGGCATGAGGGAACTTTCTAGAGTCATGGAAATTGTCACTATCTTGACGGGGTTTGAGTCACACAGCGGCGGTGCCTCTGTCAAAACCTATTGACTGGCAGGCATACTTATGATGCGTGCATTTCATGATAGGTAATTTTCCCTAAAAATAAATCAACGAATAGGCAAATGTTGAACTACAGTTAATACGATTCACGCTTAAGTTTTCAGGGATGGTGCATATGGATGTCTGTCATGTCCTCGGAAATGCATCAAAAAATAAGATGGCCCAATGGGCAGAAAGAGGGAGGGAGAGGTGGACAAATCTGTAATAAGGCACACAGCAGAATGTGAATAATTGTCAACCAAGGTGACAAATCTATGGGTGTTTGCTGCTCCATTCTCTCAGTTTTTCCATGTTTAAAAGTTTTCCTAACAAAATGGTGGAAAATATTGGCCAGGGTGGTGTTATTGGTACCTGTTATATTATTTCGTAGGCCTTTCTATACTTACTCACATATCTTATGGTTCACAGGCGTTCATGGAGTTGGTATGGGTTCTCGGGCAAGCACCTCTCCTGATCCCTGCCTAAGAAGCTGCAGCCTCCAGGTTAGCTGTGAACACCAAGGCAAAGCAGGCCTAGGTGCACCCAGACATGCTGATTTCCTTGTTTTGATGATGTTGCTGCAGTGACCTTGCAGCTCCGTGAGCAGACAGAGTCCCTGGCTAAACCTAAAAATATGGTCCAGTGAAAACAAACAGGAAATCGACCTTTGACAGTCCCGGGGTGGGGGTCTTTTCTAAGGAGAGCTGGGGATGGTGGACCAGTACAGACTAGTGTCGGGGGACAGAGCCACAATGCCAGCCTCCCCTAAGAGGCCCTGATCCATCCACACAGAACCCTTTACAGGTTACAACTCAGGATTCAGCCATGCCTCCCCTGGTGGCAGGATCGATGTGCTCCTTGTGGCCCAGGGCAACAGTCCTGGCTGCTGACATCTGCTGTTATTGGAAGACTTAGTTCCAGGTGACGGTCGGGGCTTTCTGCACCTGCCTATTTGCTCTGAGCTCTCAGCACATTCCTCTCCCTTCCCCTTCCTCTGCCCATCACACCTGTCCACAGGAGCCGGTTCCCAAATACCATCCTCTCACTGCCGGCACGTGGGGGCTGCTGCTTTGGGCTGCCAGACAGCTAGCCTCTTCCTCCCCACCCTCCTGCTCTCACCTGGCCATTGCTCCTGCCAGGGCTTTGCCTTGAGCAGGTGTGGGAGGGAATGCAATGTCAGCACCAACCAGATGCTGTCTCTCAGCTGGGGCTGAAATGAAGAGGTGCCTGATGCACAGGTCAACTGCTGTGAACTCAGAAGCAATGAAAAATGCCATATACTCCCAGTGCAGCATGTGGCCTATAGCACAGGGCTCCTTGAAGGCCTATGGACTGGGCTCTTTTTACTCACCCTTATAATGGTATATCTAATGCATTCAAGTGAACACACGCAAAGCACGAAAAAAGCTGTGAACTCAAAAGCAAAATCCACCCTGCAAGCCCACCCTCCAAACAAGACATGAACCAACCACCCTATCATGCCTTTTTAGAAATTACCTGGTCCACTCCTGGCTTTGCTCCTAGAGGCAGCCACAACATGTTTTCTTATTCTCTTGCTTTTCTTTATGGTTTTACAATATATAGATTGTCCCTAAATCCTATAATTTGTCTTGCTTATTTTTAAATTATTATCATGCTGTCATCCAGGGTATATTTCATTCTGTGACTTGCTTTATTCCACTGAATATTCTGTTTCTAAGGTGCATCTGGGATATTGTCCATAGCGAAGGTCATTTTTCACTGCTGTATAATATTCCCTGTGCAAATGCACTTCTGTTTGTTATTCTATTCTCTTGTCCGTGGACACAGGGAAACTTCCAGTGCTTCACCATCATCTATGAAGTTGTTATGAACATCTCAAGCCAACCTGATGTACAAAGCTTTCTCTGGGTGCAAGCATACATGTGGATGCTGCTCATGGGGATGTGTGTGCATTTCCAAAAGGACTGCACCACTTTCTATGCCCTATAGAGGGCAGCCCTCCAGGAGCTCCTGCAACAGGGCTTGCTGTCGTTAAATTTCCTCCTTTCCTTCATCAATTGAATGGTGGCAAATTGTATCTCACCTTATATTTAGTTTATTGTTTTATCAAAATTATAAACACACATCATTTAAAAGGTCGAACAGTTCTATAAGGCTTGTATGAGAAATAAAATCCCTCCGTCCGCTCAGCATCATTTCCTGAACTTGAGTATTTATGCTCAATTCATGGAGCTAATTCTGGAGGCCTTTGCCTCCAGGTCACGATGAATATTCATGTATTGGTACCTCTTGATGTTCTGTTTTAGACATTATGTGTTCGTTCTCCATGCTAGGTCTCCTGTACCCACTGAAGTTAGCTCCACTGCCAGTGTTGACTTCACGATGACCACATAGCCACAATTCATCGTCAAGTTTTGCTGTATACCAGAATGTTTTTGTTGAAAAGTGTCTTGGGTTTTGGTTTGTTGTTGTGGTTGGCTGACTTACATTTCTGTACACTTATCACTGATACAAAACTCTCTCCCAGTCATGTGAATCTCCTCCCAATACTTTCAAACATATTAGATCATCTATCCATCTCATCTCTGTCAAGAAAGCTTTTCTGGAGCCTTGTGCTGCTCGAGTCTGGACTGGATGTTCTCCGTACCTGGTTCCCAACTGACGTTCTGGAAATCTCCTTTCTCCACCTTCCCAGGAAGTATTTTCACCTTGCTCTTGTGTTGGATCTCCTGTTTCCGAAATTCATCTCTTTCACTTTCTTGATCTACTCCTTTGTTTTCCTAGAACACATCCCCTAGTAGCCTCCTGAGAAAGGGTGCTAGGGAGGTACGTTTGTTGAGAACTTGCATGTCTTCAAATGTGTTTATTCTACTCTGTTCCTCACGCTCCTTGGTGGCAGGACCTGTTTTCAATTCATCATGTGCATTTTGTTGACTCCACTTCTCTTGCCTAGAATACTATCTCCTCCCCTTCCGCCCATCCAAATCTTTATCCATTTTTAAGGCTAAATTCAACTGCCGCCTCCTTCGGGAAACCTTCTCAACCTCCTCAGTCCTAAGTGATTGCTTCTTTCTTCTAAACTTTATGATACCTATTATCTGTATTACTCCTTTGGCATTTATACTCATTATAGTTATTCATGAATTCAACACACATCCCTTGAGCACCTGTGATGTGTGGGGACTTTGCAATGAATCAAAAACAAACCTTGCCATCACAGAGAATCCTAGAGTATTGGAGCTAGAAGGGACCCCCAATACCATCCCGTGTAAGCCCGCCCCTGTCATGTAGATGGAGAGACTGAGACCCAGAGAATTATGGGACTTCCTTGTCCAGCAAGGACCCAACCCAAGTCTTTTGACTTCCAGACTCTCGTGCTTCCTATGATAACAACTATGAACAAAGGAACCTTAATATAAAGAGGTGAAAAATAAATGTAAAAATCCCACCCCTACGCCATGAGGGGACGAGCATAATGTCAACTCATTTACAAATGAAGAAACTGAGAGAAAGAAGTGACTTGTGAGGGGTGTAGCTAGGATCTCGCCCCAGGTAGCTGGAGTAGTTGTACTCCAAAGAGAAGCACATACACAGGAGTGTGTTCCAAGCTCTCTCTTGGTCCATGTGCCTCAAGGTCCTCATAAGGGACATTGGAAATGCACAAACCAGCAGACTTCCCATTAGGATTTATGGACCAAATATGCAACCTTCCGAAGCACGTGCCTCTTGCATGTTTTATACAGAGGGAGGGAATCCCTGCGACATTACTTAATCAGGAAATAGCTTTCTCTGGCCAAGGAACCTCATGCTGCCTCTTCGGGCGATGGACATTCCTAAGTGTCCGGAGCCTGGGGCTCTGTCAGAAGTCAAGGAAGATGGACTCTGTCTGGATACTGCTTGTGAAAACTGCTTGTTCTCAAGTCACAACCGTGATGCACACCCATGGAGTGCAAACAGCAGCTGTGGACACTGTGGATGGGCTCTATCCCAGAGAGATGAGGCGCTTCACCGCAGACGGGAGCCGTCGCCACGGGCTTATTCACACCAGCAGGAACTAATATGTACTCTGAGCTGCTGCCCAGGCATCTGCCTCGCTATGCATTTCCTCTGCAGCTGATGGATTTTCAGATGAAAGGCAAAATTTCCTGTGTCCTTGATCTAAAAGTTGTCTCTTGGATACTTCTCGCTTCCTCTTAAACTGTGCCCATAAAGGGGAGATAAAGATAAATTTCTTTGCGGAAAAGGGGTGGACACTGGAAGTTCTTTGAACAGCTTGCTTCCAGCACAATAGGTGAGGCCCCTTGCCCAACAGACTTGTTACTTCTGCAGCATTGGGGCCATGACACTTCGGGGCCACATTCAATTTCATGAAACGAGCTAACGAGATTCAGTTCGAAGAACCCCAACCAACGTTACCTTCAGGATGCAAGTCATTCCCTTCCTAAGGGATTCCTAAAAATTCCAGGGCTCCATTCTGTTATATATAATTTTACATTAATAAATGTTGAGAATCTAAATAACCTAACCCTAAGCATTCTGTGTTAAATACAACTGTTAATATCAATTTTTTTCTAGCTCCCCCAACTACCACCCTCAAAGTAAACTATAGCGGAAGCTTTCCGGGGCTGGTCTCCCACAGTGTTTCAGTCATCACAGAGCTTTGCACACTGTGGATTTTCAATACAAGTCTGCGGAAGGAAGGAAGGAAGGAAGGAACGAACGAACGAACGAACGAACGAACGAACGAACGAACGAACAGCTGGTAGGCACTCAATTAATTAGACCCTGACCAAAAATAACTTAGTAGACGTCAAGCCAACCCTTTTTCAGGACGCAGCATTTTCCCTGGGGACCCTGCCCTGTGCCTGCTGCTCCTAGTGTGGGTGCAGAGTTGTGTATTCCCCCGTTGAACTGGACGGCTCCCTGCCTGATGCCTACGACAGTGCCTCCCACATAGGGGGCACCCAGGAAGTGCTTGCTGAGTGAGTGGGTTCCAGGTGCTTCTCCATTCATGCTCTTCTGTTTCTCTCTCGGAGAGACACTCAGCTGAGCAGGCCAGGGTGTGTGATTAGAGCCGCTGTCTGAAAGCACCGATCTGCAACTGAGCTGCACGACTGCCCGCAGGGAGGTGCCCAGCGCACACACGAGGGGCATGCACAGGGCGGGTCCCAGAGGAAGTTGGCACATCAGCCTTGTTTATCACTGTTTCTTGGTTCTGGGCAGGCTGGGCTCTAGAAGAGTCATTTTTCCAGGGGGATCTGGTAAAGATGCCCTGTAAACTACCATCTGCACTCCTCGCACATGTGGAACACAGAAGCCGGTGTAGATATGCTCCTCGATGCACAGATCACATTAAGCATAAGTGAATCCAACAAACTGCAGTCAGCCTCAGAAATATGGAGGCAGCCTGTGCTGGCAAAGCACACAGTCCCCTCTGTGCACAGGAAGCATTTGACAGCTGTGGCGCCTTTCCCGATGGAGCGCCTGGTGTGATAAGCCTCACCTCCCTCGGGCTCTGCTCTGCAGAGGATATTGCCTTTGAAGGGTGGGAAGTGACCCCGCCTGACAGTGCCTGTGCATCCTCTCCTTCCTCTGCAGATTCTTCCTCCAGAGCCAGTCCCAAAGACCCTGATGTGTTGCGATAGCCTCGAGGCCACAGAGCAGGACCTCTGCTAACTGCTCCCAGACCCCAGACGCTGGCTTGGCAAGGCATCCTTGTGGTCAGAGGGCCCAGGGCTCTAGCCACATTGGGGCAGGTTGGGGGGAAGGGGAGAAGGGCCTCTCTTCCCCCAGGCAGAATAATGGCTCTGGTGTGGGTCCTCAGTGGGGCCATTTAGTACCGGCTGGGTCAGAAGTAAAAACAACAGTTGTGGAACCAAATGATGTGTTCAACCAGCATGTCTCTCAAACTGCAGAAAAACCATTTCTCCCTTAGAAATCTGGAGCAGACACTGGCAAACAACCATCTGTCTCCCTGCCCGCAGTCACAGCCACAGATCCTGTCTCGTCACACAGGGATTGCTCTTGGCACGAGCCTTGCAACCTGTATTCAGTCTGCTCCAGAAGTATGGAGGCCAGCTGTCCAGGGCGGGGTCAGTGATGGGGTAGAGATGGGGGCAACAGCCAGCAGTGCATAGGTGGGCCGCTTGATCATGTTTACAGTCCAATGGTGTGTTCTCACGGTTCCATCAAGCATACTTCACTGTCTATGGGGGTGACCCGACTTGTGTGACAGGCCTACCATGTCCACACTCACTTTTCCCTGCTGCCGCTTCTTTTTTTTTCTGTTGCTCTATCATAATACTTACCTGCAAGGCACCTGTGCTCTGCCTCCACATGTGGCTAGGGATCGCAGACCTGCCTGGCAGTAAAAAATGTTAAAATGAGTTGCCACCTGCCATGCTTGAAATCCCCTTTATACCTCTCCTTGGAGATGTGGCCCCCCTCGTGATTAGAAATGCCCCAAGGGCTGGGAAGGAAGCTCTGGCTCCGAACTGCGGGGAAGGAGGGAGAGGAGGATGGAATTGAGGTGCCATGGGGACTTCCGGGACGTGGGCCCTGCCACCCAGAAATCAAGTCCTTCTCTGTCTTTTTAGATTTGTAAATGGTCTAAGTTCTTTAAAATCACAGTTGCAAACGTGACTCTACCATCTTCTTCACCATCCCCACCCCCACCACAGCCCACAGGGCAGGGGCCGCGGGGGCCACTAGGTTCCAAACGCTTAAGTGCCTCCCTCAGTCCTGTCCCTACTTCCACTGAGGCTTTGGGAAACGGCCTCTGGACCTGTGGCTGTCCACTCCCAAAGGCGGCAACTGCCACCCGCCCCCTCGCCCCGAGAGCTGGCCTTCCTCCTAGGATGGACGATCAGAAGCACCCCAGATGGAGAATCTCCTTTGGGGCTCCTCCGTCCTCCTGGTGTTGCCACACAGAGACACCTTTGGGGAGGCGGGCGGGATCCGGCACGCAGAGCCAAGTTTCACCAGGTCCAGTCACTGTGTCCCCTCTCGGCGTCGCCCACTCGGCAAGTTCTATTTAGAGCAAGGCTGGCAGGCAGCAGCTACAGGTCAAGGCGGCCCATGGAAGGCAGAATCCGGAAATGTCTCCTGTTGTTTTTAACTTTTCATGTTAGGAAAATGTAATGCAGCACACAGGGCGTGGAAGCGTTTGAGGCCGCTATTATTTCCGATTTATACATTCTGAGCCTTGCGTCCCAGAGGGAAGCAACCCCTGAAAGGTCACAGCGCCCCTCCACCTTCCCGATAGACCCCTGCTATCCCACCTCCTGAGAGTTCTCCCCACCGTGGGGGAGACTCCTCCTGGGACAGAGCTCACACCTGTGCAGGGAGGAGAACATTGCATCTTTAAGTAGACAGGTCTCCTGGAAATTCCTTCCATCTTTGAGGCCAAACTCCACATCCCTGCAGAGTCCACCAACCTTTGGCTGGCAGCCCCTCTTCAGCATTGTGGCAGCCCTTTTGACATTGACTTTTGACCATGAGCTTCCCCAAAGAAAGATGTGCTCCTGGGGTAATGCAGACGCACAGCAGACGTATGCTGGGTGGGGAAAATCCAGGCATCCTCCGGGGTCCCTAACCTACAGAGCAATGGGAAGGAGGTCCAGAGTGGAGGTAGGGAGAGCCCTGAGAGTGGGGGGGCTGGGTGTCACGGGAGGCATTGGGAAGGAGGTGGGCTGGAGCATGAGAGGCTAGAGGGTAGGATGGTTCAAGGAGCTGGCAGAGGTTGTTCTGGAGGAAGCACAATGTCTTTAATGATCCGACAGGGCTCATCTTGAGGCTGCAGCTTTCTGGGGACACAGGCTGAACCCGCTGAAAATTTGCCATGAGGTTTAGATGGTGGAAGTCTGAGCAGAGGGCCCTAGAGACAGGGCTAGCAGATCCCTGTTCCCGGGTGGTGGGTATAGGTTAGACCCAGCAAGAAGCCCACCTAGATGCACTGGAGGAATAAGCACCAACCCCTCCAGATGCACTGGAGGAATAAGCTGGCAGTCTTGGGTCTCCTCCTCTGCAGGGGTCTTGTGCCAGGGAGGTGCCCAGCTGTGAGATTTGCAGACTTTCCCACTAGGGGCCTTAGCTCTCTGCCTGGAGCTTCCCTCTCTTGTTTGTAAGCCAGCACTGCCCAGGGTGGGTTGCAGTGTCCTGGAGTATTTGAGTAGGATCATGTCTTTATGTGGCAGTGTTTACATAGTCCCTTGCCAGATTTCTCTCAGGGCAGCCTGATGTCATGATGGAGACAGCAGGGCAGGGTCAGGGCCTCCGCAGAAGAGGAAGGAACTGGGTGGGTCCTGGATGCCTCGGGGCCCAGCGAGGAAGGCCCAGCTCCAGGCAGTCTGGCTTACATCATTTGACCTTGGTTTTTTGACCCGGGAAAAATAAACTGGAATTTCTCTGCTCTGCTCTCTGCCATTGGATTGACTTCCCTTGGCCTGTGGTCACTTTGATTTCAACAGGCCGATTCTACTCCAAGAGCCGATAGGTCTCATGGAAGCACTTCCATCACTGTGCAGAAATGGTCATGCCTTTGGCAATGGGTGAGAAGGTGTTGATGGACGGACACCGGATTTATGGCTGGGAGGCCTATGTTCAGAACCAGGCTCCACTCCCATGAGCTGGTCACCTCAGCCTTACCATCTTTGGCTGAGGTCATTAGAGACACAACACCTTCTCTTCTTTTGCTGAGTCAGAACCCACACAAAGCAGAGGGCAGGCGTCTGTCTGTGAATTTTGACAGCACTTGGCTCTGCACTTGATGGTGCCAATGGATATTTTATCCAAGCTGGAGGAATCTGCCACTGAGCAGTTGGGTGTTATCTTCCCAGCAGCTGCATTGCTGTACACATAGGGCCCTTGGGCGGGGGGGCCACAGTTAGATCTTGAAATAATTGACAGGTAAATCTGCAAGGGTCTGCCTCTTGAAAATCCCGGTCCTGTGTAGCCTCCACAATGATCCCTAAGAGGACTTGTTCAGATCACAGCCATTGGGAGTGTACCTTGTATGTGAGACTGGATGATAAGTCCAAAGGGGTAGCCTTGCTTCTGAAGCGGTCCCCAACCTTTTTGGCACCAGGGACTGGTGCTCCTACGAGAATCTAAGGCCTGATGATCTGAGGTGGAGCTGAGGTGGTGATGCTAGCTCTGGGGAGCGGCTGCAAATACACATGAAGCTTCGCTCGCTCACCTGCTACTCACCTCCTGCTGTGTGGGCTGGTTCCTAACAGGCCACGGACCGGTACCCATCCACAGATCAGGGGTTGGAGACCCCTGCTCTAAGAGATAATTTTTTGGATGAGAATCTCCCCTTGCACACAGTGGAACATTGGGGGTGGAGAGGACAATCCCCAAGCAGCTCCTTGGGGGAGCTTTGAGGCCACTGGGGGACACGGACATTGCCCACGTATTTGGGCAGATTGTCATTTGTAAATGGGGCCTGCATGAGGCACACACGGATTTCTGCCAGTCGGGAATTCCCAGGAGCAACCAGGAGAACCCTGTTGGGGTACTGGCTGTGAGTCGGTGCGTGACCCCCTCAGGTGCCCATGGGGCGAGGCTGGCTTTGTCCCTGCTCATATCATCTGTCACTCTGTCTTTGCACATCTTTCTTTTTGTCAGGAGACAGGCCTCGCCCTGTGCCTCCTGTGCCCCCTCCAAGTCCCTCTCAGGGCTCAGCATCCCAGGCTGTGGGAATTACTGCCAGGATGACAATCTCCGACAATCGTCGCCACTTTCTAGTTCACCAGGGACTTTCAGGCCCTCATCCTCAAACAGTATTTGTGACACGGGCATAGTTGTACCCACTGTAAAGACAAGAAAACTTAGGCTCAGAGAAGCCTATGGCTGTGTCTCAGCAGGCCAAGCCCTGCTCAGCATGGGTCTTTCTAGGCAGCACCCATGCGGGGCAATGGCCTCTGGAGACCTCAGTCGGGAGGGCATCCTGGTTTTCCCGGGTGATGGGAGACCCAGGTTTAACCAACACCAAAGAGGAGGTAAGACAAGGCAGGAACAAGCCACCTGCTGCCTGACCCACTGTCCTTGCTGCTGGCCTAGGGCCCCATGCTCTTATGAAACAATAACATATGAGCCCAGACAATATTAATGGTAAAAATATTTCATCTCTGAGTTTGGCTGACAGAGTCTCTCAAGATAAATTTCATTCCTTTTTTTGTTTTTAAGAGCAAATCTATTTAAATGTGGTGCTTCATGTGTCTCAAGAATCTATTTCAGTGGTTGATTCCTTTGGCCAAGCAAGCGCAGCCCACCCTGCCTGATTCCCAGCATTCCGTTTCTCGGCTTTCTTCCATTGAAAGTGCCTTCCCGCCACCTTCCTCTGCTCACAGCTGCTTGTGCTCACTCGGGTGTGTGGCTGGGGAGGTATTTCGCCATCCTTGTGATGGAGGAGACGCTGGGTAGGGCCGTGCGTACAGAAAGCGCTCCGTAGCTGCTCGCTGGGTGAGAATGAACGATGCTAGGAAGCTCAGAGGTAGACCCACATCTTCTCCTTCCTGGCTCAGGCTCACTTTCTATCTGGATTCTGAGGCCCTGCCTCTGCTTCTCGGGCTCTCCGTCTGCCCACTTTCCAAAGACCCCATGTCTCTGTCCTCCAGTTTTCTTGTCCAACTCCCAATTCAACTCTGTGCCATAGGGGCTGGCAGTAGGGGGCTCCACCACAGAACCCTCAGCCCTGGGCTGCTGTGAGGCTGCCAGAAAGGGGAGGCTTAGCAGCAAACCCAGAAAACTGCAGGAAAAAAGCAAATGGTGTGAGAAGGGTTTGAAACACTTCCAGCCCCTGTCCACGCCTGTTCCCAGCACTGGCGTGGAATGCCAGCCTCAACATCATTTGTTCTTCAGGGCACAGGTCTCTTGGGTTTAAACGTGAACCATCAGGTCAAAAGGTGAGTTTCCTTAGTCCTTGGTCTCCATCCGTCAAGTCAAAACGTCAATACCCCCATGAGTTTTGGGCCCAATAAGAAAGCGTGAAATTGTGTCTGAGGATTTTGTGTTCACAGGCTGACTTTGTCAGAGTAGTCCAGAGGTGGATTCTAAATGTGACAGCCACTAGCCACATGCGGCTACTTGCATTAAGTGAATTACAATGAAATAAAGTTAAATATTCATATCCTCAGTCACACTAGCCACCACCAAGAGTGTCATCCCTTAAGTTCTCCTGGATGGCTCAGCTGAGACCTGTGCTTTCCTGCTCTGCACCTTTGTGAGCGCTGTTTATTCCCTCCTTGACCTCAAGTCTCTGCCTGCACCCCTGTGCCCAGCTTTCCAGGGTCCCACCACCAGCTGGCAGCAGCTCCCCTTGGCCTGCATCATGCAGAACTTCACTACCAGAATGTCCCACTCGTGCTTGTTTGAGACATCTCAGAAGAGAATCTCAGAACCGCAGAGATGGAAAGGACCTCCAAAGAGCGTCGGGCTCAGCTCCATCTTCCCAAACGATGTCTTCCAGAAGGATCCACAGCCCCAGTTCGCCTTGCGTGGTTTTCTTTCCCACTGATTCTCCCAGCCAGAATGCAAGCCCTCGCAGGCAGACGCAGGATCCCTTTCGTTAAGAGCTTAGACTCTCTTGTCAAATCTCCAGCCTCCCTCTGGAGAATGGGAACAAGAACAGCCTCGTCTCTCGGGGATGTGCACAGATTAAGAATAATGGTGTGAGCAAGCGCACACCACAGGCCACCACGTGATCAGCACCTGGTGTCGTCCGCTCTTGTCAAAAGTTGCTGATGACATCTGAACACCGCCCCTGTTCTCCTTGGAGAGATGGCTTTGCAAGGAGCTGCTGGCCAGTGGGGCAGCGTTCCAGAGGTAACGGGGTAACTCTGAGTTCCGGAGCTATTACTCAGGCCAGAGTGAGCCCAGAGGAGGCTCGTTGTGGGAAGAGTCTTCAAGGGCCCTTGAGAGCAGGTGGAGACCCTTACGTAGGACTCTTTCACAAAGCCTATCCTGAGGGCGTGGGAGAGGCTGGGAAGGAGTGAGACAGTGGGCCTTCATCCTATTTACCTGGAGGTGGCTCACACTCAGAATGCCCAGCGCCATGGACTGAGCCCCACACAGGCAAGCAGGAATGATGGAGCCCACACACGTGCCCACGCTGCTGCGTGTGAGTTTGCACAGCAGCCTGGGACCATCTGAAAATGGGAAACTGAGAAGAGATGGGACAGAGAAACCAGAAGGGCTGGCCTCCGCCCAGAACTTTCTTTCCAAAAAAGGCAGGGAGGGTGTTTGACTTAACGGCAACTGAGTCACCACTCACCCTGGTGAATGGTGCGGCCTGCATGTCCCCACATTGACTAGACTCAGCTTAGAAACTTGTGTATCCAATTGGGCCCAGCTGCTCTGGTCTCCATGGTGTACTCAGCCTCAGGAGTTTGAAGCCAAGGAACATTAAAGGCAAGCACCAGCCCAGTGCATTCTTTCCCATCTTATTAGCGTTTTATTCCTCCCGAAGAACGGCTGCTCCTGGATGTTGCAAAAGCAGTTTATGGCTTTGGACTCATTCTTTGAGGAATTCGCTTTGTCTCATCTGGCTAAGGAGGAAATTGTAATACGTGTTGTCAGTGAAGGGGAGGACCTGGTGCTGCCTGTGCCCCGGAGGCCGGTGGACCTGCTTCTCCTGTGAGGGTCTGGGTGCTGGGGCTGGTTCCCCTAGCTGAGGTTCTGAACTCTGGGCTCTGAAAGTCACAGCCATGTTCTATCTAGGTACACTGCACCCCAGATTCTGGATTGTTTAGGGGCCTCCTGGATGCCAGGGCAGCACGGGCCACACTGAGGACAGTTCAGTCTTTGACATCCACACCGAGTGAACTCAGAGCAGTGAACATAGACAGGCGTGATGTCCCGGTGGGACACCTCGCAGTCCCTCTGGAGGCCTCTGATGCCCACGCCTGGTATGGGGCAGGTCAAGCCAAAGAGATTTCTTCATGTCTAGGAAATGTGAGTATACATGCAGTCACACACAGGCACACACATACACACATGTGCACACATTCACACACGTGAGCACACACACCCTTACGCCCCATGCATCACATACATGAACATTACACACCTTGGTTTCAATGTAGGAGGACCTGGAAATGCTGGAATTAGAAGCTCCTACCAGACCTGTTGTGGGCTCAAGGAAGACAGGAAGTGTCCTGTCCGTGGTCACTGACTTTATGAGGCGCTGACAGCACACCAGGTGTTGTGCCGTGCATGGCTGCTAAGCACTGTATGTGTACATCTCAGGAGCATCCGCAAACCCCATGTGGGAGGAGCTGTCTTTCTTCTTTCTAGAAACAGGTTTTAAAGGGGCTCTGGCTTTATTCCATCTTCGCTCTGTCTTTACTGCAACCAGAGGGTAGAGAGGAGAGAAAAAGTGAGATTTTTTTTCAAACAGCTTTATTTAGATATAATTCACACACAGTAATTCATGCTTTTAAGTGTACAGTTCAGTGGGTCTTCATACATTCATGGAGTTGCACAGCCATCACCACTATCCAGAATGTTTTCATCACCTCAAAAGACACCTCGTATCCTTTAGCCATCACCCCCCTGTTCCTCCCCACCCCAGCCCCTGACAACCTTTTACCTATTTTCCGTTTCCATGGATTTCAACAATTCACATAAATAGATCCTTATTATATGTGGCCTTTCTTGACTGGCTTCTTTCAATTGGCTTTATGTTTTCAAGGTTCTTCCATGTTATAGCCTGTGATAGGGATTGCATTGAATCAGAAATGGGACTTTAAATGGGCATTTAAGTTAAATAATACTTTATTGTATGGATATACCACTGTGTGTCTGTCCATATGTCCATTGATAGATATCTGAGTTATTTTCACTTCTTGGCTATTGTGAATAATGCTGCCATGAACATTTATGTACAAGTCTTTGTATGCACACAGGTCTCATTTTTCTCGGGTGGATACCAGGAGTGGAAATGCTGGATCATATGACAGCTCTATGTTTAACAGTGTGAGGAACTGTCAGATTGTCTTCCAAAACGCCTGCATCATTTTACAGTCCCACCAGCAATATGAGGGTTCCAATTTTTCCACATTCTTGCCAACATTTGTTGTTTTCTGTTATTTCGATTATAGCCATCCTAGTGAGTGTGAAGTAGTATCAGTTACTGTGGTTTTGATTTACATTTCCCTAGTGACTAATTGATGAACAATAAACATCTTTTCATATGCTTATTGTCCATTTGCATACCTTCTTTAGAGAAATATCTATTCAGATCCTTTGCCTAGTATTTAATTACATTTTTTGCTTTATTATTATTGAGTTGTAAGAGTTTTTTATATATTCTAGATCCAAGTCCCTTATCAGATATATGGTTTACAAAAATATCCTCCCATTCCAGGGGCTGGCTTTTCACTTTCTTGATGATATCATTTGTAGCACAAAAATTTTAATTTTGATGATGTCTTGTTTATCTATTTTTTTCTTTTCTTGTTTGTGCTTTTGGTGTCATAGCTAAGAAATCATTGCCTATCTCAAGGTCATAAAGATTTATTCTTTTTTTCTTCTAAGAATCTTAAGGTTTTAGCTCTTATGTTTAGGCTGTTGACCCTTTCTGAGTTAATTTTGTATATGGCGTGAGGCAGGGATCAACTTCATTTTTTTGCATGTGGATGTCCCATTATCCGCACACCATTTGTTGAAAAGATTTTTTTTCTCCATTGAGCTGTTTTAGCACCCTTATTAAAAATCAGTTGACTATAAATGCGAGGGTTTGTTTCTGGCCTCTCAATTCTATTCCATTCCATTCCATTCATCCATGTATCTATTCTTATTCTAATACCACAGCCTTGATTACCGCAACTTCGTAGTACGTTTGGAAATCAGGACGTGTGAGTCTTTCAACTTTGTTCTTTTTTTTTTTTTTTTTTAAGGATTGTTTTGGCTATTCTGGGTCCCTTGCATTTCCATATGAATTTTACGGTTGACTTGGAAATTGTGATAGGGA
>NW_011888977.1:2830609-2846638 GCF_000151845.1 Pteropus vampyrus | reverse complement strand
AGAGTAATGGGCTGGCAGAATAGAGATTTAGGAGAGTGGCCACATGTGGCCTTGCTCCCAGAGTGATGGAATCAAATCCATCACCAGTATGAACCCCTTTTACTCTCAGGCTGACCTGGTCCCTTCCTAGTTAGGCAGGCGGCATCGACAGCATTTCATTTCTTTTGGTCAGCAGGAGCAGAGAGACAAGGAGTAGTTCCCAAAATACTCCTCCAAATCAGGTATCGCCTGCTCTGTGGAGCCTTCCTCTTCCTTCTCTCCAAGGAAGAGCACCCATAGCATCTGGCATATGCCATTCTTCCTGCGAGTGAAACATGATATCGAGGGGTCCGTTTGTTTTCGTGTCCCACCCCACTCCCAGTACGTCTGTACCTTTGCACACCCTGCTGATAGGAGGTGGAGGGGGCGGGGCGGGTCCCTCAGGAGAGGTTGGCTGGTGAATTGGTGGAAGACATTTGCATCCTCTTAAAGCAGAAGAAGGAATATGGCAAGTGATCTGCGGAGACCCTCCCCGGGATGTCTTTCCTCTATATCACCTTGACCTGGTGAGGATGTTGCCCCCACTGATTTCAGGCGGGCACCGAGTGTGGTCACAGGCATTTGGGGCTTATGGAGCAGCTCCTTTGTCAACAGTCGCCCTTATGTTTCCTTCCTTTTAAGGCGACCTCTCCAGTCCCTGTGGTGTGCCTACCCCTCGCTTTTGTCCCCCGCCCTGCACAGAGTGTTTTATTTCTTTCCCACTCTGATTTCCAGCCACAAGTCTTTTCAGCCTCAGGAAGTCCGTGCAAACATTTTCCCAACTGGTTCTCATTGACCATTACCCCAGTCCCCAGGAACTCACAGGAACCTTCCAGAAATCTCCCTTTATCTCCCAAAGTCCATCTGGTTCCATTTAAGGATTTCCCCATATTTCCTCCTGTTTTCAGAGCCGCCGAGCCGGCCTATCTCCGAGCTCGGCCGTCCTGTTCTGGGGGTGGTGATGAGCCCAGACTTTGTGAGGTGCAGTTGGGGGTGGGGGGACTCCCCATGCCTTCACATGTGGTGGGGTCTCTTCAGTGGCTCACGGGCAAGGCTGATTCGGTTGCCGTCCCAGCTCTGTCCCCAGTCTGTAATCCTTTCATCACGAGTTATTTATGGCCAGAGATTCCAGCATCAGAGACATGTCCCACATGTGATGAGAGGGACCTTGATCCCCAGGAGTCTTGGCTCTGGCCACTGCGGGTCTGGATGGCCAGGCGGCCATTGCCTCCATCTTAAGCAAGTTCCTTTTGCTCCCAGAGCTGCTGGGCTGAGCCCGGGACGAGAGGGAGGGGGCCAGGGGACATTCCACAGAGTTAAAGCTGCATCTTTGAGGATCAGCACATCCAGCTGCCTCCTCTCCTCTCAGGAAGTCACCACCATCTCCTCTACCTGACACTCTTGGGCCAACCTAGCAGGCAGCAATGAGCCTCACCTGGAGGCAGGCCCTCTCACTGGCTTTGTGACTAGAAATTACATCATAGGATTGGGTGATTTTTTCCCCCGGGGCCTTTTTTAAGTTGAGAAGCAGTGGCTTCTGCTGGTAGAGCTGGGGCAGTCCGGGAAGTAGCCCCTTTGTCCTCTGTTCTCATGAAAGAGGACGCTTGGGCCCGACCCACGGCCACCTGGACTTGCTTTCCTCATCTCTCTAATGGATAGAATGAGAGCAATGTTTAGAATTTAGTTATTGTTCTGCCAAAGAAAGCGTCTGAGAGTACAGCATTTAGAAAGGGAAAAAAAGCCCCATATGGAAAGCATGCGAGGGGGAAAGCTCCAGAAGGACCAGGGTTGAAGGGACAGTTCTCACGTGGCCAGGGTTACAAGTTTGCAGGAAACAGCCACTCACTCACATGGGTGTTGTCCTCCCAAGGCTGCAATGTACCTTCAGATATCAGCCGAGAAAACCCAGGGATCCAGGTTTTTGGAGAATGTCAGTGGTTTAGTAGGTGGGGGGCCAGAACTGGGCAGGCAGACCTGAGGCTTTCGGTGGATCTCACAGCAGGAGTGCTGGTGCCAGGTTCAGGCTGGGGGCCTGCACACACTGGGGAGGATGGCTGAAACTCTTGGCCAGCAGGGTTCTTTGAGAATTACTTTACCATCTCTTGCTTCGGGCACTGGGATGCTAGATTTGGGATTCAGGCTCTTCAGAGACACACAGATAGAGGATCTGGGGTATCCAGACCAGGCAAGCATGCAGGCCCCGCTTCCTGCAAGCTGAGAGCCTCCTCCCCATGGGACCAGATGGTCCTGAACCTTCAGGGGAGGACCTGGGACAGGTGGCTCAAGAAAGCTGGGCTCACTGTCCCTCGTCCCAGTGTGTCACCATCCATGGAATATTACAGTCATTCGGAGGCAAATACAGAGGTGTATACAGTATAGCACGATGGAAAAATGCTTGTGATGTAGCGAACTTAAAAAGCTGAGGGTGGGTAATACATGTTTACTAACTGAATGCCAAAGGAAATTAAGGGCTTAACATGTCATCTTCAAAATGTTTCTGCTGTGATTATATTGCCCTCATGCTGGCACTCATATTTAAGGAGAATAATTATTATTAATAGTAATGCCATAATTTTTTAAATGATGACCGTGAAATTCTCTACAATGACACTCCGGTGTTGAATTTGATACGTTGTCCTGAGCCCCCGATGGCGGCATGCACTTATGTTCACGTTTGCCAAACACACAGCCTTCAGGAAGGCTGGCAGCCACCTGATAGGAAGAAAGTGATGGGGATGGGCAGGGATTTGCTAGTGCTCCCTCTGGTATTCTGAGAAAACAACAAAATAACAATAAAATTGTTAACCAACCCGTCAAAACTGTTAACCGACCAACATTCGGTCTGGGGGATGTGGCCAAATGACCTTGGGTGTTACCTGATGGCGCTGGACTTACTGGTCTTTGATTTTGGGGACGGTTATGCCCAACATGAGTCAACAGACAGTGTGATTAGCCCCCAGGACTTTGCAAATGGGACAAGACTCTGGATGAAGTGATGTATGGGTGCAGAAACAGATGGCTGAGTGAACGACTGAATGAATGAGTGATGACACTGTGACCGCCGTCAGAGACTGCCTTGTGGTTATGAAATATTGGGGCTTTAGGGTCCTTCTGGCTCTGTCCTGGACTGACCAGGCTGCAGAGTAGGGCCAGCCTGTAGGCTGTGCTTCTGAGGGATCTGGGCACACAGGAGCGTGGTCCATGGGAAGAGAAGGACCCCAGGAAGATAGTGGTGCTTTGGACATGCCCTGCGCTGACCAACGGAAGGAGCTAAGAATGTGCACTGACAACAAATGAAAATGCCTCCCGACCTCCAAATTTCAAATGTATCTTAACAAACCTGATCTGACATGCGATGTGGTCAGGGAAAGAGGTAGGCTGACAATAAGCAGTCTGAGGGTCAAACCAGTCCCTTTGGAAGACGCGGGGACCAGATTTGTGTCTCTGCAAGTCCAAGATCCATAGGGCAGACTGGAACCTTGGACAGAAGCTGATGCTGCAAGTCTTGAAGCGGAATTTCTTCAAATCAGGGAAACCTCATTTTTTGTTCTTAGACCTTCACCTGATTGGATGAGGCCCACTCACATTATGGAAGGCCATCTCTTTTATTTAAGATCAACTGATTGTAAAGGTTATCTACATCTCCCAATTACTTCACAGCAACACCCAGATGAGAGTTTCAATCACTAGGTACCACAGCTTTGTCAAACCGAAGCATAAACCTGATTATCGTACCCTGTGAGCCAGGATGGAACCAACAGGCCTGCAGGTCACGGCATCACAGAATGACGGAAAAGAAGAGCCCAGGGTCCCCTATAACCCCTCCCCACTTCCGAAGGCTTTCCTTCCTAGTTTCTGGTGGTATCTCCCTGCACAGATGGAGCCACAGAACTTCAGAACTAGCTTTTTAGTCCCTCCACCCAATTTACCCAAGAAAACTGAGGCGAATTTTTCCCAGACCCTGTGGCCAGTTTTGAACAGGCCCAGGCCAGCATCTGTTGCAACTGTCCCATGTCACACTAGAGGTGACATGTGAGGACAGCCTTGGGAGCCATTGATCATTCTCTGGGTTTTGTGGCATTTCCAGTCCCCCACCCTTTCCTTCTCTCACACAATTATTCTGGGCGCATTAATCCTGACAGCCTCTTGGCAGGAGCTGCCTGCAGCTGCCCTCATTAATGGAGAATGCCAATTGCAATTTTCTCGATATCAAGCAGTTCATCGTGGCTCCGGCCCCAGATGGCAGAAGCAGCAGCGGGCAAATCCAGTTATGCTAGGGAGGGTGTGTTTACAAGGAGGGTTTGTGCCGAGTGAGCAGAGGCTGGCACCCTGGAGAGGGATTCTGGAGCCTGCAGGGACCCAAATCACATCTTCTCTGCCCCCTTCCCCACCCTGCTGAGCAACTACTGCCCTTACCCCTCAGGAGAGAACACGTGACAGGTGCAACAGGGAAGCTCACTGGCCCTGGACAGGGAGGCCAGGTTCAAACCTGTCCAGATGCAAGGTGTGTAAACCTTCAGAGCCTGAGGGACTCGCTCTATAGGACAGGGAGGCCAGGTTCAAACCTGTCCAGATGCAAGGTGTGTAAACCTTCGGAGCCCGAGGGACTCACTCTATACAGAGAAGCAAGTCACAGCTCTCAGGACTAGTGTCCTTGTGAGGATCGGAAAACAGGACAAGCCACTCAGCCACAGCTAGCTGCTTTTATCGTTCAGATGGAGTAGGGGTCTCAGTTTTCCCCATCTGTAAAGTGGAGACGATAATCTCTAGGAGATGCCTTTCTTGGGTTTCTACACTATGCAGGCAGGTGCCAGGCTAAATGATCACCCGCTATCTTTAATTCTATGCACCCTGCCCCCAGACTGTCCCAGGGGCTCAGTGGAGACAGCATCCTAAGTCTTTGCAAGCTGTAAATAGCTACATCCCCTAAGTTCTTCGTAAATTGTAAAAAGCCAAGCCTCTGGGGGCACTAAGGCCATCTCCTCCTTTGTTGCCACAGCCATGCTGTCTTCCCACACCCTCTGCCGCCCACACTAGTCAGCCCCATGCCCCAGCCCCTGACCCCCTCGCAGACCTCTCAGTGGGTCAGTAGGGCCCTGTCATGAGAGGGCCACATTCTGCTGCCTTAAATGAAGGCTGTTTTACTAATGAACTTGAAACGCTAACAACCACCACCCTCCTTACCTGCTCCCACTCTGCATTTATGTCTGGGGAACTTCCGAAGTCTTGCAGCAGTATGAGGTCTTTGTGGGTAGGGAGGCACCGCCGTTGCACCCAGCCTTAAGAACATGAGAAAAAAATGCCAGGAGCACCCACGACCTGGTGGGAGATCTCGCAGATGACCACCCCCTTGGAGAAGTTCGGGTCTCCTAAAGCCCTTACTGTCCTGCGGATGGCGTGGAGGGGTGGGAGGACCCACACTGGGAGGCGGGAGTGAATGGGAGAAACCCCCGGGTCAGCCCCTGCCCATGGCTGGTAATGGTCATGTACGTGGACTAGGGGCCTGCTCTCCCAGGCCCACACCAGACACCTGCCCACATTCCTCCACTCAATCCCACCCCCAACCATTCTTCAAAAGGTATTATTATTTTCATCCTACAAATGAGGACAATGAGGCTCAGAGAGGGCAAGCCACTTGTCCTAGGTCACATAGCTAGCATGACGGAGCCAGGATGGACCCTGTGGTCTTGGCATTGGGGGGGTGTCCACTCTTTCATCTGTTCTGGTTGTCTCTGCTGCATAACCAAACACCTCAAAACCTAGTGGCTGATAACAAGAGCTTTTTTATTCTACTCCCAAATCTGCAGTTTGGGCAGGATTCGAGGGTGACAGCACTTCTCTGTGCCAGGGGGCGTCAGCTGCGGTGGCTGGAGGAGGGTTAAGGGTCCTTTTGCAAGATGGTGCTCCCATGTGGTGGGTGGGCAAAGTAGCACTGGCTGTCGGTGCCTCTCCGTGGGCGCCTGTCCTGGATGCTTGGGCTTCCTCATGGCATGGGTGCTGCCAGCTTCTTTAGACCTAAAGCTGGCAGCTTTCTCAGCGTCACCCTGCCACACTCCCTCTGGTCAAGAAGTCCCGATTGAAGGGGAGGGGACATAGACTCCACACACTCCTTAACAGGGAGAGTGAGAAAGGGTGCGAGGCTGCGTCATCTGGCCCACCGACCTGCCCACAGCTCTCCAAATATAGCCGCCCTGTGGGCCAGAGGGAGGACTTGGCATCTTTCGTCCCGTTCATCCTCGGCCGTAACTCAGGCTGTGACTGTGCCAGCACCACTCTCCCTCCCTATCCTCAGTTTCCTCATCTATAAAATCATAGCGGGAGGAACTGAACCAGCCATTCCAAGTCCTCTCTAGGACTGGTGGCCCACAGCGGTCATGTCTCCATGTCCTCCCTCCCTGCCTCTAACCCCCTCCCAGGAAATGCTGCTTCCTGTTCATCCATGTGTCCTCTTAGAGCCATGAGAACGTTGGGTTTCAACCAAGCAAATTGCCATGTGCTTTGAGAAACAGCCGAGAATAGTCGAAGTGCCAATGGATCTGACTTCCCAGGCCCCTCCATCAGGGGGACCCTGTCTGGCACTACACAAGATGAGCTGCAGGCATCCTGTTAACACTAAGGGGAGCAGGAATACTGAGACTCCCAGTGAACAGGGAAGTGTGAGAAGCTGGTGCGGGGCAGGCTCAGCAGCTGGAAGCCTGCCTGGGGGTAGCCACCTTGTGAGATGTAATCATGTCAAAGGTGATGGCAGAGCTTCCTGAGGGTCATTCAGGACATAAGTGTGGGGCTGAATTTTCTGCAGGGTCTGTGTGAACGTCCCTCTCTTTGTGGTTTGGGAGGAAATGCCAGGTCTGTCATTGAATGGAGATGTTTTCAGAGCGGCAGCTTGGAGTGCCAGGGGGGATTAGAGCACCGGGCACAGAGGATCCCTGGGGTCATCCTGGGCTCGGACCCCAGCCCCCGTAGCATCTGCCGCGTGCCCTAAGCAGCCCCTCAGCCCAGCAGGGCCTGGGCACCACTCCCCTCAACCTGTGGGTGACGTTGATTGCCTGGGAAACGGGCTGCTGCTGGGCCCGGTGTCAGCTCCCGGTCCCCATTAAGTCATTTGTCACAATTTAAACGTGAAATCACATTAGCTGAAGGTGTCGCACCACGACAACCAGCCACAAGATGGCCACGGCCTCTCTCACCGGCTCCATTCCAGCTGTGCCAGGGAGCAGGCCCTCCCAGGGCCCGGTGGTACCGGCCACAAAGACACACATCGCCGAGCTTCCTGACCACTAACTTCTGTGACCTTGCGTTTGTCCAGGACTCTGGGTATTGGTCAGGTCTGGGGTACAGCTTATTTCTGATATGAGAATGAGTTTCAGAATGATTAAGTGGCTTGCCCAAATTGGCGTCTGTTAACGAGTAAGGTATCAAATCCGTCGTTTGCCTTTCAGTTTCCACACGTGGCCTCTCTCCTCCACCCCATCCTCTAACTCTGAGCCTTCTGGCGCTGTCACCAGCAGCCACACAGGGCTCCTTAGACTTAAATATAATAAAACTTGATGAAATAGAAGACTTAGTGCCTCGGTTGCACATTCTAAGTGCCCAGAAGCCACACGTGGCTGGCGGCAACCATATTGGCCAGTGCAGATCTAAAACACTCCAACATCTCACAAGGTGTCATGGACAGCTCTGACCCACATCCATCACCAGCAGTGTCTCATCATTCGTGCTCAGCGAGGACAGAGGCTGTGCCCAGCCTCCCACCTCACTCTGTCACTGGATCCCTACCTCGGGAAAGGCCCTTCCCACCCCCACTCACTGCACCATGCTCATGACTCAGTTTTCACAAGTAGGCGGGTACCATGCTCCTATTCTAAGATGGGGAGACTGAGGCCCAGCAAAGCCCATGGCCACCCCAGCTCACACCTCCAGGAAGCAGGAATGCTAGGGTTCAGGCCCAGGACATTCCTACCAGATCACATGGGTCAGTGCCCGCACAGAGGCAACTGTCGGTGCCATGTTGGGAGATGTAGGGCTTCCTCCCAAATCATCTTGATTCTCAATTTATGCCCAAATGACTAAGAATACATTTTCCTAGTCAGACCAGGAGACCCAGGAACCTAGGAGCCCAGGGGACTAAGGAAAAATGTGGCCCCACTGCCTGCCACCAGGGGACACTATGGGTAGTGACACCCACCACCCTCTGCCAGAAGGGACCTGGGTCGCAGACACCAGAGCTGAAGGGGACTCTAGGGCTGATGAGGTTAGGGGCCAGAGAGAGAGCACGCTTCCTTCCCCAAGGCCACCCCACAAATCCGCTCTGGCTTATGGGCTTACTCGTATGGGACACCACGTACAGGGCACTCAGAGCTGACTCAGAGTTTGGGAACCCGCCTAAGAAGGCACGTGGCTTCTTTCCTACAAGGGACCCAGAGTGGAGATGCTGCTGGGAGCCAGCTGTGGCAGGGGCTGCGCCTTCCAACTGGGAACATGTGTCCCCAAGAAGTGCCGGGGAGCCACTTCTGCTCAGAGTGTCAGTTTTCCTCCATTTGGTGATTAAAAGCGAGAGCAATCAACAAGAAATAAGTCAAAGCCTCCCCTACGCTCCACCTAAAATGGACTCAATGTGAATTTTTATTGTGAGTCATGGGACTTGACCTAAGTCCCAATTTTGTAGCAGTCAGACCCCTGAGCCTTGGTCTCAAGATGGGGTGGGCCCAAGGCCAGTGGGGACAATCTAGTGGAAAGATTCGGAAAGCTCAGACCTGTGGGATGCACAGCCCAGCCCTCACAGGTGTGTGTCATCTCAAACTCCATCACCTTCTGTAACTGAACCTGCCTGAGGGTTATCATGAAGATCTTGGGAGGTGCTGGGTCCCCAGCAGCTCGCACGGCGCATGGTGCACAGAGTCCCCACCCCCACGAGCCATCGGACTCATCATTCACAAGCTGGCTGAAATTGGTCAGATGCAATGTGAGTAGGTAAGAAGAGGTGACAGAGGTGGGAAGGAGTCAGAAATCGCCCAGAGAAGCTAGACATGCCTGGGCTGCAACCCCATCAACTGCCAGCTCTCCTTCCAGGCCCCCTGTCCCCAGGAGCTGAAAGCACAAGCTCTGGGTTTCCTGGAGGTCGGAGAGCAGGAGGGTGAGAGGACCCCTACAGAGGAAAGAGGGAGCCTGATTCCTTGTCCCCTCCTGCCCTCCCGCTCTCTTCTGCAGGAAGACAGGCCATCCCCAGCTCCTGAAGGTGGCCCAGGGTTCGAAGAGTCTATCCCATCAGGGTGGACTTTTGGGGTCACTGAGCAACCAGAAATCCCTAGAGAGGAGGAGAAAGGGCAAGCATGTATGGAGCACCTACAGTGTGCTTACTCAAGCTCACAACTGTCCTGGCAATGGCGGGTAGCACCCCCATATTATGTCCACAGAAACAAGACTGGAGGGCCTGGGGCCCACCAGGAAATACCTACCATGTCTGTGGATAACAAGGCCTCTGGGGCTGGGCCGTCCTCCAGGAGCACCTGGCCTACGTCTTGGGCTGTCCACAAGCACCCAGGATACTCTGGGCTTCAGAACCAATCAAAGAAAAGGCCAGAAGCCCTTTGCACCACAGAATTCTTCAGAGGCTGCAGCCTCCGCTCTCTCTGGACCTCCTGCTGTCCCTGGGCCAGGACCGTCCTAATTTTGTTGGGAAGAGCCCTTTCCCAATAAGAGGTCCCTTTCCAGGAGGACAGAGCTGCTGGGCTGGGGCACAGAGATGTTTTGCTGGGGGCCACCCTCCAGCTACCTTGCTCCAAGACCTGTGAGTTTAGCACCCAGAGGCCTTTGGGTGTTTGCATCCACTCCCCTGACTCAGATTCCAGCCAGGAAATTGCCTTACCGACCTCTAGAACAACCCGGTTCTGGGCGGGGGCATCGAGCCCCCCGCCACGCTGAGCGCTCTGATCCCCCAGCACTTTCCTGACTCACCCCTCACCACCCACACAGACACCCAGGGGCACCCAGCCAATGCCGCCCCCATCCCTCTCTCTGTCTCTGTCCCCTTCTCTGTCACTCCCCCCGCGACCCTCTGTCTCTGAGTCGATGCTGTCGGCTTGTGTCAAGCTTCCCCTTCTCAGTAAGAACAGCCATGTTTGGTGTGAGGCTGATGTCCAGGACATCCTTCCTCCATCCCCAGCATTCTCCCTGTGGGATCTCCAGGACAAACGTCACTCCGCACCCTAAGAGTGGGATCCATGCTTCTCACCAGCATGGGACCCCCAGGCCCCAGCTGTGGCTGCTCCATGAGTGGTCTGTCTGGGGGATAGCAAGCAGCCCATCCCAGGGGCCTAGACCCTAAGAGAAGCTATAGTCCGTAACAGGACGTTCCGAGTAGATGGTTGGAGGTTTCCAGCATCAGTTCATGGAACATAGAATTGTTCTGACTGGGTTTTCCCCTCGTCAACTGCTTATCAATTGACAAGGGTCAGTCTGATGTGATCAGCGCCTTCCCAAACCACGCCTGGCCTGGAGCCATCAAGACTTGCCCCCAGTGGGGTTGGGCCCTTCCCTGAGCCCTCAGCTGAGTGGAGATTTGACCCCTGGTCACAACTGGGAATCCATCCACCTAAGAGAGAGCAGGGCGGGTGGTGGGGGTGCCAGGGAGTGCCCGGACTGACAGAACCGGAGCTGCGGGCAGGGGCCCCATTGGGCTCCTTCCTCCTGCCGGGAGGAGCCAGGTGGTTCCACTCCCTCCGGTCTGCAATGTGGAGGTAAGAACAGGCATGGTTCTTCATTACTTGAGTAGAATTTGTAAGGGACAAGGCCAGGCTTTATGGGAGCTGAGTATTCACATCTGACATTCTAGGGCAACTGAGGCCACACTCTGTGTCCTCCCCTAAACAGGATGGCTGAGTGGGAGGGGCCGTGCTGACATTTGGCTCTGTGGTCACCCCCAGCAGATTGAGGTGAGTCCCCCATGACTCAGACTGGACAGAGCAATAGCACCAAGGCCCCGCCTTCCTTCCTCCTCCTTGCTCGTACGATCTTCCTTCCTGCCTTTCTTGCCCACGTTCTGGAGACCAACAAGGAGACTGGCCCTGTGGTGAGACCTGGGTTCACAGTCCTCCTTCTGGAAACTGCTGGAGCTCGCCTACTCGGCAGTGGGAGCATAGCATTTTAGACCAGTCGTATCCACCACGCTCAGCAAAGGATGCCCATAATGATGGGTCACGGTCCCAAAGTCCAACTACTCACCTGCCGTCCAGCAGAGCAAGAATGTGCTGTGGGGGTATTGCACAGCAGTGGAGACAAGCCACCGCGGCACCCACGATGAATCTCCCAGGCGCGAAGGAGCGCTTGCACACAGTGTGAATCCATGGCCCTGAAGTTGAGAAGAGGTGAATGAAGAAGCCAGGAGGGAGGTCCCGGTGGAAATAGGAACGATGAGGGTAGGGACAGCCTGGGAGTCCTGGGGCCCAGCACTGTTTGCTTCTCGCTTAATACACTGAGGCAAGTCGTACACTGAAAAGAGTCTCTCTCTATAGATAGATGATTGATAGATAGATAGATAGATAGATAGATAGATAGATAGATAGATAGATAGATAGATAGATGATAGATAGATAGATAGATAGATATAGCTATAGATATGTATATATGTGTGTGTGTATATATATGTGTGTGTATATATATACTTATATGTGTATATATATATATACACACTGCATATGTATATATATATACACTGCATATATATACTTATATGTGTGTGTGTGTATACACACACACACTTTATTCTGATTTTAAAGTTTATTTCAAATGTTTTTTAAAAGGACAAAATTCTCACTCTGCCATGGACTACTTGACGTTGGCTAAGCCAGTAAGCTCTCTAAACCTCCACTTCCTTACCTGTGAAATGAGAAAAATAACAGTGCCGTCTTCATAGAATCGCTGAGAAGGTTCCCTAAGAAAATGTCATTGGAACCTCGCAGACCGAGGCCTGGCCATGTCAGTTAATGTAAAGTTTCTGCTGCTGAAACATTGCCGTGGCCCCAAACAAGAGCAGCCGTTGATTCGTTCTGCCGAGGAGTCTGAACAGATGCAGGCCAGGACTGACACAGCATTTCCAAGGTGTCCAATGACCCAGGTCCTTCTTCTTGATACTCTTATTTCTTCAACCCTCCACTTTACCTCATGACCTAAGATAACTGCCTCAGCTCCTGCCATCACAACTCTTCTCCGCTCCCCAAAAGCTGAGATGCAGGCAGAGGAGGGTACCACCTGATGTTGCACACACATCCTTTTTACACACTAGGCCAGAACTAAGCACATACCACATCAGGTTGCTAGGAATACTGGAAAATAGTATCTTCCTCTACATCCAGCTGCCCATGCAAAGTTCTAGAAGGAGAAAATGAGCAGCAATCACACCACACTGCATCGGTGACAGGTGAAGTGACTCCTACGGCAACCATCCCATGGCAGGCACCTGATGAGGGACACAAAGACGAATGGGATGTAACTCTCAGGACCTGAGGCTGATGGCTGAGTGCAGGGGGAAGGAATAAGCACTGTGAGTGATGGTGGAGTCCAGTCCAGGGAGGGTTTGCTGCCAGTGAGGGTGAGCACTCGTGCATTTTGGCTAGAATTTACACATGCGAAGGAGAGTCAAGGCTTCCAGAGAGAAGGAACAACACGAACAATGCAATGGAGGCAGATGAAGTGTCGTTTGGCCAAAACAGCAGGGGCAGAAAAGGGAGTAGGGGCACATGGAACTGGAAGGAGGGTCAGGCCTGATCCCACAAGGCCTCGAATGCCACACCACAGGGTTCTGACTTTTGCCTGTAGCGACAGTCCTTCAAAGGAAGCTGAGACCACCCGCCTCCAAATCTCCTATGGTTTTATCCAAAATGGTCTTTGTTAAGATACAAGTTCCTGGGCCCTTCTCCTGACCCACCGATTAGAAACCCTGGCAGTGGGGTTAGAGGTCTACATGTGAACTGTTGGCTGTTGGCAGTAGGGAGCCATCGAAGGTTCCCGTTGAGCTGGGAGAAGCACCCTCACTGCCGCGCTCACTGGGGCAGGGCGGGGGGTGCGGGGTGTGGCGGGACAGTTGGAGGAGCTCCGCGGGGCTTCGCCTTCTTCTGGGCTCTGCTTCCTCATCTCTGAGAATTCAGAAATGCTGCCAGAAGGAAAGGCCTGGGTTAACATCTGTCCAGATGTGGAAACGGGGCAGATAAGACAGGAGGATGAAGGCGATATGATTTAGTTCCTTTCACTAACCACTCATCATAAGCCAGTTGGAGGCTCCAAGAAGCCTGAGCCTGGCAGAGGTGGAGCCAAGCGGGCCATGGAGGCCACGTGGGCGTGGACACTGAGCTTCCAGGCGGAACAGGCCAGGTCGGAAGATGGAGCAAAGGTGCTCTGAGGGGTGGGACGCCATGGGACCTGAACCACGCTCCTCAGAGTCACACACTCAGAGGTGAGCATCAGCAGCTCCAACTCACATGTCCCTGGATGGTGTCCCCAACTGAACCGCATCCTAGGAACCCCTCAGTCCCAGAGAAGCCAGGAAGGTGGGTCATTCTGTCTGGGGGTTGACAGTGATTCCAACTGGCGGGAAAGAAACATCCTTTTCTGTATCTTTGACTCTTTCCCACCCTGAATAAGTATTATTTTGGTAATCTTTAAATTTCCAACAAAAGTTGGTCATTTAATAAAAATAAATAAAAAATAAAAATTAAAAAAAATTAAAAATAAAATAAAATAAAAATCAAAGCAACGGAATATGCCTGTAGCTCTGGCTTCCATCAGAGCAGGAACTGACAGGTGCTCTGCAGCCCCAGGGGTGAGCTAAGGTGGTGGTTGTGAGGCCTTCAGCCACAGGGGCCTGGAGGCAAAATGAGAAGGTCATGCCGTCCCTTGACTCTGTTTTTCTGGAAGGAGAGAATTCAAAGAATTTAGGGATTTCCAGTCCAGATCAAACTTTCACTTTCCTGAGTAAATGGCCTGGGCAGCCTGCAGGAGCTATTTAAGGGGTCAACTGCAGCGCTAAGTTCCAGGAGGGCAAGGGGCTGTCGCCCCTGTGTCTCCTTCAATGCCCTGGGAGGCCAGCTGGGCCGAGGTCTGTGTGGCCTTGTCTCCAAAGAGTGGAAGGCCACACAAAGGGCCATTTGGACATTGCTCCCATAACCAGGATGCGGTACGCCAAGGTGGGCCAAGGGAATAAAACCCCATGTGCCCTAAGCAGGGAAGGTCCCATGGGGACTGCGAAGAGGACTTTGACCCTGGGGACTTTGGCGCCAGCGTCTGCCTCTAGGAGCCTTAGTCCTATTAGGCCACTTGTTGGGTATCTTTCTTCCTGTCTTTTCTCTCTTTCTTCAACTAGCGTGCAGTCAGCTCCCTCTCCCTCTGGCTGACCAGAGACGTAGGCCAGGTTACTTAGACCAGCTCAGTGAGGGGCACTGACAAGCCCCAGGCCAAGCTCAGGCTCCTTCCCCCCATGCACTGTGCCTACAGCAGTTTCCCCAAAGTAGGTAGCCGGGTGGCCATGCAGTAGCCAGGCAGCCTGCCTTCCCCTCCCTTCTCCTCGCCCAAGACAGCCGCCCAGGCAGCCCTCGGGTGGACTCCGCCAGCCGCCCCTCTGGGACAGCCCACTCCACCAGGCTTGTGAACTGGAGGAAACCCGGACCCAGCTCTACAAGTGAGGACATCTCTGAGAAGGTTCCTGGCTTGTGACTTATCCCGGGAGCAGCTGTTATTTTGGATGACCAGTGGTCATTTTCTTTTTAAAGGGACCATGGCTGGTTTGGTTACAAACCGACAAGGAAATCCCAAGTCCTAGAAGGCGGGCCGAATGCATCTCTGGCCACTGTGGCGTCCGGACCAGCAAACACGTGCAAGAGCAACATGAGACTGGCATCCAAGGAGACGGCGGGCCTTTTTGGCATCTCCAAAATCTCTAGGATGTCCCAGCTGCCGAGCTGGGCACAGAGTGCTGAAGGTCAGCTGGTGGAGGGAGCACACCAGAGCTCGGAGCTCGGCGCTCACTAGACCTCTCGAGACGCCGGCAGTGCTTCTCCCACGGTACCCAGGAGTGTGTGAGCGGCATCACCGAAAGAGTGCCTGGTGAGGCCTCCCTGCACCTTCAGCAAAACCACCATGCAGACAACGACACGCTTTTGAGTTTTCCTGGGAAGCGTATAGAGAATAACTCTTAGCAACTACCTAATCACAGTGCAGCATCTCCTGGTTCTGTGTCTGAAGTTGCGCCCCCAGCTCTGCCCGCCACTGACTGGTGCCTGCACCCCACCCTTCTGCCACCCTCTAGGTGGTTCCCCAGCTCATGCCTAGTTTGGGGGCTCTGTCCATTTCTCATGGGGCCAGAGCTTGTCTGTCGGAGTCACCGCTTCCTCCGATGATCCACCCCAGTCACCTCTGGGAGCACAGACCAGAGGCTCCACAGAACCTCGGCAAGTGGCTGGGCCTGGGCTAGGGCTGAGTGTCCTCCTTTCCCGGGACCCCAGGCAGCTAGGCCAACCACAGGGGTGGGACGAGCCATCTGAGGTCTGAATCCTGTCTCTTCAGCCAATAGGTGGCCACAGGAGGGTGTAAGATGCCCAAAAGTAACTGACATTTCTGGACCACAGCCTCAGATGACCAAAGTTTAACACTGAAATTTCTGCATCCTGGAACCTCCTCTTCACAAGCCAACTGGGGCTGGTTGTCACTCTGCGCCCTGATTTCCACACTCCTCTACCTCTGCCTGAAGCTAGAGCCCGTCAGTAAGACCTCCTGCTCCTTCACCCAGTGCCCAGGCTGGCCGTGTGGAGATGCTGGGCCTCTCACTATCGTGTCCTTCAAAACTGTTATTAAGGCCCCACCTGCTTCCCCTGCGGCACGGAACCCCAGCCTCCCCTCCTCTAACTGCTGCATCTCCGTGGTTCTCTCTGCCTCCTCTCCCTGTGCCCATCCCTCTGCTGGATGAGAGTTGGGGTGGGACAGAGGGGGCTGATATTTCTGCTCAGGAATTTCGCCGATGGCTCC
>NW_011888977.1:2813622-2829746 GCF_000151845.1 Pteropus vampyrus | reverse complement strand
ACCACGCCTTCGTTAGTTTTGCATGCTACCAATGGATCCCACGTTTGAACAAAAACCAAAGACCAAAACATCATCTCCTAGTTTTATTCTGCATTTCCTTGGTTCCAATGGGCCTCCACTTGGTGGATGGTGGGGCCAAGGAAGAATCTCCCATCTGGCTTGCTGCCTCAAGAGGTAGAGACACAGCCCGAGCCTCTGTCCCCAGCTGGGATAGAGAAAGAAGGTCTTATGCCCCCAGAAAAGGAGCTAGTTCTCTCCTGGCCCTCCTCTGACCTCCACTTCTAACGCCACCTACACGAAGGCTGCCCACTGAGAGGCAGCCAGATTAGCCGAACCTTCACACTACCTGCTTGCTGCCCTGTGGCCTTGGAATGGTCCTTTACCTCATCTGAGCCTCATCCACAAAAAGGGAGCAGCATTCCTTATGTTCCAAACGGGTCACACAGACTGTGTAAGATATGTTGGAAAAAACACCTGGCTCACAGTATGTGCTCACTAAACACTGGGCAGCCGCATCATCACCATCATCACCATCATCATCACCATCATCGCCATCATTATCATCAACATCATCATCACCATCATCATCCTCATCACCATCATTACCATCATCACCATCATCATCATCAGTACCATCATCATCACCATTATTATCATCATCATTCATATTTCCCTCTGTGGACACACTCATGTGTCCTGGACACAGGGTTTGGGGGCCGTACACTCTTTGTTCACAGGAAGACTGAGGCCAAGAATGGCATTGACTTGCCCAAGGCTGTTTCACTGAGAACAGAACTGGTTATGGTCCGGGCCCCTTGGTCAAAGGCCCTCTCCCTTGAAACGGGCCTTTGGAGCTTCAGAGTCTCCTTCAGCAGACACTCTCCTCATGGTCTTGAGAACAGGCACCATGGGACTGGGGCTCTTGCCACCCCTCCCTTTGTCTTTAGTTGTCAGAAAAGCCACTGAGAGAATCTTTATAGAAATAAACAAAATTTTTGACAGATGGAGGATGGAAAATGACTCACAAGAAACAGCATTCTGAGTGTGCCATCCCCTTAGGTATTAAGTGGGTCAGGTTTCAGCATGGCGTCCAAGAATGCTGTGGCTTATTACAAGAGGATGACGCTGTCTGTGTGGGGAGCTGCGGGAGCGCCTGGGGCCTGGAAACACCCGTGGGAACGCTGGATGCGGCCATCAGTGCACGTTCTGTGCCCACCGCCCTCCCAGCTCTCACAGCCTCTGCTGTGCAGGCACCTCCATGCTAGGCACAGCCTCGGAGCTGGCACCAGCCATCAGCAAGCGGTCCTCATGAGCATGGCTGGGGCTGGTGTTGATCTGGTTTTGAGTCCGAGTTGCAGGCTGGGGGTCATTTAGTAGAAGAAACCTTCCTGTGCAGCCACTAGGCACGTGCTGTAGTGGGATGGGTGGCGAGAAGGTACCACTTAAGTGAATGAAGCAAAGCTTCCCTGCTGAACAACACGTGAGTTGAAAATGGGCAGGTTGGAAAGAGGAATGCCAGGGAACATGGCGGGATCCCCTGGAGCCCATCGCCCAGGACTATTACTTCACAGTTTACAAAGATCTTCCCACGGTGGGGTCTACATTAACAACCTCTTGAGGGGGAGTGTTATTACCTTATTCTGCAAATGAGAAGACTAAGCCCCAGGTTGCCCTTTCAGTCTGGGGTCCTGCCTCCCAGCCTGCAGCCCTTCCCCACATCCCTTAGAACCCCTGAGATGTGCTCCCAGTGAGTGATGCCCCACCACCACGCGCTGTTGTCATCTTTGCTGCTGCCCATTGGTGACTTTATTGTGAGGCTCAGTGAAAGGAGCCCAGCTGGGCTCACAACACACCCACTGGCCACACGCTGGCCTTCATGGGCAACACGGGCATCCTCGAGTCCAAGGACCAGGAGTCCTGATGGACAGATCCTGGGGACTGGTGGGCATGGCCCGCTAAGAGAGGGCTCCAGATTTGCTGGTCATGAAAGAGGAGTCCACGGGGTACTCACAGTGGTGGTTAAAATTTGTGCGTACTTTCTTCCAGTCCGATGGTGATGAAAACAGATGCTAAGACAGAGATGTCAGGCAACAGATGTGTCTGCACAGTCACTCACAGCTGCTTTGCCTGCTTTCTCAGAGGAAAGAGCTTCTTCTATTCTTCCAGCGGATGGGGGTCAGGGAGGTTTGGTCTGTTCCTAAACATCATGAGGAAGGTAAAATTAAATAGGGAAGCTGAGAGTTGACCCACACTGAGCATGGGAGAAGAAAAGGAAGGAGTCAATTCATGTCATCACATTTTACCTCAGACCCCTTGGTGCCAGGCTCTGAGACCAATTCTGGGGACATAATAGTAAATAAAACAGCCTAAGGGATTGAGGGCCTGATAGTGGAGACACCTTCTCACAAAGTCCCCAGCAGCAAGTGTGAGAATCTAGGCGGGCATGGCTCCCAGAACCGGGAGCAGTCAACCCATCTGAGAGGGGTGAGTGGTGAGTTGACTTGTGGCCCCTGAATATTTGTCATGAAACCTTAGAGTGTGCCTTTATTTGGAATAAGGATCTTTACAAATGTAATTAAGGTGAGAATCTTGGGATGAGATCATCCTGGATTACTCCGAACCCTAAATCCAACAACAAGTATACTTCTAGGAGAGACATAAGAGGTCAGAGGGAGATTTAAAACACAGGCACAGGGAGATGGCCATGTGAAGACAGATGCAGAGGCTGCGGTGATGCAGCCACAAGCCAAGGGATGCCTGGGGCCACTAGAAGCTGGAAAAGGCAGGAAGGATCCTCCCCTAACGCCTTCAGAGGAAGTGTCGCCCTGCAGACACCTTGACTTCTAGTCTTCATAACTGAGAGAGAATGAATTTGTGTTTAAGTTGCTAAGTTTGCGGTCCTTTGTTGCGGCAGCCCCAGGACCCTTGCAGGAAAGTCAGCTGACCAGCTGGGGGCCGGGGGGCGGGGTGGGGAACGACTTTTCCTATGTGCAGATCAAACTGGGAGTGCACTTGCCCCGAATAAGTCCTCAGCCCAAGAAACCACCTGAATTTCCCAGGCAGCAACCATGCCAACAGCATGGGGAGGACCCACTCTTGGCCCTAAACCCCTGACATCGCTCCTGCCGCCGAGTTCTGAGGGTTTCATGTCCCTCCAACAGGCAGTGGCTTGTCACTGAGTCTGCAGGCCTGTGGATGGCTTCTCAGCATTTCATTTTTCCTCATTCCTTTTAATCATGTCCCTAGTGTCTTATTGCTGCCTTCGGACTGAGTCTCTTGTGTTAAGACATCTGTCCCCTTCTCACCACCTGGAACCCCACCCTAGAGGATGAGATGTTTTTTGGTCCGTTTGCTCTGGTTTGTAATTCTCCCTCTTCAGCTGGCCAGCAGGGTTTCTATCTGAAGGCAGTGATAAAGTGTCATAGTTTTCTGAACCATTTGGGTCAGTCAGTAGCCATGAGTGTTGGACCCTGGAGCCTTTCCACAGAGGGCGTGGTGTGGCGATGGGCTGCAGCAAATAAGCTGGGGGGTGGAGGGGGCATGGTCTAGAAAGCAGAACCCAGCCTCTTACTCGCTTGTCATGTGTTACTTATATAGCCTTAGACTCACCCCAACTGGTCGCCCAGCAGGCACCGCCGTCCTACACCAGATGGCCAGTAGTGACCTCCTAAGACCACTCGAGTGGCACCTCCCTCTTTGGAGAGATAGAGCAACCAAGAGCACGGCCCTGCCCCTCCCATACTGTGGGGTTTCTGAGCCCCCAGCCCTTCCCTGTTTCTCTTTGTCTTGTAGTATAGATAATTCACATACGTTGTATTCTCTCACATTCTGGATGTTGAAAGTCTGAAATCAAGGTGTCGAAGGGCCACTCTCGCTCAGAGGCTCCGGGGGAAGATCATTCCTGGACCTCTTCCAGACGCTAGTATCACCACAGTCCTTAGAGTGCCTTGGCTTGTGGCCAGTCTCTGTCCCTGCCTTCCCAAGGCCTCTCCTCCATGTGTCCCCTCGTCTCATAAAGGCACCAGTCATCTCGAATCAGGGCTCACCCTACTCCAGGGTGACCCCATCTTAATTTGATTGCCTCTGCAAAGACCTTATTTGTAGATAGTATCATTCTTTCAGGTTCCAGGTAGATGTCAATTCTAGGGGACACTACAGTCTGGAGGATAATCTGCCCAAAGCTGAGGCCTGAAGGGCCAGCAAATCACTCAGCAAATCAGGCGAGCTAGACCAGATGAGACCAGAACCCAGAACCCTGGCCCCCAGGCTGAGAACTCTCTAGCTCTACCAGGCACCATGCCTCCCAGCTCATCCCAGGCTGGCCCAGAGGCCCAGGTGCAGGGAGGCAGATGTGATTCTGGCAGCTTCTGTGCTTGTGTGTCCTGCTGTGGGAGCAGAAGCTTGCTGGCTGTCAGCCTCCCTGCCCACTCCCAGGCTCTGGGCCTCCCTGGCCTGTCTGCAGCTGTACTCAGGACAGTCCTGGCAAAGTCATCAGACGGGGCTCCACCACCTCTGCTAATGATGATGCCTGACGTAGAGGGTCACTTTACAAAGCACTTTCCCAGTCCTGCCTGCTCAGTCCTCAGCCCCTTCTGTGTCTCCCTCTTCGCCCAGGCAACTCCAGTTCATAGCGCCTGGTCACAGAGGATGATAAACCCAGCCCCAAGGTAGCGCCCCTCATTTCCTTAGAGAAACCCAAAAGTACCAAACTCCTGGCAGAACCATAGAACTGGGTTATAACAGAGGCACACTCCAAGCAGGGACTAAGGGGCACTGGGCCCTTGAGAGTGATGCAGCTCTCGCTGGAGCAGCCACAGCTTCAACAGTCCATGTGACATAGTTTGGTTTCAGGTGAGCGTTAGGGTCAGGTGCATCTACGTTGTCAATTCCGGTGGTGCCTTCCCTGCCTCCACGGGCAAGGAAGGAAAGTGGAAGTGGGAGGTGGGTCAAGTGCAGGCTGAGTTCTCCACGGTTGCCTAACAAACGACTCCAAATCTTAGCACTTAACGACAGCCCTCTTATTTTATCTCCGATCTTGTGGATCAGGAGCTTGGCAGGACAGGCTGGGCCATGTGTTGTTTACAAAGGTCAGCAGTGGTCAGCGGGAGGACAGGGTGATCTAGAAGTTCCAAGGTAGCTTTCTTTTCACAGTGGGCCTCCAAGGGGACAGCTGGAAGACTGGGCCACAAGAGACTATGGGCTGGACAGAGGGTCCTCCAGCAGGCAGTCCCAGGGTGTCGGAATTCTTCCACGACAGCTCAAGCCCCAATAGTGAGCATCCCCAGGAGCCTTCTGATGGCTCGATCCTGGAACCTCCCTTCCCAGCACTTCACTTCCATGCCATCCCATTGGTCAAGCACATCTCTTTGGGGGAGAGAAGTTCAGTGGGAGGAGGGGAGAGTTCGCACCCATCTTCACCCACCCTTGAGCTCTTTGGCCCCAGCGGTGAGCTCAGAGCTGCTGTCTCCCTTCACCTGATTGAGCACAGCTCATTGGAGAGGACTTCTGGGTTCATCAAAAGAGTGATGGGGTTGACGGGGGAATGTGACCGAGAACCCAGCCTAGAAGCTCTAGGGGGGCCAGATCTCATCCACTGATCTCAGGTTGCACAGAACCAACCTAAGAGCTCTCCAGAGTGCGCATTGGCAAATGCTGAATGAACGTATGCGTGCATGAATGAATGAATGAATGAAACTTTTAAAATTGAGATATAGTCACACAGCATAAAATTCATCCTTTTAACGCGTACAGTTCAGTGGCTTTAGTATATTCACAGGGATGTGTAACCATCACTACCATCTAATTCCGCAACATTTTTATCATCCCTGCAACAAACGCCATCCATTCTCATTCAGAGTCACACTCATTTCTCCTCCCTGCAGCCTCTGGCAACCAGGAATCTACTTTTTCATCTCTAAGGATTTGCCTGTTCTGGACAGTTTATGTAAGCAGATTCAGATAGTACTTGTCCTTTCTGTATCTGGCTTATTTCATTTAGCATAGTGTTTTCGAGGTTTGCCCACATTTGCAGCGATTATTAGTACTTCATTCCTTTTTATGGTTGAATAATATTCCATTGTATGGATAAACCACATTTATATATTCATGGATCACTTACGAGTATTTGGGTTTTTTTTTTTAACTATTATGAATAATGATGCTACAAACATTCACGAACAAGTGTTTGTGTGGATGTATGTTTTCATTTCTCTTGGGGATACACCTAAGAATGGAATTACTGAGTCCTTTGGTGACTCTACGTTTACCATTTCAAGGAACCGTCAAACTCTTTCAAGGCAGCTGCACCGTGTTTCATTCCCACCAGCTGAGCAGGAGGGCTCTGATTTCCTCACATTCCTGCCAACACTTGTTACTATCTGTCTGACTTTTGCTTCTAGCCATCTTAGTGGGGGTGAAGTGGCATCTCCTTGTGGTTCTGATTTTTCTTTCTCCAATGGCAAACGACGTTGAGCATCTTTTCATGTGCTTGTTGGTCACGTGCACCTTTTTTGGAGAAATGTTTGTTCAGATCTTTTGCCCTTTCTGTGGTTGAGTTGTTAGAGTTCTATAGATATTCTAGATACTAGACTCTTATCAAGTATATCATTTGTAAATATTTTCTCCAATCTATGGGTTGTCTCTTTATTTTCTTGGTAATGTCCTTTAAAGCACGAACATTTTAAATTTTGATGAAGTCCAGTTTGTCTGCTTTTTCTTTGGTTACCTGGGCTTTAGGTGACATAACTCAGAAAAATGATTGTAATCTGACCAGCGGTTCTGGCTTTGAGTTCTAATTGTATCCAGGACATTCAGCAGGCCACAGGCTGCCCGTTTGTGTGCTCCGAGTAGCCCATTCAGTTCCTCTGATTAATTGGGGAGAGACCCTCTGGCTCCAGGAAGGAGGTTCCTGGGTGGTGGTGACTCCTGCCTGTAGGGCTAAGGCAGGACTAAGCTACAACCAGGCCCACGGGAAAGTGCTCTATGATTTGTTAGCCATGTCTGTCCTGGCGCGAAATGAACCCTAACAACCCGAGTGCCACTCATTTGCTAGTGTCTCTTGTGACACGTCGGCCATTTGATTAGGAAAGGCTGTCACTGTGGCTTCCTCCCCCCGGAACATTTTCTACCTTTCCTAGGTACTGGACCATCTTCGGGGGTTCTCTTCTTCTCAGAACTCAGAGCATCTAAGCTCTCTGACAGCTGTCACCATGGAAGACCCTCAGAGGCCCAGACGAGGAAACAGGTCAGAGCTACGGCATGGCCGCTGTGCCGGGTCAACCACACCCGCCACAACCTGTGATCGTGACCTCATAGCAAAATAGGGTCTTTTAATCAGTTAAGATGAGGTCACACTGGTGCCCTTATCAGAGGGTGAAATTTAGACACAGACACACACAGAGGAGAGGCCATATGACAACAGAGGCAGGGATCGGAGTGATGCTGTCCCAAGCCAAGGAATGTCAAGGAGTGCCAGCTACTCTCAGGAGCTGGAAGAGGCAGGAAGCATCTTCCCCTAGATTCTTCAGAGGGAGCACGGCCCTGTTCACACCTTGATCCCGGACTTCTGGACTCCAAAACTGGGAGAGAAGAAATGTCTGTTGTTTGAAGCCCCCCAGTTGGTGGCACTTTATTACCACAGCTCTGGAACCTAACATAGCACCTGACAGCATGCATGCCCCAGAATGCTGGGGACATCTTGAGCTGACTTGCCCAAGGCGCTGTGCCCTAAGGCGGGAGAGCTTAGTCTGAGAGGGCAGGCACAGGCACACTGGGCCGCGCCGGGTGTGGCAGGGCTTCCCCTTCCTGGGTTCTCCCCTCTGTGGGAGGAAGGCCAGTCTTCATCTCCTTGGTGAGGGTTGTGTGAACACGCAGCGTCAGCTTCCAGACGCCACAGAGGGGACACGGGTTTGTCTGAAACAGCCCAACTGATGGGAAATGGTATGCCCCTTCTTCCATCTGCTTCCCGCAGGCATGACGAAATGCTTCTCTCTCAACTCCCTCCGCTCTCTTTTGATTTTTCTGAAATATTTTGGAGATGGCAAAAGGTGTCCTGATGAGATCACTCCACCCACACTACCCTACCACCCCAGCTCAGGAAACACAACAAGACAGACAGTGTATGATGTTCCCATTCCCATGAGGAGGAGCCTCGTGTACAAATGGCTCCCCAGATCTGACAAGCCTGGAGACCACACAGGAGCTCTTGGGGCTGCCCTGGGGGCTCTGGCAAATGGAGCCAAGAGTGACCTCAGAGCTGGCCATTGTCTCGGCAGGAGTCCAGTGCTTGGCCCTCAAAGAGCCCCCGCCTTGGAAATGGCAGCCACCAGGGATTGCGGATGGCAGATAAGGGACCTCGTTTTGTTTCAAGGCACCCAGTGTTGACCGAGCATCCACACTGGGAAATCTTGAGCCCACCAATGTTCCCGAAAGGGTGAGGGGCAGATATGCTGGCCAAGGCCCAGGCCACCATAGACCACAGACACGGAGGCCTCGGGAAAAGCATAACAGTCACTGGGACAAGAAGACTGAGCCATCAGCCCCCTGGACCGAGGGGCCTTGACAATTAACGGGAGTCTGCAGAAGGACGGGGCGGGCAGCACATCAGGCAGAGCAGGGACCTGGGTGTCACCAAGCCCAGGTCGCATGGCGGGGTGGCAGGCCTCCAAGACAGAGGAAGCCAGTGGACCAGCCTCCTAGCTGAGAGTAGAAGTTTTAATTCTATTCTGAGGGAGGAAAAGTGCTAGAGTCTGCACTAAGGAAACCAGCCCATACTGTAAAGTGGGGTCAGCAAATAGCCAGCACTCTTGTCGCCACCTCCCCCATCCCCAGCAGACATGGCTAATCTGTCACGGAGGCCCCTTCCCAGCGCAGCAGTCCAGGCCCTCGCGGCCGAGGGTGGAGCTGGCATGCAGGTCAGATTCATGTTATTCTGGGCTGAGCACCTCACCGGTAGGAGTGAGCCAGGTGTCACCAGCCAGGTGTCACAAGCCAAGTGCCAGAGCCGGCCCATGAGTTCTCACAGTGCCCCTCCTGTTCGTGAAGCTCAGAGTGGTCCTCAGGCTTCGGTGGGGGTGGCGGGGGAGGTGGAGGACACAGGCATTTGGAGCTGTAAGGCC
This sequence comes from Pteropus vampyrus, assembly GCF_000151845.1. Taxonomy (NCBI): domain Eukaryota; kingdom Metazoa; phylum Chordata; class Mammalia; order Chiroptera; family Pteropodidae; genus Pteropus; species Pteropus vampyrus. Next base: position 2,820,630 of record NW_011888977.1, on the reverse strand, counting down.
CCCAGGAAAGGGCAGTCAGACCCACTCGCCAAGCACGTGAAGAAACTGAGGCCCAGAGGGAGGAGCACCTGGCTCAGGGCCACACAGCTCCATGGGCCGAGCGTGGAGGAGCAGGCTGTGCAGGGAGGTACCCTGGAACAGGATCTGCTGGCCTGGGCCGGGAGGAAGGCTGGCTGAGGCGCTCGTCTACAGAACACGTGTTTGCTGGCAGGACCAGCTCCGAGGGGCCATGGAGAAGGCAAGGGAAGTGGGGCCCTCCAAAGCGACTGGCCTGGGTGGGGGGGGTAGGGGGGTTCCTCCAAAGAGACCAGGCCTGGGTGGGGGAGGTAGGACTCTCCAGAGAGGCCAGGCCTGGGCTAGCGGGGAAGTAGGGCCCTCCAGAGAGACCAGGGGTCTGGGCCGGTGGGGCTGGGGTATCTCCTGAGAGGACAGCTGCAGGGCTCCTGGCCCCCACCCAAGGACCCTCCCAAGCAGCTGAGTGCCCTGCCCTTTCCTCCACCCCAGAGGTTGCAAACTTTCCCTGTAAAGGGCCAAATAGTAAATCTTTTAGGCTTTGTGGACCACATATGGTCTCTATCACTTCTTTTTTTTTTTTTTATTAACAATCCTTTAAAAATGTAAAGATCATTCCCAGCTACAGGCCATACAAATAGGCTGTGGCTGTCCCCTTTGGTTATCTTCCCCCAGTTTATGGAGTGCTTACTGCCTGCTGGTACATGTGAGGAGACCATACCCCTTATCTCCATCCCTCTTCCCAATGGCCGGGGTGCTCATTCTCAGGGAAAGCGAGCCCACCCAGCAGCCTCTGACAGAAAGACAGTGGACTGAATCCTGTTCATCGCTATGGCTGGGGGCTGTTGGGACAGCCAGAGCAGAGGAGCACGCGTGCTTGTGGGAACTCGAGAGCTGAAGGGTCCTCCTCATTGCATCACCCCCTCAGGGGCCTGTCTAATTCCTGTGTCATATCAGCCCCCCAGCTCCAAGCCCCTGGCAGGGACTATACCCAGGGCCTGGTCACAAGAGGATAAGTCACCAATGGTTAATATGAGCCCTTCCTGCCTCAAATTCAACCACAGGGCAATGACGAAGGACCTAAGACCTTCTTCCCCTGAGAGCGAGCAGAAAGTCATGAGCAGATCGCCATCCCGAGACCCACGTTAAACTTATATCCGACGGCGTTGTCAGCCATGCTCTGCACACTGGCATGGATGCACCACCTGCCCAACAGCCCACCCAAGGTTGCTTGTTCACTCAGTGAACCTGCAGTGTGCCCTGTGCCTGGCACTGGAAATAGACGTGTCTGTGCAAACCCTCGAGCTGCCTTGATGCATGCGCAAAACAGTGGGAAAAAGCAGGCGACCCAAACAGCCAGGGAGGGGTCCAGAGAGGCTTTCTGGAGGAAGGGGTGAGCAGATGAGAAATGGTAAATAGAGCCTCAGTTCGCTGCTCCTCCTCTGTTCCACCACAGAGTTTACTTGAGGCAGGACACGGAGACTCTAGCTCACCATGGGGAGCCCTCCATTTCTAGGGCCTGTCTGCAGAATGTTCTTGGCATCCACTGACCACCACGGGGCCCCTGAGGCCCAGGGAGGGACCCTGACTCACCTGGGACTCGTGGAAGGCCCCTGGCAGGGCTGGGGCTGGGATTCTGAGTTCTGGGTTCCCTGGCAGACAGTCCTTCTCCTGCTGCTCATAATGGGCCCATGGATTCTTGGGGCCATTTCCAGGTCACCATTAGGGCCTCTGGTCCAGAGGAAGTGGGGAGACTTGGACACACCTCTCAATGTCCTGGTCACGCTTAAGCCGACCTTTGCCGCCTCCGCCCTCTCTGGCAGCTGGACCCTAGGGGGTGGGACATACGGAAGAAGTAAGCTGGCCAGAAAACCACTTTTCCTTCCTCTGTGCTTCCTGCTGCCTCAAATGAGGAAAGAGCAAGCGGGTGACCCAAAGCTGGGAGGTTAATGTGTTTAAGGAGGAAAATATTATTTCTTCCTGACAGACTTAGAAGAGGGCAGCATAGGGCGCAAGCGGCTGCTTTTCTGATCCGTTCTTGTTGGGGGTTTATCCTGGGCCGTCTCCAGGTTTCCTCAGATCAAGCCACCCTCCAGGGTCTGAGGTAATCTCGCTCTCCTTTCGTGCTGACTCACAGTCCTGCCTGGAGAGCAGACACCTGTATTCCCGGATGTTCTTAGCTCTTGTCAGCGGATGCTACAGGATCAGAGCAGAGAGACAGGACAACAATGGTGGCAGGGCCAGCGGGCAGCACAGCAGAAGTGTACGCCATGTATGGTTTCGCCCTCCCCTGAAGGGGACGGGGGCCCAGAACCAACCTGGAGGTAGGAGGAGTCAGCACATCAGGGCGTGAAGGCTGCTAGGTGAGAACTGATGGAGGGCCACTGGGGCACAGGGGTGGCCCGGGGACCAAGAACATGACAGCACCAGGGGCAAGGGCGACCCAAGGGGCTCCTGGCAACCTAGGGAGACCAGGGAAGGAGTGGGATCAGCTATAGTGGGGTCAACTCAGCATTGACATGTGGACATGAAGATGGTGTCCAGCTAGACAAGTAAGATGGGAGGCGGGGGCTGGAAAGGACGTAGAGATGGGGACTCAGGCTCTCAGGGGGGGGTTGCCCTGATAACACAGGCCTGCCCCCAGGAAGTCCTGTATTGAGGGGCCTTTGAACAGCAATATTTGAGAGACAGGTGAAGGGAAAGACCTGAAGCAGGAGGCGAAGGAGGAATCGGGGCGAGGGAGGGCAGGCCCGGAAGAGGCACAGGAGGAAGGGAAGGAGGCTCCTGCTCGGGATCCCTCACTCCATGCGGCACCTCTAACCTCTCCCTGGGTAAGTGTTTCTTCTAATGTGAGAAGAGTGTCCGACGCTGCGGTCTAGCGATGGCAGCAACCTCAATGCTGCAGCCCTGCCCAGCCTCCGTCCTTGGACAGCACGCGTGGGCTGGCTAGGAGACCCTGGCAGGAGCCGTCCCCGCTCACCTAGAGAGGTGGTAGGGTGAAGGGGCAGACAGGCTGGGGCCCAAGTCCCCACCCCACCCCCTGGCCCTAGTAGACAAGCAGGCGGCTCTCCTAGCTCCTTGCTGTCCAGTGGTGGGACAAAACTTCAAGGCCATCGAAAACAAGGCAAGTCCGAGAAACTATCACAGCCCAGAGTAGCCTAGGAGACATGGTGACTAAATATGCATGAGATCGTGGATGGGATCCTGGGACAGAGAAAGGATATTAGGGACAAACTGAGGAAATCTGAAAGAAATGGTGCGTCAATGTTGGTGCCTTCGTTGTGACAACTGTAGGACGTGATTGTAGGATGTGGACGAGCCAGGACACTGCATGAGAGGCATACAGGAATGCTCCACACTAACCCTGCCACTTTCAGTAAATCCCTGCTTGTTCTGAAATGTAATGCTTATTAAAGAGCCAGGGGCACGGTCAGAGTGTCTGGCACACAGGCCAAGGTGAGCCGCCTGGGCTCAGGGTAGGATCAGTGCATGGAGCAGTACATCGGGACTGGGAGCCAGACAGCTATGTGTGCACAGGCTCTGCCTCTTAATGCTGTGTGCCCTCAGGCAGTGCCCACACCCTCTCTGAGTCTCTGTGACCACAGCATGTAATGAACCTGGGGACGGCCCTCTACAAGGCCGTGATGGATATAGGATGCAGTCAGAAAGTTCCCCAAAAGTGTCTGGGTTCCAGGGAGGGGCTGCCCAGGACCTCAAGGCTGGCCTTTGTAGATGTACCCCACATCCAGCTGGAACTGGGGCTTCCTCCTAAACTAGCTGCCCTGGAACCCACACCTCAGCCCCAGGACCCCAGGCTGGCTCAGTGCCCTGGGTACCACCTCCTCCGGCCACCCTGCCTCTATCACCCAGCATCTGGGTTTTCCTAGAACAGCCCGCATCTTAAACATGTGGCCGGTACATCACGAGAGCACAGCTGTGACTGTCAAAACGGTTGCCCTGATTTTGGGTTCATCCAGCATGGCCCCAGAGTCCTGCAGTGAGGTTCTAGAAGGGCCTGGGAACACCCATTTTCTTCGTCACCTGTTCTACAGGTTACAAGACTGAGGTGGGGGTGAACGGATGCCAAGGTCACAGAGCGGACTTGTGGCAGAGCTGGACGTGGCAAGTGAACTATCTCCCAGGTGGTTACAACAGTGACCTGAATCCATCCCCACACAGCCCTGTCCACCAGAACTCCCTGGGACACTGGAAATATTCTGTATCCACGCTGTCCCATACGGCAGCCATCAGCCACATGTGGCTTTTGAGCACTTGAAAGGTGGCTAGTGGGAAGAACTGGATTTGTAGTTATATCTAATCTAATTCGTTAAATTTAAATAGACTCAGTTAGCTAGTGGCTACCCTACTAGACAGTGCAGATGTAGTGGCTAACTGCACTTTGGGGACACAGACATGGGTTCAAACCTCAGCTCCACCACTTTCTGCCTATGTTGCCTTGAGGAAGTCATTTCACCAATCTGAGCCTGTTTCCTTGTCTCAAAAGAGGGGAAATGGCTATACCAACCTCATAGCATTATTAAGAAGATAAAATTAGATCATCCTTATAAGAGCCTGGTACATAGAAAATACTCTGAAGATTTTAGGAACCTCTCCGATCTTCCCTCTATCTTTACCAGATTTCAAGCTGTGTCACTCAGCTATGGCTGTGTAACAAATGACTACAAATTCTCAGTGGTATACAGCAATAAACATGCCTTTCTTGCTCACTCATCTGCAGGTCTGTTGGGATACATCTGGGTTAGTCTGTGCTCAGCTGAACTTGGCTCCAAGCTGTGGGTTCACTTCAGGTCTGCCCCATATTCTTCTTGGTTCAGTGGGATGCCCAGGGCTTGTTCCTCTCATGGCCAAGCAGAAGTTCCCAGGGGTGAATGGATACACAGCTGCTCCTTAAGTCCTGGGCTCAGAATGTACACATCATTTCGTCCACCCACATTCTATTGGCCAAGGCCAGCTTCCACGGGGCAGAGAAGTCTAATACTACTGCAGAGGTTGGGGAGGAAAGAGTAGATCGTTGCCGAAAATTGAAATCTTCCAGTCAAGCTTATGTTGCTAGATATTATGGTTCCTTTTTTCGTCTTTTTCATTATAAAGTTGGTGCTAATTTGGGGGAAATGTGAGACTGGGAGTGAGGAGACCTGAGTTAGGGCCCCCTCGGTGGTCATTTACCATATGACTTGGACACTTGACTCCCATCTTGGCCTCAACCCCATGCCCCTTGTAAAATGAGAGGGTCACTCAGACAGCACTCTTAGGAACCCTCCAGGCCAACAGTTCCAAATTCAAGTTCAGTTCTGGGCAGGCTGTACCTGCCCTGCCTCGCCCACCTGGGGACTTCTTCAGAGCCAGTTTCATACACAGTTGCAGAGAACCTTAGGATTGCGGTGCAGCTAAGGGTCGTTTCCCAAGAAGCTTCACTGGAACGTTGGCCCATGTTCTTCGCATGCTGATGAAACGCTCCCAAGGCCTGGAAGGAAGGCAGATTTTGCGAGTGAGCTTTCTATCAGGGAATTCTGGGCTAGCACAGCCACCCGGGGCCCGGTGTCGAGTTTGCACACCCCTGCCTCTGCGGACCCCCAAGGTGACCTGGCGGTGCTTCTCTTCACTTTGCCTTTGTTTACCTGGCCTGTCTTTTTAAATCATGATCTTGCTCTGCTCCCTAATCCAATCTCAGTGTAACGACCTGGGAACACAGGGCCCTGGAAGGACAGGAGGAAAATGGCTCCTCTTCCCATGATTCTTGGACCAGGCAGGAGCGTGAAAGGCGGAGTTTTGGAACCGGCCACAGTGTGAGCACTTCGCTCAGATTTCTGGCTAAAGCGCTGAACTTAGCAGCCGAGAGCATTAAAAAAGAATTTTTATTCCATTTCTACTCTTTCTTTGTTGGTGCCCAGCTGACATCTCTGGGGACAGGACTTCTGGCTCTGTCCCAGGCGCATTTCTCCAGATGGCTCTCCCCTCCCCTGGTCCAGCCAGCTGAGGAGCTGGGCAGGGAGAGACTGGCCTCTGTGGTCTGTTCACTTCAGGGGAGCCTCTGGTGAGACAGGAGCCCTTGTGGGCTGAGGGGTCAGCTACCCTTGTCTACTCGCCGCCAAAGCAGAGGCCCTGGCACAGTTATCTGGGAAACTTCGGTACACTTGCCAAGAACTCCTCTGCCCGACCCCGGCCTGGATCCTTCACACAGTGTCACCTCAAAGCCATAGGATGAACCCCGGAGTAGAGTCCTTACTTTTAAGAAGATATGACAGACCACCTTGCCCACCTGGCTCTCAGCTCTGGGGCCCCACACGCGCTGTCCCCTCCTCTCTCTTGTACTTCTGGTCTTGGCTTCCCCAAGAAGAGATGAGACTAATCCTGCCAGAGATTTATGGGGCGGGGAGGACCAAGTGAGGGTAAAGCCTCCAGCCATGCAGGTCTGGCCCCTGAGGGAGGGAGAAAAGGAGCGATGGGTGGAGGCCCTCAGACCATACACTTCCCAGAGAGGTCCACCAGCCACTGCGCCCTGATCCCAAAGGTCCTTGTCTCCTGCCTCCGGGCTGTGGGCCCCAGGCAGACTGACAGCCTCTCTGACCCCAGTTTCCATCACTTCACTCGGAAAGATCTGAAGGTGCTATGGCGCTGCAGGCCAGCACAGCTCCGGCCAGAAGGCAGAGGGAGCTTCCAGCACTCTGGAAAAAGAAGCAGGGCAGCCACTTGCCTCACTGTTGCCAACATCTTGATTCCAGATACACAGCCAGTCAGAAGTATGCATCCCTGTTGGACAGATAAGGAAACTGAGGCTGAGAGAGACGCGATCCAAGTTTCACAGTGAAAGAACTGAACGAAAACCTGCTGGGCCCTGGGTGTTCCTCAAGACAGCAGCACACATACACATGCTACACAACATGCACACATGCTATATACACATACACGCCACACACATACCACATGCGCACGCATGCTACACCACACATGCTGCGCATGCACGCACATGGTACG
>NW_011888977.1:2808090-2812197 GCF_000151845.1 Pteropus vampyrus | reverse complement strand
GCCATCTGTCCTTGCTGATGGCCTCAGTTACCCGTTAGCACCTCACCATGCTGCTCTGGGCTTCAGTCTCCCCATTCATAAAATGGGGCTATGGAGATGGTAACTTTCTCAGATCTCTCTCTTCCTCTCACTTAGCTTACTCTCTGGAATTTAGGGGTTTGTTGTCAAGAAAACTTAAATCAAAGACAAAGCCTCAAGAGGGCCCTGGCCCCTCAGGGCCACATGCCACAGATGGTAGCTGTGATGTTCTGGCCTCGCCTGAGAAAGGTCGAGGGTCCATGCTGATGCCAGGTCACCATTTACAGAGCCCAGTGGGGCTCTCTTTGCACTGAAGACAGCCCTCTCAGGGGAGCCTCAGTGTCTGGCTGGCTGGAGATGAGGGGGGCTGTTGGGAGGCCTTCCACTAGGGAACTGGGGTGCTGCCCAGCCCAAAGGCCCAGCCCACCACCCACCTTCACCTCTCATGCTTTTTTGTGGGGGTGAGGTAACCCTTACTCTAGCATCCCATTTTGACATCTACAAGTGGGTTTCAAAGCTAGGTCATCCAAGGGATGATGGAGGAATAAAATGTGGCACATCCATCCAGTAGAATGTTGCTCAGCCATAAAAAAGTAAATCTCCGACACAGGCTAAAACATGGATGGGCCTCAAGAACCTTGTGCAAAACACAAGAAGCCAGTCACAAAAGGCCACATATAGTGTGATTCTATTTATACAAAATGTCCAGAACAGGCAAATCTGTAGAGGCAGAGAGTAAATTGGTAGTTTCCAGGGGCTGCAAGGAGGCATAGATTAGGGGTGACTAATAGTGGGTTCGGAGTTTACTCTTGCTGTGATTTAAAAAAAAAAAAACCCTATATACATGGATTTATTTCTGGGCTTTCTATTCTGTTCCATTGATATGTGTCTCAGTTTGTATGCCAGTACCATACTATTTTGATTACTAAATCTTTGTGCTATGGTTTGAAATCAGGAAGTGTGATGCCTCCAGCTTTGTTCTTTCTCAAGATTGCTTTGGGTTTGAGGCCTTTTGTGGTTCCATACAAATTTTAGAAATGATTTTTCTATTTTTGTAAAAACATGCCATTGAAATTTTGTTAGGGATTACATTGAATCTATAGGGTAGTATACTTGGGTAGTATAGACATTTTAACAATATTAATTTTCCAATTCATGTACATAGAATATCTTTACAATTATCTGTGTCTTCTTCAATTTCTTTCATCAGCGTTTTATGGTTTTCAGTTTATAGATTTTTCACCTCCTTGGTTAAATTTATCCCTAAGCATTTTATTCTTTTTGATGCTATTATAAATGGGATTGTTTTCATAATTTCTTTTCAGATAGTTGGTCATTAGTGTATAGAAACGTAACTGATACTTGTATGTTGACTTTATACCAAGAGTTTATGAGTTCTAACAATTTTTTAGTGGAGTCTTTAGAATTTTCTATACATGAGATCATATATGTACACAAAGACCATTTTACTTTTTCCTTTCCAATTGTAATGGCTTTTATTTCTTTTTCTTGCCTAATTGCTCTGGCTAGACTTTCCAGTACTACCTTGAACAGAGCTGGCAAGAGTGGCACTATTGTCTTTTCCTGACGATAGAGGAAAAACTTTCAGTTTATCATTGAGTATGACTTTAGCTGTCAGTTTGTCCTACATAGGCTTTATAATATTGACGTACAATCCTTCTATACCTAATAGGTTGGGATTTTGTCATGAAGGTTAAATTTTATCAGATGCTTTTTCTGGATCTATTGAGATGATCATGTGATTTTTATGCTTCAGTCTGTTAGCATGGTATATCATGTTGATTGATTTGAGTGTATCGATCCATCCTTGCATCCCAGGGATTAATCCCACTTGATAATGATGTATAATCTTTTTAATGTGCTCTTGAATCTGGTTTGCAAGTATTTGGTTGAGGATTTTCATCTATATTCATCAGGATTATTGATCTGTAGTTTTCTCTTGTTGTAGAGTCCTGGTTCGCGGGTAATGCCAGCCCCATAAAATGAGTTTGAGGGTGTTCCTTCCTCTTCAATTTTGTGGAATAGTTGAGAAGTATTGGTATTAAATTCTTCTTTAAATAGTAGAATTCACCAGTGAAGCCATCTGGTGCTGGTCTTTTCTGTGCTGGGAGGTTTTTGATTACTGTTTAATCGCCTTACTCATTATTAGTCTGTTCGGATTTTTTTTATCTCTTCATGGTCTAATCTTGGTAGGTTGTATGTTTCTAGAAATTTATCCATTTCTTCTAGGTTGTTCAATTTGTAAGCATGTAATTGTTCATAATCATCAGTTAGGATCTTTGTATTTCTGTGATGTCAGTTGTAATGTCTCCTCTTTCATTTCTGACTTTATTTGTGTCTTCTCTTTTTTTCTTAGTCTAGCTAAAGGTCAATTTTGTTTCTCTCTTCTATGAACCAATTCTTAGATTTGTTCATCTTTTCTGTTGTCTTTCTAGTCTCCATTTTTTCATTTCTCCTCTCATCTTTGTTATTTCCTTTCATCTGAACTTCTAAGCACTTCTAGAACAGTGGCAATTCATAAATACTTGCGGATTCAATTGTTGAATGAACGTATTGCATGAATGAATGGAAAACTAAGACAGCTCCCTATGATGTGCCCTCTCAACCTAAAGAGTTATAATTCATGGGAAGAAAGCTGGGCCTCGGGGAGGGGTGATGGAAACCTGGAGCTCTGCACCAGGACAGCAGGACGTGCCCTGCGGCTGAATCTATGTCTACAGCACCACCACCCCCAGGGGGCAAGAGAGAAGAAATGAGGGGTGGTGCCTCATGTCCTAAGGGCAGGTGTATTGTTGAGGCATCTCAGGCACTCTCTGGATGTCCTCCGGAGCCTAGGATGCAGTCTGAAGTGGAGAGGTTGGTGTGAGCATGGACTGGGAGGAGCTGGCACAGTGATTACGAACTCTGCACAGTGATTACGAACTCTGTCTCTGGAATCAGAAGGAGCCAGGATCGAATCCTTCTTTTGCCACTTACCAGTCATGTAACCTCAGGCAAGCCACACAAGCCATCCACACCTCAGTTTCCACCGGCACATAGGGGATAATAAATGCTTGGAAGCAATGTTTTAAAGATTAAGCGGATGTATGTGAAAGGGATTTGCCCCCTTGCCTGGTTCATTGGCACAAATAAAATAGCAGCTGTTTATTATCATGCACTAATTTATCTAAACCCTCCTTGAATTTAATTTCTATTTTCAGCCTAAACGGCCTCCCAAGGAGACTAGGTTCCTCGCAGCCCATTGAACAGTGCTTCTTTTTACGTGTCCTAGAACCACCTCTGTCGGCTTCAAAGGGGGCCTCTCAGTTCTAATGTTCCAGGATTTGATGAGCAGCTGAGATCAAAGTGGGGTGTTGCCAGGGAGGAGCTGGAGATGAGTCAAGGTCAGGTGGTCCTGAGCAGAGGGCACCCAGAAGCTGGAAAGACTTTCCCGTCCTCAGTTTCAGCCCCATTTATCTCCTCTGGACTCATATCCCCCCGCTGATATGCAGGGAATGTGGACATGCAACCCTGTTCCCACAGGTTTCAGGTATGCTGAGGTCGATCGGGGTCACAGGATGGTGGACACAACTAGATGCTGGATCCACCTGGGCCTATCTAGTGAGCTGCTGCTGACCACTCAGCCCCACCAAGCCTCAGTTCCTCAGCTCTAAAATGGGACCATCACACTTCCTTATGGAATCCATAGTGCAAACTTCTGAAAAAACTTGGGCCATAGCTTTTGAGAGGTAGGCAATCTGGTTTCTAACTCCAGCTCCAGCATTATGACCCTGAGTAACCCCCTAACCTTCCTAAGCCTTGGTTTCCCCTGCTGCACACGCTGAAACTAAAATATGGGCTCCTTACAGTAACCTCCGGCTCTGACCTCGGAAGCACGAATTCCTCCTTGTATCCAGCCATACTTGTGGACTAAGCAGCTTCATGTTCATTATCTCATTGGTTCTGTAACTGACCTGAGGGACAAAGCTGAGAAACAGGAGAAAACAATGTTGGTGACTTTGTCTCTCACACCCTCACTGGTAGCTGCCATTGATGCAGTATATACAGCCTGCGAGGCCAGCACCCAGC
>NW_011888977.1:2800452-2808040 GCF_000151845.1 Pteropus vampyrus | reverse complement strand
CTGAAAAAACTTGGGCCATAGCTTTTGAGAGGTAGGCAATCTGGTTTCTAACTCCAGCTCCAGCATTATGACCCTGAGTAACCCCCTAACCTTCCTAAGCCTTGGTTTCCCCTGCTGCACACGCTGAAACTAAAATATGGGCTCCTTACAGTAACCTCCGGCTCTGACCTCGGAAGCACGAATTCCTCCTTGTATCCAGCCATACTTGTGGACTAAGCAGCTTCATGTTCATTATCTCATTGGTTCTGTAACTGACCTGAGGGACAAAGCTGAGAAACAGGAGAAAACAATGTTGGTGACTTTGTCTCTCACACCCTCACTGGTAGCTGCCATTGATGCAGTATATACAGCCTGCGAGGCCAGCACCCAGCTAGTGAGGTGGGTCTGCCGAAAAACCCACTTAACAGGTAGGGGACCCAAGGCCAGGCCCCCAATCACAGAGGTGGTCCTCAGGTCATCCCAGCTGCAAGTAAGTGGACATGCATTTCCAAGCTCGCAGGAGGCCCGAGGAGGACCCAAACAGGCCTGCACTTGAGGGTTGTAGAGTCATGTGGGATCAGACCAGAGGGTGTATGAAATTCCCCAGGGAGGACAAGAAGGCGGCTTTGGACTACAGGCATGCCCTCACCAGCCACTTCTTGGCAGGTTGGTCTCTGGGTCAGGGACCATCAGCCCATGCCATGTGGGTCCCATACAAAGGCTGGCAAAATAAGAGCTCAGGGAAAAGATTTGGGCTCGCAGGATCTCCTGTGGCCCTCCCAGGAGTGACCATGTCACCTGAGCCTCTCCTGGATGAAGAGAGCCTACGAGCTGGGACCTTCATAAAAAGTGGTCTCCATAACCTCTTTCAAATGTCAGCAAAATGGACTGCCAAACCCTCTATCACTCAATTTAATATCTCTGTGTGTTTTCATGAAAACCAGATCCACATGCTTGGCTCTCTCACACACCAGGCTTATGGCTGGATTTCACCTAGCAAGGCTTCTCCTGGGGCTCAGGAGCCCTTGAGGCCCCGAGGACCTGTGCCCTACCTGCCAGTCTACATAGCAGTCAAGCATGGGAGCCATGGGTCAAAAGTCAGAGTGGAGGGGTTGGGGTCAGAGGCTCTGGGGTCAGGTCTCCCAGGTCCACATGAAGTGTGTTTATACTCTGAGCCTCAGTAGCTTCCTGGAAAAGAATTCAATAAATGAGCCTCTGTCCACAGGAAGAGTTGTTCTTGATTGTGTGTCTGAGTGTGTACACCTGTGTGTGAATATGTGTGCTGGTGTACCTGTGTGTGCTGGTGTGTGTGTACATGTGCTGGTATGTACTTGTATGTGTGTGTCTATGTATACCTGTGGTGCATTGGAATATACCTGTGTGTATGTGCATGTGTGTGTGTATGTACACACATGATTAATGTCATCATCATCATTTTCTGCCAGCTGCCAAATCAGAATTTTCCAGATCGGAATTTTCCAGAAGGCCCAGTCAGGAGTGGTGGGGTAAATAAAGAAGGCAATATGGTAGAAGGGCGCTGCTCCCTCCTCCCTGGCCCCAAGACTCTGACCCAGCCCTATGTCCAGTGGCAGGACCTGGGACAGCCAGGCAGACCTCCCCATCACCACTGTCTGCCTCAGAGCTCCTCAGGGCAGGAACAACATCCAGCTCAGTGGAGATGGGGTGAGACGCACCAGGCCAGGCTCGGTGCTGAATCCTGTTCTTTTGCTAACAGGTGTGCAAGCTTGGGCAAGCACAGAGAAGCTCCTAGAAGCTCAGTTTATTCTGCTGTGAAATGGGCGTAGGGTTGAGGTTGTTCTCAGCAGTGCACCCTCAGTACATGGTGGGTACCCAGGCCATGCTTGAGGAGGAGATGTAGAAACCCACCAAAGTCTCCTGCAGAGCCCCAAGAAGCCTAGGGCTGGGCTGCTCCTGGTGGACAGGAGCTGCCTAGGCTGCACTCTCCCAGCAGGTGGTGGATGGGGAGGCTGTGGCATACCCCTGGAGCTGGGTGAGTACACCAGGGGATGGCCCTGTGCTTCTTCTGGGACAAAGGATGCAGACATGGAGACCTGGGTTCGTACCGGCCTCCCTCTCCACTTGCTCTCCCTCTGGCAGCCTCTGTAGGCCTTTTTCTCACCTGTGAGATGGGAGTGACAACCCCACCTCAAAGGGTGTGAGTACCAGGGGTCATAAGCCACCAGAGTCAGGACCTGCTGCCTGAGCACCGACCTCTGTGCCTCCCTCACCTGTAGGTGGATACCCAATCCTTGAGCCCTAGAAAATGACCTCCCAAGGGGCACTGGAAGATTTAGGTTCTACTCTCAGCCCGGCCCTGAGCCTGTAGCCCCTTCCTGTCCCAGGGCCTCAGAGGCATCAGCAAGGAGGTAGGAGTTGACCCTGAGGCCTCTCTTAGCCCCAGCGTCCCAGTGTTTGGGTGAGCTGGCTCTACTTGAAGTGCAGGGTGGGGCTGGGCTGGGAGCAGTAGCAAGGATGGTAAAGAAATGGGTGTATTTGGTTTGAGTTAGCTACAGCTCAGCTTAAAAGTATGCCAAGTCTATTTCGAGGCTGTACAGAGTTATTTCCCATCCACATTTATGGGAGATCATGATTCAATTAATGCTTTTGTTGCTCATGCAATAAAAAAAATGTGCACCGTGCTTTAAATGTTTCTCAAACTGTGTTAGTTGTTAAGTGAGTGACTCAGGCCCAGAGGTGTAGACAAGAGAGGCAGAAGGAAGCAGGCGGTAAGAACCCAGAGTGCGCCAGAGCAGATGGCGGAAACAAGAAGCTACTCTTCCTCCAAGTCTCCTTCATCACCCCCTCAAGTCTGTTCAGGGTAGCAGATTTTGCCCCAAACGTTCATTTGGCCCAGGAGGAAACTGAAGCTCAGAGAGAGGCAGGAAAAGAGGAGCTCGCACGTATGCAAAGGAAATTAGGGCAAACTGAGGTCCGCCTTCATCAGGCTCCTTGTAGGGTGGGTTCCATTCCTGATGGGCTGCTGGAGGGGCCACCTCCTCTGCAATCGTAACTCTGCCCAGCCCGCAGTACATGACGTCAGCCCAGGAAGAACAGAAGGGACGTTGTGAGGAGCCCCAGCTAAGTAAACAGACTCAGCCTGGACTCTCCAGTGGGCTCTGACCTCTGACCCCCAGGACCCCACCAGCTGGAAGATCCCTGCACCAGGGTGGGGCTGGCCTTCCCGCATGGCCTCCCGGACTGCCTTGGGCAGAGTGCCATGAAGTCAGTGTGTGTGTCCTGTAGGAATATTGTAGAATCATTTATATACAGAAAAATGCATAACTGGAATGTTTACAAAGTGAACTCACCCGCTCACGTTACCATCACTGAGATGCATACACTCCAGCACCCCGGAATCCTCCCAGCCAGGACTTTCCCCAAAAGTATCCACTAGTAGCCAGCATCTGCCCTCCATCACCAGAGGCCAGGCTCATGATTTTGAATTTTACATACATGAGATCATTCAGAATATACTCTTATGTGTCTGGCTTTTTTTTTTTCATCAACATTATGTCTCAACATTATGAGATTCACCCACATCTTGGGTGTATCATATCCCATTGTGTGAGGGTAACATATTTTATTATCCATCTGCCATTGGTGAAGATTTGGGTTGTTCCAAGTTTAGCACTACTATAATTCGTGCTGCTACGAACATTCTTGAGCATATCTGTGGTGCACACGGGTACACCCATTTCCGTCAACGCTATCCCCAAAAGTAGAATCGCTGGGTCATTGGATGGGCGTATGCTCAGCCTACTAAGGTGCTGCCAAACACATGTTCAGAGTATTTGTAGCAAGTTACACTTCCACCAGCAGTACCTGAGCATTCCAGTGGCTCCGTCTCTTAGCAAACATTTGGTATCATCTGTTCTTTTGTTTTATCTCGTTTTGTTTTCATTTTAGTTATTCTGGTTTGTGTGGGAAGGAATATATTGTTTTCATTGCCATGTCACTGTTGACTAAGAATGTTGAGAACTTTCAAACATTATTGGCCATTGAGATATCCTCTTTTGTCATGTGGCTACTCAAATCTTTGACCACTTACCTAAGATGCAGTTGTCTTTTTTCTTATTGATTTTAGAAGTATTTAAAAATATTTTCTGGATACCAGCTCTTTGTTGTAAAAAAAGCATTGCAAATATATTCTCTAACTATGTGGTTTGCATTAATTCTTTTTTTCCCCCAACACTTGATTATGAAAATATTCAAACAAAGGAAGCTTGGAAGAATTCTACAATGATCATCCATATACCTACCACCTGGATCCTACAATTAACAATGAATTTACTTATCATATCTCTATTCATCTATCGATCCATCAAACCATCTTATTTTTGATGTGTTTCAAAATAAGTTGCAGACATTAGTATACACTGCCCAAAATACTTCAACTTGTATATCATTACCTAGAGGTCAACATTTGTTTATAGTTCTTGATTGTCTTTTCAGGTAAACTTCACATACAATGAAATGTTCAAACCTTAAAAATATCATTCAATGAGTTCCAACAAACATAAGCCAAAATCTGTCGAGATACGGAACCTCAGATAATGATAATCCCAGGTAATCTGTGCTCACCAGCATTCCCCAGAGGGAGTACACAGTGTATGATTTCATTTACATAAAGATCTAGAAAAAGCAAAACTAAACTTCCGCGGGAAAAAAATCAGAAACCTTAAGGCTTCCATTGTTTTTTATGAAAATTCTGTGGTAATTTGGATCCCCTGGATTTTTAGTGCCATTTATCTTTGGTTGCTTTCAAGATTTTCCCTTTGTCTTTGGTTTTCAGAAGTTTGACTATAACATACCTAAGTGTAGTTTTCATCATATTCCTCTTGTTGGGGATCCAATCGGTTTCTTAAATCTGTAAATTTATGTCTTTCACCAAATTGGGGAAATTTTCAGCTATTGTCTGTCCAAATAATTTTGTTGCACCATTCTTTGTTCCTTCCCTCTGAGACTCCAGTTGTACATATTATAGACCTTTAGATATTGTCTTGTAGCTCCCTGGGGCTCTGTTAATTTTAATTTCAATCTTTATCTCTCTGATTTCAGATTAAATAATTTCTATTGAACTATATTCCAGTTCACTGACTTTTTACTCTGTCATCTCCATTCTGCCATATAGCCTACCTAGTGACTTTTTTATTTCAGGCATCGTATTTTTTAGTTCTAGAATTTCCATTTGCCTACTTTTTGTTGTTTCTATTTTTCTGTTGAGGTTTTCTGTCTTTTTACTTGTTACAAACATAATTTCTTTTATATCCTTGAGCATAGTGAAATAAATACTTAAAAATTCTTGTCTACTGATTCTAATATCTGAGTCATATCAGTGTTGGCCTCTGTTGGTTGTCTTTTCTCTTGAAAAAGTGTTACATTTTCCTATTTCTTCATATATCAGATAATTTTGGGTTCCATCCCAGACATTGTGACTGACCTGTTTTAGAAATCCTATATTCCATTGTATTTGTTCCTATACATTTCTACATAAATTTTGGAATCAGCTTGTTGATTCAAAAAACCTGCTAGGATTTTGATTGGAATTGCATTAATCCATAGATCAATTTTGGAAGAATTGACATTGTTACACAATTCAGTGTCCCAATCCATGAATATAGTATATCCCTACATTTATTTGGTTCTTATTTAATTTCTCTCAGTGATGTTATACAATATTTTGTGTAAATGTCTTTCACATTCTTCATGAGTTTATTCCTGGATATTTGATGTCTTCCAATGTTTCAAATGGTATTGATTTTTAAATTTCATTTTCCAATTATTTGTGGAGACATTGAAATAGCACTGTTTGGGGATCTCCGAGTCAAGTCCCAGCTCTGCTAAATGTCAGCTGAGCAATCTTCGGCAGATTCCCAGACTTCCATGTTCTTATCTTCAGAGTAGAAGCTATGCCTGTGCTGGATATTTGTTGAGTTTTTAACCCTCAACATCCAGTCTCCCTTCTTTTTTTGGTTTACGTCACTTTCCTTATTTTCCAGGGATCAAGCTAGTATTGATTCTATCCACGGCTCCAGGGATGGGCCTACAGCTCAGTATATCCAATCAGAGCATCACATCCTCCCAGCCTCCATGATGGGCATGAGACCCATTCAGAGGCAATGACCATGTGTTCTGGGGCTGTCAGAAGCTCCCATTTGCTGCTGCACCAGAACCAAGAGGGCTCGAGGCTAGCGTTTTGGAGGCTATCTTCCTACCCTCCAGGGAAGGAAGCAGCCAGCAAGTGGCCAGGACTGCCAGTTGCCTCTCCAGTTATGTGAGCCAAACATTCGCTTTCTTGTTTTGATCCATTTGAGTTGGCTTTTCTGTCACATGTCACAACCCACCAAAGGGTCCTGGCCTTGAGCAGTCAACTCCGTGGGACTGGTATAGGCCACAACGCTGAGTTTGGTCGTACATGTCCTTCATCATCATTGGAACTCTTGACAAATAAGAACTGTGGTCAGGGTGAGTGAGGGTGGCAAGGGTCCCATTTAACTTATCACAACATGGGGGTGCCACCACACAGACCATCAGGAGGAGAGTGAAGTCAGGTTGCTGGGTTCAAATCCCAATTCCTCTATATCCTGCCTCTATGTCAGAAGTCTCACTGGGCTGAAATCACGGTGTTGGTGGAGCCACATTCCTGCTAGAGGTTCTAGGAGTGAATCCTTTTCATGCCTTTTCCAACTTCTAGAAGCACCTGCATGCCTTGGTTCTCGGCCCCTTCCTCTATCTTCAAACCCAGCAATGTAGCCTCTTCAGATCTCCCACTGACTCTGACCATTCTGCCTCCCTCTTATAAGGGCTCTCATGATGACAGTGAACCCACCCAGATAAATCAGGATTGTCTCCTCACCTTAAGACCCTTAACTTCATCACCTCTGCATAGTCCCTTTGCCATGTAAGGTAACATATTCACAGGGCCCCAGGATTCAGACATGGATGTCTTTGGGGATCATTATCCTGTTAACCACAGGTGCTTTTCTCAAGGGGCCCCAAAGAGGAGAGGGGTTGGCACTGGGGCTAAGGCTGAGGAGGGGTCTCATCTAATCTGCAAGTATTTATTGGAGCCACGAGTGACCATGAGCTGCTCAGGTGATGGAATCATAAAGAGTTGGAGGGAGGACCCCTTTGGCTGTCCACGCCCTGGCCTCAGAGTCCACCATGTTTACATTGCCTTGAGGAGGGATTTTGGCCAACTGGAGCTCATTCAGAGGAGCGTGACCAGGATGATGGGGGCGTCTACACTCTGCCTTAGGAAAAAGAGGGGGAGCTGGAGACACCAAGGTCTAAAAATTCTAGAAAGTGTCAACTAGAGGCTGTAAGGTGTTTAACCCTGGCCTTCTTATTTATTTATTTTGAAATCATTTTAATTGCACAAATAGCACAGAGTTCTGACATACTTGTCCCCAGCTTCTCCTAATATTAACATGGAGTATAACCATGGGGCAATTAATGTCGACACGCTAAAATTCACTACCCTCCGGGCCTTAGTAGAACTTCTCCTGTTGACCCACTGATGTCCTTTCTCTGGTTGAGGACCCCGGCCAGTACATTTTCTGGCCATGTCTTCTTAGTCTCTTCCAAC
>NW_011888977.1:2769022-2800402 GCF_000151845.1 Pteropus vampyrus | reverse complement strand
TTTGATCCATTTGAGTTGGCTTTTCTGTCACATGTCACAACCCACCAAAGGGTCCTGGCCTTGAGCAGTCAACTCCGTGGGACTGGTATAGGCCACAACGCTGAGTTTGGTCGTACATGTCCTTCATCATCATTGGAACTCTTGACAAATAAGAACTGTGGTCAGGGTGAGTGAGGGTGGCAAGGGTCCCATTTAACTTATCACAACATGGGGGTGCCACCACACAGACCATCAGGAGGAGAGTGAAGTCAGGTTGCTGGGTTCAAATCCCAATTCCTCTATATCCTGCCTCTATGTCAGAAGTCTCACTGGGCTGAAATCACGGTGTTGGTGGAGCCACATTCCTGCTAGAGGTTCTAGGAGTGAATCCTTTTCATGCCTTTTCCAACTTCTAGAAGCACCTGCATGCCTTGGTTCTCGGCCCCTTCCTCTATCTTCAAACCCAGCAATGTAGCCTCTTCAGATCTCCCACTGACTCTGACCATTCTGCCTCCCTCTTATAAGGGCTCTCATGATGACAGTGAACCCACCCAGATAAATCAGGATTGTCTCCTCACCTTAAGACCCTTAACTTCATCACCTCTGCATAGTCCCTTTGCCATGTAAGGTAACATATTCACAGGGCCCCAGGATTCAGACATGGATGTCTTTGGGGATCATTATCCTGTTAACCACAGGTGCTTTTCTCAAGGGGCCCCAAAGAGGAGAGGGGTTGGCACTGGGGCTAAGGCTGAGGAGGGGTCTCATCTAATCTGCAAGTATTTATTGGAGCCACGAGTGACCATGAGCTGCTCAGGTGATGGAATCATAAAGAGTTGGAGGGAGGACCCCTTTGGCTGTCCACGCCCTGGCCTCAGAGTCCACCATGTTTACATTGCCTTGAGGAGGGATTTTGGCCAACTGGAGCTCATTCAGAGGAGCGTGACCAGGATGATGGGGGCGTCTACACTCTGCCTTAGGAAAAAGAGGGGGAGCTGGAGACACCAAGGTCTAAAAATTCTAGAAAGTGTCAACTAGAGGCTGTAAGGTGTTTAACCCTGGCCTTCTTATTTATTTATTTTGAAATCATTTTAATTGCACAAATAGCACAGAGTTCTGACATACTTGTCCCCAGCTTCTCCTAATATTAACATGGAGTATAACCATGGGACAATTAATGTCGACACGCTAAAATTCACTACCCTCCGGGCCTTAGTAGAACTTCTCCTGTTGACCCACTGATGTCCTTTCTCTGGTTGAGGACCCCGGCCAGTACATTTTCTGGCCATGTCTTCTTAGTCTCTTCCAACTTGGCCCTGTTTCTCAGTCTTTTGTGACCTTAACACTTTCAAGAGTGGAGTATTGACCGGTTATTTTGAGAATGTCCCTCAATTTGTGTTTGTTTGATATTTTGCACAATGAGACTGGTTGTACCTTTTGGCAGGCATCCCACAGAAGTGATCAGCATCCTTCTCAGAGCAGGAGCTGGGAGCACAGGATGTCTCTGTGTCCCTTTCCAGGCAGCAATGACTTTGATCATTTGGTTAAGCAGTGCCGTGTTTTGAGGCTGTAAACTACTCTCTTTCTCTTTGCAATTAAGAGGTGTCTTGTAGGGAGATTCTGTGCAACTGTGGAAAGTCTATTCCTCATTGTACTTTGGTTAACTAATTTTAACATCTGCTGATGGTTTTTGCCTCCAATGACTATTATTGCAATGTTAGACGAATGATGCTTCCCTGTGCATGTCGTTCCCTCTACGGTTATACTTGGGGTATGCTGTAAGAAGAGTTGCTTATCTCTCTCATTTATGTATTAAAGCAATTATTTTTACCATTGTGAACCTGTGACCATTTATTTATTCTATTGGTTATAATCCATTACTATCATTATTAATTTTATTGCTGAAATTGTCCCAGACTTGCCTTTTCACACTTGAATTGAAACTATTGAAGCAGCTGTTCTATGCTCAAAGTGAAAACAAACTCTCCTTTTGTGGGGGCAGGAAGCTAAACAGATCCTGCCTATCACAACAGGACTGTCTCTGCAGAGGGAAAGTCCTCTGGGGCCCTCACACCCCAGAGGCACCATGTTGTGACACACAGGATGGACCACTCCCCCGTAACAATGTTCAGTTCTCAAGGAACATTTGCAGGAGGGGAATCTGGAGGCACCACTTAGGGGTCCCCCAAACTGTGGGAGCTGCTGTTATTTTTCAAAATGAAAGTGTGTCTTCTCTGTGACCATACTCCATCAAAACCAACTCTCATATTATTGTATTTTGGTGGGGTTTGGGAGTTTCGCAAAGCCAGGTGGCCTGGCACATGTCTCCCAGCAGCCTTTTCACGTTCCAGGGACGGCATTAGCACTTTTGCTAATCACCCTCACAGAGGTCTCCGTGGCCTCCATCCAGCAGCCTGACCACAATCCCAGCTATGGGGGTTTGCTTGCTTTCCATCAGGAACAAACTCTAGCATCAGCTGAAGGAAAAGCATCCTCAAATACAAGTTGAGGGACATTCTCAAAAGTAAGAGGTTCCAGGCTCCGGTGAGGGGTTGATGAATGGAGGTGTGGGGTGGGGATACTTTGAATGCCCACTGGGATAGACAAGGCCTGTTCAGGAGGCCAAAGCCAGATGTTCTTGGAGGCAGCAGAACTGTCCCCTTGGGGCACTGCGACTGTCCGAATGCCTAGAGGCAGGTTTCTGTCCTATAGGGGCAGGTTTTTTAATATTCTGCCATGCACTGATCAGCTTGCATGATGAGAAAGTATTACACCACCACCTGCCTTTGGAGCATCTTGCAGGACTCCTTCATCTGACTCCTGTTTTCGTCTAATCAGAATTGTGCACAATTTTAACATACAATGACTTTTCCAGGAATGCAACTGCAGATTATATCTAGAGAAGGTGGTACTTTTGCTTTTTAAAGGTTTACCAGAAGTTCCTTGTTCCCTTGGGGCATCTCATTGTCAATGCCATCCCAGATACTAAGTCCTGCTCATCCTGCAGGCACATCTGTCCCATTCACTGTGATTCTATAGGAGCAAACAACTGTGTCTCCATCATGGATTTTGTTCATGGCACTGGAAAATGCCTTCAAAATTGTATGTGTTAAAGGACCTTTACTTTTATTCTAGGATAATGAAGATACTTGTTATTACAAGCAAGTGGAGGTATGGGGCTTGTGTGGGACAGGGTAGGAGCCTTGGGGCTGGTTGAACTCCCTTTGCCCTTGGCTGAGAGGAGTTTTCCCAACTGTCCCCTCTCCATGCAAGTCCCTGTTGATTAACCCAGGGAAGGGGTTAGGGGTTAACTTAGTGGGACCTGTGGTCTCTAGGCTCTGAAAGAGGGGTCCCTCTGGATGCTTCTGCTGCTGGCAGAAAGCCTCAGAGAACCATAATGTGACGGAGAAGCAGGGGCCCAGGGAAGGGGCAATTTGCCCAAAGTCACCCAGGAGGTCAGCGGTACGTACAAGTGAGAACCCGGGGCTCGTGACTCCCAGTGACTGCCCTCTCCCTGGCTCCCCCTCAAGGGCTGAGTTTTGTGCCTCAACAAGTGTTAGAAAACAGTGATACCCACCCCCACTCTCAGAGACTCTGATCTGGGGCAGCCTGGGAATCTGGATTTTTCCAAGCCTCCCAGAAGAGTTATATCAGTTTCCTGTGGGTGCTGTAACAAATTGCCACAACAGAAATTTATTGTCTCCCAGTTCTGGAGGCCAGAGTCTAAAATCAAGGTGTCTCAGGATCTCACTCCTTCCAAAGTCTCAAGGGGAGGATCCTTCCTTGTCCCTTCCAGCCTCTGGTGACTCCAGGCATCCCTTGGCTTGTGGCTGCATCACTCTAGTATCTGCCTCTGTCTTCATGTGGCCTCATCTGTGTCTCTCTCAAATCTCTCTTTGCCTTTCTTTATAAGGACACCAGTTATTGAATTTAGGGCCTACCTAGATAACCCAGGGTTATCTCAACTGGAGATCCTTAAGTTGATTATACATACGCAAACACCTTCATTCCAAAAAAGTTTATACCCAGTTTCCAGGTAGATATACCTTGGGTCAAGGAGAAGCAAAATTCACCATCACTATCATCATCACCATCATCACCACCATCATCACCATCATCATTATCATCATCATCATAATCACCATCACCACCGTCACCATCATCATCCCGACCACCGTCATCATCACCATCATTATCATTACCATTATCGCCTTTACCATCAGCACTATCATCATCCTGCTTCAGTTGAAAATAGGATCCACGT
This sequence comes from Pteropus vampyrus, assembly GCF_000151845.1. Taxonomy (NCBI): domain Eukaryota; kingdom Metazoa; phylum Chordata; class Mammalia; order Chiroptera; family Pteropodidae; genus Pteropus; species Pteropus vampyrus. Next base: position 2,796,159 of record NW_011888977.1, on the reverse strand, counting down.
CTTCTCCCTCTCTGTGTGCCCTTGGTGCCATAGGGTCTGACTTATGGTGGGTGTTCAGCAAATGTCTGTGTAATAATTTTTAAAAATTGACATATTAAGTTCCAACTACATATTATGTTTTTCATTTTAATAATAGTAGCATTGTGCATGGAGTTAGATGTTGGGCCCTATGCTATCTCATCTCAATCCTCACAAAAATGCTTCCCGGTTAGTATTTTTGAGCTCATTTTATAGGTGAGGAAATTGAGGCACAGGGTTAGTTAAGCCCAAGGTCCCAGCACTAGGGGTGGAGCTGGTATTTGAACATGGGTCTGAGTGGCATGGAAGCTTGTGCTTCACCTCCACCAGGAAGCCCTTGAAGAATGACTGCTCTCTTCCCTGAATGCCTAGGGCACCAGAATACTTGCTATGATAACAAATACAAAAGGGTTTTGAGGACTTCAGAAGGAAGCACGCATCCCAACCGCTGTCGTAGACCAAAGCAGCATTTAGAAATCAAAGCAAAGCGACCCGTGACTACAGAGAGAACGCTGCTATGTGAGTGCTCTTTGTGCTGGAGTCAACCCAAGTACGTGCTGACCACCCACTATGCACCAGGCACCACCATCTCCCAGGGGTGCCTGCATGAGCCAGACTTGCAATTGGTCGCCAGCCAGTCACTGGCTCTGGTCTCTGGGGTCCCAGGCTCATAGCCCTGTCCAGAATTTTGAACAATCCAATGAGGAGACCAACTTTCTAAAAGAAATAGTCATTAAAAAACAAAAGCAGCCCTCTCCCAGGGTAGCCGGTGGACTCAGAGAACCTGGCCAGCACAGAGTCCGGCATTCTTATCCGCCATGCAGGGAGGCAGTGCACAGTCCCCGGTGCTCGCACATGAAAGCATCCCCATCCAGCTCAATTCCGGATGAGTGTCCTCTCTCCAAATTATGAGGGAGGAAGTGCAATATTATTTTAGGACTTGCCTCCGCATAATAGCCGATGAAGGCAGAGAGAACAATCCAGCACTTATATCAAATACAAACAAGCCTGCTCACTGGCCCTGCCTCTGCCCCAGGAAGGGGATTTGGCATCAGGGCCCGGCCTCTCTGCACAGATGGCTGAGCCTCTGGGTCACAGCTTGGATGGAATAGAGGGGAGGGAAGAGAGGGCAAGAGACCCCATGTATGTGGGAGTCTCCAGAGGGTTCTTCTGGAGACAGACACAGCCCCGCCCCAGCAGCAGACGGAAGACAGAGCTCCCTGCAGGGCTCTGTGAGGTGAGCAGCTCTGTCCTTCCTCTTTGCAGCTTTCTGAAGCCTCTGGGCTCTGCTTCTCTGGGATGGAGCACAGTCGTTGGCTGGGAGAAGCCCAGGGAGAGCATGACCCAGACAGTGTGGCCTGGAGGAAGCATGGCCCAGGGGAGTGTGACTTCTGCAGTGGCTGTCGACTTGCTGTGCTTCTTTCACTTTTTCTTGGATCTGAGCTGTGTGCCCCACCATTCTCCTCCTCAGGGAAGGGGAGGGAGTGAAGTGCTGACTTCCAGGGAGCTCCCTGTCCAGGGACTCACCTCCGTGCACCTGGGAGTAAGCCCTCCCCCGCCCCGCCCGGGAAGGCAGAGGTCTAACCCAAGAGTCTCTCCTGCAACAAGGGCCACCACCTGCGGGGAGCTTCAGACAGGTCACCAAACCCTCTGAACCTCAGTAGCACTTCCAAGAGGACCCAGTTCTGCTGACCCCTGCCTTCAGCTGGTGGCAAGGATCCAGGAACAAATACTGAACCCGTGACACATATCCCACACAAGGCTCTGGCCACCCACCAACAATCTCAAAGGTCCCTCTCTGGCCGCACCACACCCAAGCCCACCTCCCACCATGCATCAGGGGACCATGTTCCAGGCTGGCATGCGAGTGACATGCAAATCCAGCCCTTTGGATCAGGGCCTATTTTTTCTTCCCTGGGCTCCTCCACACTCCTCGGCACTCTCATGTAGGCTGAGCGAGTCTATTCCTTCTGATGTTCCAAACCCACATGTGGCCGGCCCAAGGGGCCTGTTAGGCCTCCACTCCCTCTTCTCCACTGAAAGAGGTAGCAAGCCATGTGGGAAGAACATGAGATTTGAAGTTGGACACCACAAGGTTTAATGTCGGTCCACAGACCATCGCTGTGTGACCTTGGGCAAGTCACTTGGCCTCTCTGAGCCCAGCTTCTCATCTCGTACAGGAATGCTAATGTCAGAGCTCACATTCACATAGCATTCTCACAGCAAGCCCGCGGGATGGCTCTGACCCACATCTCAGTTGACAGAGCGGGTTCTGATGGGGTTGAGCAGAGATCAGCCAAGGGGAGGCCAAGTGAAGCTCAATCACAAAAGTACCCAAGCCTCAGCTCCAGCTCCCAGGGATGTCTGCACAGTCACAACAACCTGCTCTTGCCGTGCCCTCAGAAACCGCAGCTGTCTGCTCTGTCCCGCCTGGGGACCCACCTCCCCATGCGCCAGCTGGCCCAGGCAGCCGTGGCTTCAAGCACTTGGGCTGCTTTTAATTGCATTGTTTTCCTGTTTCAAAAATAATACCTGTTCTTTACACAAAGTTTGGAAACTATAGCAAAACTCAAACAAGGAAATTTCAAAATGACCCAGAGATACCCATTGTGAACTCTCCCTCAGGCTCCCTGCCCTAGGAGCAAACATTGCTTTTTGTTGCTTTTTTATAAAATTAGCATAGATGTCTCTTACATCTGGCTTTTTACACTTACACATAAAGAGCAATTTCCAGTGTTGGTAAAAGTATGACTTCCTGGTGCTTCCTGGCTACAGCATGTGTTGTTAAACCATCTTTGACGTCACAAAGTGCGAGGGGTACACCACCCTGAGTCTAATTCTTCCATGGGATGAATTCATGAAATGGAGGAATGTTTCAGAATATAGCAGTGTGGGAGTTCCCTTTGTTCTAAACCCCAAAAGTTTTAAACTTTTGACCATTCGCTAAAGAAAATAATGCTCTATCGTGTCACTTTCTGGGACTAGGCATTTATGTGCACTAGCTGCTGATGGTTCGTGTTCGCGCTGCCCGTTCGTGTCACTGTTCCTGGGTGCTTTAGTGTCCTGGGGCTGCTGGAACAAATTACCACAAAATGGGTGGGTTAAAACAACAGAAATTTATTCTTTCATAGTCTGGAGGCCAGAATTCCAAAATCGAGGTGTCAGCAGAGCCATGCTCCTCCCTCCAAGGGCTCTAGGGGGATCTTTCCTACTTCTTCCAGCTCTCGGGGGCTCCAGGCTCCCTTAAGTGCCATTCTCTGCCACCATGAGCACATGACCTTTTTTTCTGAGTCAGTGTCCAAATTCCTCTCTCCTCATAAGAACTTCAGTAATTGGATCAGGGGCCATCCTTGTCCGACATACCCTCATTTTAATTTGATGGCATCTATGAAGACCCTGTTTCTCAATAAGGCCACATTCATGGATACAGGGGACGAGTGCTTGAACAAATCTTTTAGGGGGACACAACTCAACCCAGTACACCATGCTCGTCTCTTGGTGGCTGGAAAGAGAGGTCTCCACTCAAAGATGGCAGAGATCTCCCCAGAGCCTCTCTGAGCCGGGCTCTGTCAGGTCTAAGAGAGACTCAGAGACTAGTTCTCAGGTGACTGAGAACCTCAGGGACCACCCCTCCCCTTCCAGGCTGCACCTTTCTCCAGGAGAAAAGGGAGTGGACATTAGAGAAGACAACCTATGAGGATAGAGATGACGTCTGTCCCTTCTCAGCTCTGTCTCAGTCCCTGGAATAGTGCTGGGTAGAGGATAGGTGTCCCCAAATCTCTTCAGAGCCACAGACTCCAAGCCCAGCCCTTCCCCGCCTTGTCCCATGTGTTCTCAGCCCTCCTCGAGTGGTGGGAACAGTCACCTCGAGGAGGAAACTAGGTCCAGGGAGTTCAGTTCATACCCAAGGCCACCCAAAGTTAGAGCGGTCAGCTCTACAGGACATGGTACTCCAAGTCCTCCTGTGCCCTGCTCATTCCTGCCCCAAGAGAGGAAGTGGCTCACCTAGGGAAACACAAATACCTCAAGGAAGAAGGAGGAACCCTGCAAATCTACTTGATGTAATACAAACACTGACAGTCAGGAAACCTTAGACCCAGAAGTACCCTCTAGGTATCACCCGGTTCAACCCCGTTGTTTCACAGAAAGGGAACCCAGAGCCCAGAGAGGGGAGACGATAGAGCCGATGTCACTCAGAACATGAGTGCCTCGTCTGTTCATGCTGTTGAGCTCTCTTCCGTCACACACACTCCCGTACTGTCACCCACCCAGAGCTCAGCACGCCTGTGGAGTTCCATGCCACAAGCAAGGAAGGCAGGAAACAGGAGCATTCTTTGAAGGAGAGTAGTGAAAACATTGTCACCATCACCATTATCTTCATCGCCATCGTCGCCGTCATGACATCATCATCATCGCCATCATGACATCATCATCATCGCCATCACCATCACTATCATTTCCACTGTCGTCACCACCACTATCACCTTCACCATCCTCACTGTCATCTTCATCATCAGGATGAGGAGGGCCAGGCGCTGAGACTGGGGACGTAGCTTGGGGCCTGGTGAGGAAAGGCTTTGAGTCTCCACCTGCGTGTCCATGTCATTCTGAGGGTACCAGGTGAGCCATGAGAAGCCTGCAAGCAGAGGCATGACATGACAAAGTTTGTGTTTTAGAAAGATCGCTCCTGTGGTGCCCGTGGACCTTTTCGCAATGGGTAAGACATCGTCCTGTTGCCGACACTAACCCACTTTTGCCATCCCTACATCACTAGAATTTCATTAACTAACAACTGTGTGCACGATTGTGCTGCGATTGGAGTGCCACTGAGTTCTTAGAGGCTGCATCTGTGCCCTGGAAGCGTGTTGGCTACGCTTTGGGCCTAGCAACGGTGCGGTGCCCCATGGGTTCCAGAGTGTACATGAGACATAAAGATGCTGTTTGCTCTTAGTAAACAGCTGGCAGCGAAATGCCCAGACAGTACAGGGCCCTGAAAGCACAAGAACTGGCTGCATTCACACAAACCTCGCATGTGCAAAAGCGCCAGATCCGTGCACACAGGCAATGGTGAAGTGCTCTGCATTCCCAACTTAGGCCTGAGGATCTTTACAGTTCTTCTGAGGTCCTTGGCCAGGTGGCAGGCTGGGCCCAGGTGTGGACAGGTATCAGGTGCTCACTCCCATCCATGGAAGGGTTGGCTGGGAGACACGGTTGAGGAAGACCGAGAGATAGAAGGGGTGAGCAGCTGGTTGATTGGTGATGTCTGCCCTGGGTGCCGGGACGTCACTCATTTGCCTTTCGGTCCGACGCTGCTGCTGGAGGGATGGAGCCTAAATAGACAAGGGCAGGTTCGTTTGGTAAAGTATAGAGGTTTTGTAGCTACATGTCTGGCTTTGTTTTGTTTTGTTTGCTAACTATACAAAATAAATAGGGAAATAGTACTGTTGAATTGGGTTCAATACTCAACATTTTCTAATGCCTGTGACAATCGCACCGTACGGCTCCCTTTCTGAAGAGCAAGCCCAATACCACTTTCTGTGACAATGGCAACATGTTCTATCTATGCCATCCAGCACTGCGCCACAAACCACATGGGGCCACCGAGCCCTGGAAATGTGATGAATACAGCTGGGGACTTGGATTTTTACTTTTATTTAGTTTGAATGTAAACAAGTGCCTGTGGCCACTGGCCACTGTAGTAGGCGGCACAGCTTGGGAGGAGGTGGAGTGCCAGGGACTCCCCTGGTGACAGATGAGGCCGGAGCATGGTTTGCTCTTCTCTCAGGAGGCTCCACAGCTGCTCCAGGGCTTCCACGAGGAAGGGCCTGGCCTGGGGAAGGGCTTGCAGATAAACTACCCTCTCCCACCACAGGCTGGCCCAGAGAAAGGGTGAAATGAGAGGCAGGGAGTCAAGTCAGCAGCCAGATGTGGAGGAGGGGGCAGGCTGGGGCTGACAGGGAGAGGGGTAAATCAGGGCACTGGGAGAAAAGCAGGTCATGAGGGCTGGTCAGGAGGCCAGTGGGCAGGACAATGCAGAGAAAAGTGAGAGAACCAGGAAGGAGTGGTCATGCTGGCGTCTGAGGCCCAGGATCTGGGAGGACCTGGGAGTAACAAGGAGCTGAGACAAGTGGCCCCTGTAAGGTCAGGGCATAGTCACTGGGCTGTAAACCCACTGCCTCCTCCTTGATCTCACTCAAAGTCAAGCCCAGACATCAGGATGAGGCCTGTGGTCCCAAGGGTTTAATTGAGAGATCCAAGACCTCTTAGCCAGCCCAAGGTGCCTTAGCCAGCATGATGCCACAAAGTTCGCCATCCAGACAGGCAGCCAAGAGAGTGCCCAGCCCACCCTCAAGGACCCTGGGTGACTGAGGCACGGACAAGCAGAAACAGCTAGGGGTGAGTCAAGAGGTGTATTGATCTTCCCTAGCTGTTGTGACAAGTGTCTGTGGGGTCAGGGCCCTAGGCTCCACATAGCACCACCCACTAAGCACCTGTTGGGGGAACAGGGAGGCGTGAGGCAGAGCCCCAGCCAGGACTCTTAGTCAGTACACGTTCTGAGAAAGACGGCTTCAGACACAGGCAGCAAATGCTGGTGGCAATCATCCTTGGGCTGTTCTGATTACAACCACTGTGGAAGTTTGGGAACATGTGAAGGAGAAAATAAGTCATCCACAAAAGGCATTGACAATAATAAGAGTTCTCATCCGCTAGATTCCGAATGCTTGATGCCGGCCATCAATAACCCAACAACCCTCTGGGGACAGGGATGGGGAAACCAAGGCACAGAGCAGGGAAGCCACTTGCTAAGCCTTGCTATAATAAGAGGCAGAGCTGGGATGTAAACCCAGAACTCTGCCACGCTGCCGCTCAGACAAGCTTCTGGACCCCTTACCGGCTTGGGTGAGTTCTGAGGACTAAATAATTAACCTGGTAAAGTCCTAAAAGACCCCCCGCCTCAGGGATGCAGGTCCTATGGCTGCTTGAACCATCAGTGGTGTCAGTGACATACCTGGGCTTCGTCCTCATCATCTCTCACAGGTTTCCTTCCAGATGTCTTTAAGCTCTTTGTTCTTCATTTATTCATCAAATATGAGCTGTCTGCATGCCAGGCCTTGTTGCAGACACTGAGTGTGCAGTATGAGCCAGGCAGTTCCTGCCCTCCAGCTCGTGGATCCTGCATTCCAGAAAAAATAGGTGTGGACACACACTCAGACACGTATATGTGCACACATATACACACTCAAGCATGCACACACACTCCTTCACATATACCCACACTTGCACACATATATACTTTCTCACACATGCATATACGCACATTCACACACACTTGTACACACACTGGCATATGCATTCATACATGTGTATACACACATCTTGTGGACATATATATACACACACTCATGTACACCCTCTCACTTGTACATACTCTCATGTACCTATAAACATGTACATATACATATACCCACACTCATGCACACATGTACATCCTCCAACATGTGTACACACACACATGCATATGCTCACACGCATGCACGCACACATACACACACATGTGCATCCGCACACACACAGAGTTGAGATCAGGCCTCCTACCCATCTGCACATCATTGTCCCCCCCACACTGGCATTCTCCCTAGAGGCAAGGAGGTGTCCTGCCGAAGGGCACCACCCCAGGGGGAGAGGCAGCGTCCCGGCAGTGCCTGGCAGGAATGGGTGGGGACATCCAGGACAGGCTGTGCCCAGGCCAGGGGCCACCTGAATATCTGCCAATATCCAGAGTGGGACTGAGCTCACTGGGCTGGTTCCAGACCCGCCGGCTCTGCACTCAGCCTGGGCCCTGATCACCTCTGCAGGCCGGACACACCCAGGGCAATCTGAACACGGAGCCACATAGCCAGCCTATCACGTCTCTTCAAAGACTCAGAGAAATGTCTAACCAATAGCCTTTGTTCCCCATGAAGTCAGAAGGGAGCTATTGTTGGGGCCATAGCAGCAGGTGGCAAAAACAGAAGCACGATTTTTCTTTAATGTTGCTAAATGGAAGAAGAGCTGCCTTATGTTTGGGCAGGACCAGGATGGATAAGCCATTCAGAGAGAAAATGATCCCAGGGAAGCGTGCCACATTTTTTCTAGAAGAATGTTGGAAGTTTTGGTGGCCAGGTATGGAAAAAGAAAACCTCTGTACACTGAAGTCATTCATGGCGAGTGGAGCGGAGGCGTTTGCACAGGCCCAGGTGGTGAGGGCGCCGCTGTTCGCAGAGCCGCCGGCTAAAAGGGCCGGTTGTGTCCACGCGCCTCAGCCGGTCACCCCAGCAACACGAAAACACACATCAATGCGCCTTTTACAGCCTGGCCTTCCACGCAAGCTCCGAATAAATGACCAAGCTGAGCAAAATGTAAATTTGTAGTTATCCCTCAGAGACATAATTATAGGAAAAAAATGAGGACAGTGGCATTTGGACCGGGGATGGCTGGCTCCTTTCCTGCAGCAAGGCTTGGTGTCAGGGGGCATCCGAGACTCAGAGGGAGAGGGTGCTGGGCCTGGAGGCCCTGAGGCTAGAGGCCAGAGCTGAAGGCCAAAGTCCCTCTCCTCCCTGCCCCGGGCACTGCCATTCCTTGGGCCCAGCGCAGATATCTCCACCCCAGGCCCTCGCTCTGTGGCCACCCCATGAAAGGGCCCATTCATGCAGCAGGCCGCTGGCTTGGGTTACCGTGGCCGGGCCGGTCTCCGCCGCCTCTGTTTTCTTTCCATTAGAAGGATTCCCATATCGAAGGCCTGCGAGAGGCTGAGTTCGGAACGCTCTGCGGAGAGTGTCAGGGGGTGAACGGCCACGCTTGGGCTCGGGCCCATTCAAGGAGTCCGATTCACCATGGCAGATGGGGAAACTGAGGCTCGAGCTCCATGGCTATTGGGGTTTGGACCTGGGCCACCAGCTGCCTGCTGGCCGTGCAGGGAGGAGCTCAGGAAACACAGGAGACCTGAGCCACTGTGCTGGCAGGGAGGGCTTCCTGGACGTTGAGGAGCTGGCATCATAAGGAGAGGAGGAAGTAGGCTGTCAGTCCTGGGAAAGGTCTGCCTCCCGAAGTCCTGCACACTCTGACCCTCTGCCAGGCTACGGGTCCCCTAGCCTGGGCTGGCCCGTGCGTGTGAGCACGGCACACGGCAGGAGGGCGCGCCTGTGCCTGTGTCTGTGTGTGACAGCCTCCTTGGAACGAGCACCCTTTTCCTCACCCTCTTTTTGCTCACGAATGGGGCCATTTGGAAGACAGGAAGACAAGGGCAGAAACAACCTCGCTTAGGGCGCTGAGTCATGCGCCACCGTCAGTCTGGAATGTCTCCTTGGAAAGAGGTTCCCGCTCCAGCCCCACCCACCGGCCACTCTCAGGCTCCCCCCTCCCTCCCGCCTCTCCTCCTCAACCCCTTCCTCACCTCTCCCCTTACCCTCCTCTCTTTCTCTTTTTCTCCTGACCCCCTCTCACTCTGTTCTCACCCTCCCCCCATGTACCCCTTTTCCTGGGTGAGCCCCACCTCCATCACAGCAGACCCCGAAAATGCACCGCAGGTGTTACACATGACCACTGAGGAGCTGAGTGGCAGTTGAGCAGTAAAGCTGATGTCATGCCTTGTAGATAAAGATGTACTCATTTCCGTTTTGTACTTTCCTTTCTGTACTCCAGAGCCTGTATATTTTTTGTTTGTTTTTTGTTTTGTTTGGTTTTGTTTTGTTTTGTTTTGTTTTGTTTTTGATGCCCTAGACCCTGGCCTGGGTGCCTGAGGGGTGTAGGGAGTGTCAGGGCCAAAGTGGGTCTGCCGCAGGAACAGGCACTGGGCATTAAGGGCCCTTGTGTCCGTGGGACCACAGATCCTCCTCCCTGGAATACTGTTATTATATCCCAGTGCTCCAAACCCTCAGAGGCCCCAGCCACTCTCAGGCAATGCTGGGGCTGTCCCACTATACCTCAGGGGCCGGCTCTGCCCTCCGGCCTCTTAAATCCTCCCCGAGTGGTGAACATCACTATTGCCAACTCCCAGATGAACAGGCAAGAACTCAGAGAGGTTGCTGACTTGCCCAAGGACACACAGCTGGTAGAACACAGTGGGGAACGAAGGCCGAGCCTGCCTTTGCCAGGCTTCCTGAGTTCACAGACTAACTGATGAATTCTACTGACGTTGTGTTTCTAATTTAGGTTCCCTGGAGCCCACTTTCTAGAAAATAAGGGACACTGCGCAGATAATTAGTTCCGATGGGCCAGGTTACCAGTTCCTGGAGAGGTCTCAGGTTCTGTGTACTTCTGTATTTGCTGTCACCTGTACTGAAATGCATCTTAATGGGACAGGGCATCAGAACCACCAAATCCACATGCCCCATTAACCAGCCAGGACCCTGGCAAGAAGCAGGAGTGCCACCCTGGAGGCATATCTGTGAGGCTGGAAGTGGGCCCTAGGGCTCAGGCAGCCACTGCCTGCCATGTCCTCACCATGGACTCTGTGGGAGGCCAGTGGCAAGCAGAGGAGCAGACAGGCAGCACTCAGATGGGCTCTACCACTAACACCCATGCCCTTAGGACAGGGTTCCCTGCCTTCTCTAGCCTCAGTTTCCTCATCTGGCAAATGGGGCAAAAGATCCCGAGAGAGCCCTAGAGATCACAGGCGAAACTTGCTGCAAAAACTTCAGGAAGGTTTAAACATCCGACACTCCATGTTACAGCCACAGGCCTGGTCTGAGGTCAGAGGTCTCATCCTTGGGGACCCTGCTGGGTCTGGTGTGGACCCCCACACGGAGCAGGTATGGGACTTTGCTTTCAAAGTTCAAGGCTGTCTGGACGGACATGTGTCCACATGCCAAGGGGCTGTCAGTGTCAAGCCAGAGTGGCCATGTGACATTATGCCCCTGGAATTTGCCGGAGGTTTCTCACTCCTCCCACTCCATCCCTGGCTTTGGGTTCGTGGTTTCATTTTGACATCAGGCAAAAGTCAAGGGGATGACTCAGGAGCCATGACTAGTTCTCCCAACACTCGTGGGAGACCAAGGGAGCCTCTGCTCCTTGAGGGTGGCCAGTAGTGAGGCCTGGAAGCATGGGGGCAGGCCGGGAGCAGGAGAGCTGGGTTCCATGTCTGTGACTCAGGGTAACTCGAAATCAGTACCCCTGTTAGGCCGTCTCCTCATAGATAGTGGAGGTTTGGCACAGCGGAAACCTTCCAGCTCTACGACCTCGCAAAGCATAGGGATAGGGACCACCACAAGAGACCCTGCCAGCCCATACTCCCTCCTCAGTGCCCCATGCAGGTGTCCTGTGTTGAGCAGCTCCTCCCAGGAGGGGCGGATATAGGTGCATGTTCAGCTTGGGGGATTATAAAGAGAAGGCTGTGCCTGGCCAGGCAGGGGAGCTCTGGGATCCAGGGGCCTAGACCGCTGGCAACCCCCAGGAGATGGTGGACAAGAGGGTTCTCACCCTCAGCACTGTTGACATCTGGGGAAGGGTAATTTTTTGTTGTGGGCCATCTCGTGCATTCTAGGATGTTTAGCAGCATCTCTGGTCTCCACCTGCTAGATGTCATAGCAGACCTCTAGTCGTGACCGTCAAAAATGTCTCTAGACATTGCTAATATCCCCTGAGGGGGCAAAGTCACCACCTATTGAGAAGCACTGGGTGACAGGAAGCTGGTGGGCCTGAAGGATTAGGATGGGAGCTCAGGGGCTGTCTACTGTCTCAATCTGAAGGGCTTTGAGACATGGAGGCCCAGAGGAACCCAGCTCTGCAGGACGATGGCCCTGGGGCAGGAGAGGCATGCCGTGTGCCCTGGAGCATGTGCTAAACCTCCCTGTGACGAGGGAAGAGCAGCGCCCCACCCCTCAGGGTTGTGGGAGTCATCCATCTGCACGGTCTCAGGCCCAGGGTGCACAGGAGCCCACTGGCTCTTGGGTCTTGGGTCCCAGCCCTAAGTGACGGCTTCTGTCACTTCCGAACGCTTGTGAAATAGAGATAGCTTCTCACACCCAAGGGATGTTCAGGTATGCCATGGGCTGGACACACACACCACACACACAAGTGAGTTCTGAAACTGTGGCCTTTCTTAGAAACAAGAATAGACCCAGTAGGAATGATTAGGAAAGAAATACCTTCTGGGAACTTTGTCTGAGCCAGGGGACCCCAGGCACTGGAAACTTTAGGAAACCAACTTGATTGAAATGCCAATTAATTCGAGGGGGGTTCTCAACCCAAACCCTTCCCATGCCACTTTCCATGGACAGAAAGAGCCTAGAATGATGCCACAGAAATGTGAGCTGAGGCTCCAAGCCTCTCAGTACCAAGCCTCTCAGCACCAAGCAGGGCCAGGCAGGGGGGCCTCTGAGTCCCTTGTCTCTTGTTCAATTCAAGTTTTCAAATCAACTGACAGGAATTTCTGAAATCTCCTTCACATACTATAATGAACAGACATAGGAAAATCAACTTCGACTTGTCGTGTATTTTAGCTTATTGTAAATTGTACACGGACAGCTCAGAGCTCCACCCCCTGCAGGCAGAGCTGGAGGGCCAGGCCCATTCACTCATTTCCAAGCTAGTGTGCAGGATCCTGTGCGTTACCTATACTTTGCTTTACATAATAAAGGTGTTCCTAAGAGGGTGTGAAACTTGAACTTGTGTAAATTAAAGCATGCTTGCAGTGCTCTCAGGGGGAACATTGTTCAAAGGACTAATTCTGAAAGCATGCCTTTCTGTAAAGTGAAGTATCTCTCCTAGGATTTCATTTCTTAGAAGCGCTCTAAGTCCACACTTTAGGTTTGTCTAAAGTGGGGGAGGGGCTGCATCTGTTGGTGGACACTTCCAATGAAGGCTATCTTGATCTTGAAGGAGACCCGCCAGCCCACACCAAGGACCAGCCTCTCACTCCTGCCTGCCCCAGGACAGCCAGTGTCACATGCACTGGGCGGTGTGGCCTCAAACAAGTCCCTTGCCTTCTCTGGGCCTCCATGTTCTTATCTGTGAATAAAGCCATTGAACAGATGACCCATAAGGGCCCTCTCATGCTAAGGGCCTGCATGGTTCCAGCTTCCCACCATCTGTGTTCCGTAATTCACCAGACTGGTCTGTGACAGGCCTGGGCCTGGACCAGGGGACTTAGAGCGAAGGCACCAAGATTTTAAGGAGCATCGACTCCCACCTTGGAGAAAGAGCACCTCCTCCCAGGATGCCCTTGAGGTGCCAGCCTGGGGGACCTAAAAATGAAGTCCCCCAAGCAGATGCCAAGTGACCGTTGTGGCACATCTGTCCCCCTCGTCCTCTCAGCTGGAAGCACAGGAGGAAATGTTTAACGTGTTGGTACCTAGCTAGGGCTGAAGAGGAGATGGGGAGGGAGTGGGCATAGAGGAGCAGTTGGAAACCACAGGGGTACGCTTATGCTAGCGCTTTTGAAAATCGCGCTAATTCCAGGTTTGCATCTGACCAGGGCAGCCCTGCCATTTCGAGGGTGGGCTGGCAACAGGGTGTGGGCTAGGGGTTTGGTGGCTTCCACACCTTTCCCATCAGGGACCTCCATCACTAAAGTGGATCCCATGAAACAAACACCTAGGAAGAGTGATGCTAAAAATAGCGGAGGGGGGGAGGCGGGGGAGGTGGGGAGAAAAGTTTGTAACCGAAGCCGGTCCTGTGCCTGGGGGCTGACCCGCGGGCTGCCCAGGGCTGGGCGGAGGGCCCTCTGAGCACCCAGCCGGCTGCCTAGAGCTTGTTTGGAGAGGACTTGGCCCGTTAGCGCGCCGGCCTGGGAAGCGGGTGGAGGCTGCTCTCCTCCTCTCTCCACCCCGCCCGGCAGGGGCAGAGCACGGCGCGGCTGCGGCGGGACGGCTCGGTGCCCGGCGGGCGCGCGGCCCGTCTGCACGGCCCGGGCGGGCCTGCGGTCGGGATGGGACTGCGCCCCGCGCCGCAGAGCGCTCGTCTGTGTCAGCCAGCGCGGCGAGCGGAGTGGGGCCCTCGGAGCGGGAGGTGAGTGTGGACGCGCCGCGCCCCGCGCCGCCCGCACTCCCGGGCAGGGCCACCGGCTCCGGTTCGGAGGGACTCGGGCTTGGACCTCGGGGTTACCTAGCTGTCCGCGCCCCCGTGTCCCCGGCCCGGCCTCTCCCCGTGCCCTCGGTGGCGCGCCCCAGTGGGGCTGGACGGACCCTCCCGGCCTCGCTGCGCCGCGGCCCCGGCCGGGCTTTCCGACCCCCCTAGCCTGGCCCGGGACGTGCAGCTCCGCCAACGCCAGGGCGCCGGGGGTTCAGCGGGGCCGTGCGGGCCGACTGCCCTCAGCCCTGCCCAGTACCGTTTGCAGAGGCTGGCCAGCTCCGCTGGGCACTTTGCAAAGTGCAGGCTGAATGCCCGGAGCTGCGTGCCCGCCGGGGAGCGGGGTCCGCCCGGCCGGACTGCTGGGAGCGGGGGCGCATGGCCAGGGATATCGGGGGCGCGCGGTCGCAGGCGGGCTCATTCATTGAGCTGCTAGTCCCCGAGCCCGGCCGCCGCCTCCTCCGGGCAGCCCCCGGGAGTGCTGGCCCGCAGCGCTTGAGGCGATGGCAGAGGCAACACGGAGGGCGGGGTGGGGTTTTCTGGGCCGGCCCAGGGACTCCACGCTGCTGGGCTCCTACGGGGTAGGCCACGCGGCGCCCGTCCACCCACCCCCACCCGCGCCCCTGCCCGGCTCGCGCGCGGAGGGAGTGGGCTGGAGGGACCCGTGGGGACGCGGCGCCGCGCGGCGGCGGCCGGAAGGGAAAACCAGCCGGGCTCGCTGAGACTTCCCGCGGCCACCCTGATCGTGCTGTGCACCCTTGGCCTGGGCAGTAACCGGGTTGGGGGACAGGTCCGTGGGCAACAGGGAGGCTGTGGGGGACTCCCAGGCGAGCAGCCTCCTGCGCCCTGGTGGTGGCTGTTAACTCCTTACACTCGGCGTTATGTAGGGACTGTGCCACGTGTTACTGCATTTAATCCTTATATCATGGAATAAGGTGGGACCCCACATTCTAGATGAAGAAACTGGGGGTCAGAGAGATTGGGTAACTGGGCCAATGCTGCACATCTGGTGAGGAGCCGCGGCTGATAGTCTCTCTCCATCTGTCAGATAGACTCTATAGTCACCTCTGCCTGTTGATTGAACAAAAATGCATAGACTCTAGTCGCCTCTGCCTATTGATTGAACAAAAGAGGTAAGCAGCCTCTCTGTGCCCTACACTGTCCCAGGCACACCACCACCAACTCAAAACCAGCAAGACCCCTGCCTTCCTGATAGCAAACAGAATAAACAGGTAAAATACTGGGATAGTGTCAGACTGGGAGCTGGTAGAAAGTTGGGCGGAGTTACAGGTTTGGTTAGGGCAGCCAGGGCAGCCTCTAGGAGGGTGTGCCCTCCTGTGCCATGTGCCCCGGCTGGCAGGTCCTGGGACGGCGGGCAGAGCTTGCCAAGAACCTCACCTGAGCGTGGGGAGAGGGAGGAATGGGAAAGCGGAGTTTAGAGCTGGAGAAGACCATGGCCCCTACAGTATCTTGTCCTGAGAAACACAACTGAAGGATATGTGGCTCCTGTGCCTAGACCCCAGGCTGGCCACTGTGTAGAAACAGCAAGTTCCAGGATTTCATGGCCATAGGGAACTTAGAGGTCATGAACTTCAACCCCTTCATCAGTGCTTCAGTAGCCACCAGACCCTGCCTCCAATTACTAACTCTGCTTGAATACCCCCAGCGATGGGGAACTCACTCTCTATCACAGCAGCCTATTCCGTGGTCTCATTGCTGGAATATGCCAAAGGAATATGAGAAAGCTCTCTTCAGGTTGGACAAAAAGCCTCCTACCTGTGGTTTCTGTCGATCCCGGTCCTGTCATCCTGGGCAGCACACAACACGTCGGGTTTAACTCACACTCGGTTGCTTTTGGAGAATGTTAATAGAGAGACTGCGTCCCCTGTTAGCCTAATCTTTTCAGGTCCTATGCCTTTTCTGACTTGACATCCCAGATCAGGCACCATCCTGCCTCCTCCCGGGGAGAAAGTCATTGGGTCTCTGCCCCATCTTCGTGTTTGCTGAACACCAGGGTGGCCTGGAAGCAGAGACCTGCTCTCACCTCCTTCCTTCTGGACCCTTGCCACCACTGATGGTGCCAAAGACACATGTACTTCTTGACATCATTTCATACTGTGAATTCCTCTGAAGCTCTAAGATTTCCAAGCCAAGCCCCACCCCAACCCCCTTCTGGTTTTGACTCTTTCTAAGAATTCAGTTACTTGTCTGTTTCCTCATCCAAAATGAGGGGCTGAGAGTGAGGGGGAGGCGGTGTAGTGATTAAGAGTGCAGGCTCCAACATCAGCTGCTCAGGGGCTGTGCGCAAGTCACCAACGTCTCTGAGCTTGATTTTTCCCTTCAGAAAAATGGGGAGGACTCACAAGGATTCGTGGGATGGGCTGAGGGATAGAGTGCTGCTGCACAGGCCTGGCGCACTGTGAGTGCGTGGCAGATGCTAGCTACTGTGGTTATTTCCTATGCTTCTGGGGAGACTCATAGGGTCTGTGGGAAAGGTTTTGAAGATGCGAAAGACTTAGAAGGGTGCAAGGTGGCCTACAAGTTCAAGATGGAGGGAGGTTGTAGGAAATAGTCGTGCAGCCAAGGCAGGACACAGCCTGGGTCCTGCTGGACGCTGCCTTCTCCACTCCTCCCCAGCGGGTAGCTCACCCCAGCCAGCTGGCCCATTTTTGCTTTAGTTCATTCTACAAGTGCTTGGTGGGGAAGAAACTTAGGAAAGAGTGTGACCTGCCCACTCTCCTGCCCACCGCAGACAGAGCTAGAGCTGGAACCCTGTACTGCCAGCCGGCCACAGTTCGACCCCGCTCTCCTCTCCCAGGACCGTCCTCATGGACACTGGCTCCCACTTCCCACCTCCTGCTGTGGACACTCAGCGTCCTGTCTCCCATCTCCACCAGCTGGCCACCTCCTTGCCACTCCACGTGGTCTCACCCTTCCCGTCAGAATGCCCCTCCCTTTACTATGCCCTCAGCCCTTCCAACATCCCACCTTCATCGTCTGTGTGCATTCCCAATAGACTTTCCCCCACGGAGATACCCTGTTCAGAGCCCTGTCGGTACTGAGTCAGATACAGCGGACAGTCAGCCCACACTGGCTGGGAGACGTTTAGGATTCTGTTGCCGACCTCATTCTCTGATGGAATCGACCCATTAAGTATTGTGGGCTGAACTGAACAATGTGGAGGGTGGAGTGTGGGGGCGAGCTCTGCGAGACAGCCTTGCAGGTGCCCAGAGCCTGTTTCTTTAGTCTCTTCCTTGCTAGTTTATCCTCACCATTCGCTGGTAGCCATGGCTGAGGTGGCAGATGCTGTCCTTGGGGACTGATAGCCATCCTGTAATTCAGTCCCACCATGAACTCAGCTAAGGACCCGCCATTTCCCTAAGTGGAATGGAAGATGGGTCTGCACAGTTGGATTAGTTGTACACTGCACAAAGGCACCCAGCCTGCACTCTGCTTCCTTGGCTTACTGGGGCTGTGCACACCCAGGGGGCCACCTATATGCCCAAAGGTAGCCAAAGCACACGTGGTGGTGCCACCTTAGATGTGTGTGCTGTGCATGGACCATCGTTCCTGCTCCTGAAGATACACACAATCCTGTCATGCGTGCACACTGGAAGCTCCTCCTCCAGTGGTCCCAAAAGTCACAGAGTCTGTCATTTTTGACTTAGGATTACCCTCCTCCCTCGTCAGGAGCTGTCAGGCACCCAGATCCCATCAACATTTTTCTGGGGCTGCATCACTCTTGTAGATGCATCACTCTTGCAGCGCCTGGGTACACCATGACAACTTTAGGGAGGGGTAGGAAGCCAGGCGGCAGGCCAGGCGGAGACCCGTCCCAGGGGTGCTGGGGACTTGGGGCCTGGCTGAGGTTAGCACTGTGAGTTCCTGCCTGCAGATGTTCTTCAAAGCCTGCGGGCCCCGCCCCCAAGCTCAGCCGCCTGCGGTTACTGGTCCTGACTCCCAGCGACCAGAACGTGAGATCACTGACTGCATTGGCAGGAGTTTGGGGGCTGTGACCCCAGCGTCAAACTATAGGTTCCCTGCTCATTACTCATCCCCGCTCTTGTCGGGATTGAAGTGGTCTCTGAGAATTACATCCTTGTCTAAATAGAGCTGGCTTTGGGGAGGACAGTTCCAAATATAAGCTCCATTTATGACCGTGGTGGGAAGAGCCTGAAGATGGAGAAGGCAGGACTTGTCTGGGAGACTCTGGAGTCTTACCTGCTGCATCCTGACCAGGTCATCCCAGGGCCCTTCTCCACCACGTCTTCTCTGTCACCCAGCGCTTGAAGCAAGAGGGGACCCACCACCAGCCGCTGAGGAGCTGGTGGCACAGTTTTTCTCTCCCCCAGGAAGGCACCCCACACCCACAGCTCTTGCCCCTCCCAGGTTAGAGTGGGCGAGTCCCTTGAGTGAAAAACACATGGGATTGGGGGGGGGCCTCAAGAGTCCCGGGTCAGGTCCCACTCAGCCGTAGGGGCCATGAGGCCTGAACAAGCAGTGACCCCTGGGGGCCTCAGGTGTGTTACAGAGAAGGCCAGGTAGGCCTGCTTTCAAGGTACAGTATGCAGCTACTTGTCCGGGGCTTGGCCACCCCACCTGGTGGGACCCCAGAGATGGTGGCCAGTGAAGGAAAGAGGCAGAGTGCCAGTGAGCAAGCGAGTGAGTGGACAGGTGAGTGCAGGAGGTGAGTGCAAGAGATGAGGGCACTGACCCACGTGAATCATATGGGGAACTCGTGCGTGGGACCATGCCCAGAGCAGCCTCCCCTTCCATTCTCAGCCCTCCTGGCAGGCAGGCAGGCAGGAACCAGCGGTAGGATAGGGGACATTTTGTCCCCTGGCTGCCTGCTAAAAGCCTCTGTCCTGACTCTGGGCTGCTTTGCAGGGTCAGTGTCCCAGCCAGCGGCCAAACAGAATCCACATTCATGAACGGCCACCGAGTCTTTCCAACGGCCTGGGCACGGCCTCCGCCTGCCTGCAGAATGTGACCGTCGCATTTTCCGCATTCCACCAGGCTGCTGGGCCAAGGTGGCCATGTTTAAACAGGGCCTGCTCCTCTGGGTCCTCATGTGGTGAGCCAGGCACTGCCTTCTGAAATGCTGTGGAATGGGGCTTCTCTGGGTTCCTGGCAGGGGCGGCGGCTGATGCAGCAGGGCCAGGGGCTGGTCAGTGTGGAGTTACCAAGGCCACAGCTGGATGAGGCAGGGGAGCCGAGACCAGTTCCTGGTACTGGAGGTGAAGGCTGCGGTGCTGGGCGCTAGTGGGTGTCTCTGTCCCACCTCAGCCTGGCATAGCAGGAACCTTTTGGTTTTCTTTTTAACAGCATACAATTCACCCCTTTAAAGTGTAAAGTTCAGTGGTTTTCGGTATATGCACAAGGTTATGCAGCCATCACCACCATCTGGGTCTAGAACATTCTCATCATCCCAGAAAGCAACTCCATACCCATTAGCAGTCACTCCCTATTCCCCCGCCCCCAGCCCCTGGCAACCGCTAAGCTAACTTTCTGTCTATGGATTTACCTTTTCAGGACATTTCATATAAGCGAAATCACACAGCGTTTTTCTTTCTGTGACTGCCTTTCTTCATCTGTCATAACGATTTCAAGGCTCATCCATGTGGCAGCCTGTACTGGGGCTTCGTTCCCTTTTAAGGCTGAATAATATTCCAATGTGTGGATGGACCACATTTTGCTTATCCATTCATACATCAGTGGACATCTGAGTTGTTTCCACCATTGGACAATGTGAACATTTGTGTGCAGGTTTTTGTGTGGACATCTGTTTTTATTTCCCCTGGGTAGACACACAGGAGTGGATTTGTGGAATCACATGGTCACTCTACCCTTCTGAGTTGCTGCCGGTAGACTGTTTCCACAGTGGCTGCACCACTTCCCATTCCTACTAGCGTGTGAGGGGTAGGGGGCCTCTTCACCCTCTTTCTATGGATGGGAGGCAGAGGCGCTGGCTAAGGGCTATACAGCAAAAGTGGAGCCTGGGATTCACCTTCTGCCTGGGAGCCCAAGTTTTTAGCATACAGATGGAGAAACTGAGGCAGAGTAGCAGTCACCACCTAGGCCATGTTGTTATGGGATGGCCCTGTCCTGCAGCGGGCTCTGTCCTCTGGCCTGCACCCCTCCCTGAGGTTTCTGAGGAACTAGCACCAGCCCTGCGCTCTCGCCATGCCTGTCACCGGCTATCTTCCCTTGAATGATGGGAAGGCCAGGACCCTCCAGGCAGGACCCAGCTATCCTGCCAGACGTTTACACTGCTCGTCTTTCTCCCAGCCTTCCCCAAAGGGACCCATGACCTTTTCCCAGGATAACTGTGCACTGCGGAGAGGGAATAAGCATGTCGCTCGGGGACTCTGGCTCTGAACTGGTCTAACTAATCTCAAGAGATCCAGACATCACTTATCAAGGTCAGGTGACCTATGGAGTTTTAGCTCAGGTCTGTCCCAAAGTAGACCCAGTGAGTCCCCAAACCCATCCTGTGGTTATTTCCAGTTTTGGAATGCATAATCAGAGTAGAAATACCCAACAACTAGCGGAATCCACCATTCTTATCCCAGAGAGGTTAAGACACTTGATGAAAATCCACACAGTAAGGAGCGGTTAGAGAGGTCAGGGGGACTCCGGCCAAGCTGCCTTGACCAGAGGCCAACCCCTGCCACACACCTTCTCCAACTTCAACAGGCAGGTGTGTTCTGCCCTGGGTACTCCAAAGCTGGCTCCTGCCAAGAAGCATCTCACTTTGATACACCAAATGGGAGAGAGGTGCTGGGGCTCAGTTTCCCCCCTGGACAGGTTGACTTCCTTAGCCATAACCTACACTTGGAGAAGACAGTGGTGTCCCCAGGACAGCTGCAGCACTGACACCGCCAGGCAGTGAGAATCCTCTGTGCTTCGTGCATGCACCTTCCAATCACTTGTAGAGGGCCACCCAGGGGCCAGGCTATGCTCCAGGCGTTAGGGCTACTGTGAACCCACCAGCCCCTCCTCCACTGCAGGAGCTCACAGTCTGACTCGGGGCAGCCAGGGAGCGAGGGCAGGCGGTGCTTTCTTCTTATGTAGCAACTGTAGGAAATGCACAGATGTTCACAGGAGGGGCATCTGGGCAGGATCAGGTGAGGCCAGCCAGGTGAGACCAGGAAAAGACATGGGTGTTCCAGGTAGGGACAGCATGTCCAAGGCGCTGATCCTAGAACAGAAAGCAGGACCAAGGAAAGCCAGGAGGTGGCTCAGGCCCAGCAGCCCCTTCTTTTGGGAGAAGGGGCGAGATGGAGCAACCTATATTTATCATACAACTGAGAATCGGAGCCAGGATTCAAGCCCACCCTGGTTCTTAACTGCAGCCTCCCTCGTCCCAGGGGCTTGAGGGAGAGCAGCTGAGGGGAGGATTATGTTCTTATGGGGCCCTTGGCCAGGATCTGCCAGGGGCAGTGGGATCCCCACTTCTCAAGGTAGTCGCCACCCCCCACTCAACCATCCAGGGCTGGTCTGGACCATGATGGGAAGGTGGGCACTTGGCAGGTGGCGGAGCCCCTACGACTGTAGTGTCACCTCACTCAGGAAGGGAGGCTGCTGTTGTCATTTTACAGGTGAGGAAACTGAGGCACAGAGAGGAGAAGGGGCTGGCCCTGCCATCAGGAACCCAAAGGCCCGGGCATGGCCGAGGGGCAGATCAGGCAGTGAGTGGGTGTTCGTCTGGCCCACTTCCCAGCCAGCAAGAATCCACTTAAAAGGCCAGGGCTGCTGCTGTCCATGACCTGTCTTCTATAAGGGGCTGTCTTCAGGATCAAGAAAGCCAGAGACCAAAACCTCCTCTTGTCCCTGCATTTGGCTGTGTGTAGCCATCAGAGCAGGGATGTGTATGAGTGTGTGTGTCTGCATGCATGAATGTGTGTGGATGTGTGTGCATATCTGTGAGTATATGCATGGATGTATTCGTGTGTTCATGTGTGTAGTGAGGGTGTGCCCACACGTGTGAGTGCATGTGTGTGCCTGTGTGTTGATGTGTGGGTGCACATGCAAGTGTTTGCACATGTCATATATGTGTGCGCACACGTGCATGCATGTACGTCATTGTATCTGAGTATCTGCAATAATATAATATAATGTAATATAATAGATAATGCAAGCCATAAACGCAAGGTATACTGGTAATGTTTAATGTTCTAGTAACTACATTTAAAAACATAAAAATAAAAAGATAAAATTAATTTTATTTAATACAATATAGTCAAAATATTATCATTCCAACACACAATCAATCTAAAATCAATAAGTATTTAGGTTCTCGAGGTCTGGTGTGCATTTTACACTTAGCGCGAGTCTAAGTTCCGACCGGCCATGTGCAAGCACTCGTGGCTGCCATGCACTGTTGGCTTCCAGGTGCCCCTCAGCTGTGGAATCCCTGATCCTGCCCCTAGCATAGTCCCCCAGTCCTGTCCAAGCCTTCTTCCCCCTTCTCGCTGCTTCCTCTAGGAAGCCTCTCCAGACTTCTCTTCCTTCTCCGGGTCTTGGTTTCTTAAATTGGAGTCTGTGACCCCAGATGCTGTTCCCTTCAAGGCAGTTAAACTGCAGTCTCCCCGCTTCACCCAGGTCTGCTGAATCAAAACCGCTGTGAGAGGGCCTAGGATCTATATCTAACAAGCTCCCCTGGCAATTTTGCCCACGTGAAAGTTCCAGACCCTCTCAAGACCGTTCCTTTTTTTTCCCCGTAGATGCCATGTTCTAGGCACACTGGACAGGAGCTATCCTCAAGTGTACCACTTGCTTGATCACCACCATACCATTGCATGTCCTATTTTTGATTTCTTTGGGGGTTTTTGAAAAACTTGTCTGTCCTTCAAAACCCACCTCCAGCATTGCCCTGGCTCTCCTCTAGAAGGCTTCCCTCCCAAGGCAGCATGAATAGCTTCTCCTCCATTGCTCTTTCTTAACTCCACCCTGTGCACGATGGTCCAGTGTCCCCAGTCCCTGGAGCACTGGAACCTAGTGAGGGTGGAGACTGCCATCTCCTCTCGGAGCTCCTGGAGCCCGGCCAGGCCCCAGCGCGCAGCAGCCTCGGAGCGTGGGTGTGGAATAAATCCGGGCCTGTGTGGGCGGGGCGGTCTCTCTGCAATCTCAGTAAACATCTGGCCACAGGGCCTGGCAGGAAGCTGACCTCGAGGGTACCACTCGGCTGGCAGCCGTGTTCCATCTATAAATACATTCTAAACGCCGACCAGCCCACATGCATTCCTGTTCCCCGCCCGCCCAGAGCACCCTCCCAGCGGAAGAAAGGCAGCCGGCGGCCCTCGCGCCTGGCCACGGGCGGTCCCTCCCGGTGAGTGGGAGCGTGCCCACTTCAGGGTCAGCTCAGGGCCTGCCTAATCCGATTGTTATCTGAGTGTGCTTGCCGGCATGCTCAGCACCCAGGCTGCATTTAGCTCTGGGAAAGGTTCCCTGTACCGGCAGCGTGCTTTTCTTGGATGTCTAGGCTGTATTTATGCCGGGCTGGTGCCTAGGAAATAATTAAAGTCTCAGAGGCTCCAGAGGGGTGGTAGGTACCGTGGACCACGGACCATGCTAGGACTTGGTGCAGTTTGTTTTATGTTGATCCCACAGCACACCTCTGGGTAGGTAACACTATCACATGTATTTCCCATTTTAGTTTCTGAGATTGCACACCCAGCAAGGAGAAGGGACTGAGCCCAGATGTATGAATCTAAAATCTGTTTCCTTCACCTACGTTGGTCGTCCCACAGCCCAGTAACAGCTGTAGTCCACGCACGGTGCCCCCAGTACATCAGTCCTTCCATGTGGCCCCAATCAGTCAAGAGTGCTCGCTGCATTCATGCTTCTCCTCTGTACACCTGTCCCTGAAGGTCACAACCCTGGGCCGTCCCAAGTGAACGAACTTCAGAGCCTCTGTGCAAGCTAGTCGTCTCACTGAAGGCCAAGAGCCCTCCACCCATGCACTCACCCTTACTAGGGGTTTAGGGTCGGGCTGGGGTTTGCACGAAGCAGAGTTATCCATAGGGATACCCACCGTCCATTCATTCATTTCCAGTTCTTATACCCCCACTCTGTGTCCTTTTTCCTTGTAACCCCACTTTTAGCTTGGCTGTCAAGCTGTATTTTACATGTTCCTGTGCTTCGGGTCTTTTGAGTACAAGTGACAAAAACAGAACTTCTTCAAATCCAAAAGGGTATTTATTGGCTTTTGGGACTGAAAAGTCCATGGACTAGCAGGCTTCAGGCAGAGATTGATCCAGATTCCCAGAAAACACCTCAGAAGTCGGCCCCTCTCCACCTCTTGGTTCTGCTTTCTGGCGCACTGGCCCCTCTATCAGGAAACCCTGCTAAAGAGTGGCAGAGAAGGCCCAGCTGCTCAGGCCTCTGCCCCACCCACCAACCACAGCAAAAGTTCCCAGAGAAGCGTCTCGTTAGTAGATCTGAGTCCATTGCTCACTCAGTCTCCATGGCCCAGGCACATGGTGCCCTGGGGCAGGGCTGGGTCATGTGCCCACCCCTGGGATCTGGGGGTGAGATCAGATAGATAGGTTCTCCTCTGTAAGATTTCTTCCGAACATTTGAACCAAGGTTTCAGTGGCCATAAAAGTTGGAAACCCCCAGCCTAAGACAACCTCAGACCCCTTCTGTCCTATATATGCTGGCATACGGAAGTCTGAAGTGACAGTCAAGGGAAGAGCATGGTCCTCGCTCCCCAGGCTGTCACTGGGGCGCAGGCCCCTGGTGTTAAGGCAGCCAGACCCTTGAGTACAGGTCAGAGGCACCTCTGTCCCTGCTTAGAGTCATGCACGGGAGAGATGGAGTCATGCCCAGCAGCCTGGCAGGACGAGGCCTTAGCCCACTGGACGAAGCCAGGACAGAGAAAACAAAACAAAAGGCTCAGAAAGCATATTCTATCAGCAAATGAAGAAAGTGCCAGAGGAAGCAGTTCCTCTCCTTCCCGAGACCGAGCTTTTGATCCCCGCCTCCCTGCCGTGCAGTCAGAAGGGGCCTTCTGTGGTGTCCGGCTCCTCGCAGTGACCAGTGAGGGGAGCTCGGTCCTCCCAACCCCACTTTTCACCACTGGTCCCTCTATTCAGGACTCTGGTGCAAAGACATGGCGACTCCTGGAGGAGGTCAGGATGCCCAGCACCCCGACAACAGGAGATGTGACTTATGCAGATGAATGTGGCTTTGGGTCATTTGCAGCAGCTGGAGCATCTGGGATGGGATTTGTGACCAGACAGTCAGATCAGATCCAAGTCACTTCCCCACAGGATAACAGTCGTTCTCATTGGTCCAGGGACAGAATGATGATGACGTGACAACAACGGCAGTCATTTGTCAGCCCTTACTGTGCTGAGAGCTTGACCTGCACCACCTCACCTAACCCCCCAACACCCCGGGAAGTCTATTTTATCCCCATTTAACAGATAAGAAAACTAAAGCCAAGAGACGTTGAATACTACACAGCCATTGCTGTGTGACAAACAGCCCCAGACCTGCGGAATTCAGATAACAGTGGTTTATCATTTTTCATGATTCTACAGGTTGGCAGTAGTGCTTCTGCTGCTCCTGCCCGGGCCACTCGGGGTGGCCAGCTGGTCCCAGCTGGCTTTGCTCATGTAGCTGGTAGTTGGTGGTTTGGGCAGAGGCCAGCTGGGTCATTTTGAGAGCACCCCAGCCAGGCAGTCCTTTCTCCTAGATGTCCCCTCCCCAGGGCCGACAGCCATCTAAGGAGGAAGGCCAGGCTGTGCCTACAGGCCAGCAGAGGCACTGGGACTCCCAGGGCAGGGCACCCAGGAGGCAGGGGCCACTCTTCAGGCCCCTGGTTGGCCTCAGGGTGACACAAGCACAGTGGGCCTCTGTCTATATGACCCCAGACAAGTCACACCTCTCTGGACCTCAGTTCCTCAGTGAAGAGGTGAGAATTTTGTCATTGTGCCTCATGGATTAGCGTGAGAATCAGCCCAGGTGATGGAGGTAATAGTTGGGGTGAAGGGAAATGGTGGGTCAGTGTGAGCTGCTCATCGTCCACATCTGTCCGCAAGGCCACCACTGAGGAGTATGGAGCCATCACCCCCCATGGTGGGAGGGGATGGAGGCACAAGTGGAAGAGCCTGACCTCTAGGGTCCAAGCTCCCAAGTCTCGATTCTGCCCAGCCCACGTTATGACCCTGAACCTCAGCAGGCTCATGACCCCACCCAGCAAGCTAAGCAGATCTAATCTCAGGAACTCAGGCCGGCACCCCAGCTTCCTCCTGGGGCTGGCAGCTCAAAGCCTCTTCTGCAAAATCAGCTGGGAGGGATGACAGCATCATTTTCCAAATAGGGAAACTGAGGCCCACCTGCTGGCAGAGGGGCCCATGCTCAGGCCTTTCAAGGCGGCTTATGCTGCTCCCAGATGCATTTCCGCTTGGCCTGGTGAGGCAGGAAGGAGCACAGTCCTGCCGTGGCTGGGGCTCTCGGAAGCACTTTGTTTATGCCTGCTTTCCAACCCCCCAGCCTGGCGGCCTCCTCGACCCAGAACCCGCCTCTCCACATCAGTTCTCCTTTCAGCTGTGAAAACAGCAGCAGCAAAGGGAGGTCTCGAGGCTGGCTCAGCCGTGGGTCAACTAGTGGCTGCACCACAGGGACCCCAGTCAGAAACTAAGGATGAGCTGGGTCCCTGCCCCAGCTCCGTCTGTGTTTCTTGGCGTCTCGGTGGACAGGCAGAGTCGGCCCTGCTCTCAGGGCAAGTGCTGGTGTCTTCAAGGACCCCAGCACAGCGGTTACTGAGGCAACTCGGGGAAGGAGCCAACACAGCAGGCCACTGTCTCCCTCTGGGGGTGGAGGCGCATCCACCTAGAGGGAAGGACGGCCGCAGTCCAGGTCATAACTGGCTCCCCCACCCTAGACCCTTGCCAGCTCTTTGACCCATGAGGCCCTGGGACCCTTCATAGGCTCAAGCAGAAAGGGGAACACAGCTCCCAGTGGCTGTATAAGGTCCCTCCCTCCCCAACAGGACCCCAAAACTGATTAGGCATGAGCCCAGGGGAGGTGGGGAACTTGTCTCCTCTCTCAGTTTTGAGATA
>NW_011888977.1:2765147-2768412 GCF_000151845.1 Pteropus vampyrus | reverse complement strand
TGAATGAGTAGATCAAAGACTCACAGTACCATGAGTAGACACTGCACTGCAGCGATAATAAACTCATAGGAGCACAATTTGAGGGGAGGGGTAAGGAGAAGACAGTCCGGGGATGCTGGAGCGGGGAGAGGATGCTATCTGGGCATGTCATGTCCCAGGTGGGCATTTTGCATCCCAGTGGAGCCCCCAGTCTCCTCTCTGTAAACAGGGACTTGCCCTGGCCCCTAGTCACAGCTCTGATTTCTCTACAGTCAGCCTGGGTCTATACCTGCACCCCCAGACCTCTATTACCTGCTTTCTTTGAGCCTTCATGGGATGCTGGCTGGCTCTGCCAGTAGCTGGGGGCCAAGCTACTTCTGTCACATCCAAGCATCATTCTCCTGTCCCTGGGGCCTCTTTGTCCAAATGGGTTCACCTCCCACTCGCTTCCCCAACCCAGTATTTTCCTGGTGGAAAACAAGCTGGGCAGGGTGGCCAGGAGCTAGCCTGGGGCACACGGCCAGTTTAGCTTTCTTGAGTCTGCTGATTCTCTCATCTGACCCATCCTCAGGGAACAGAAAGACCCCATAAAAAGGCCAGCTCTCCCTAGGGAGATAAAACCATAAATGCAACACCCAGCCGCACATACCAGAGTTCAAATATGTGGGAAATACTTATAGATAGGATGCTTTCAACTTTTACAAGGTCCAGACCTTTAGGAGTGGGGGATGGGGAGCTGGATGGAATGAGGAGCCTGTGAACTGTCATCTCAAGCAGAGTCCTGGGGATGGTGGGGTGGGGTCATGTGTGGGTGGTGGTGCAGCCTCCTACCCCACCCCAGAGCAAAGGGCAAGCCCCTGCGATTTCTCCCCATTTTCTTACAGCGTGAATCTCTACCTGCCGATTTTATCTCCTCGGTCAGTGTCTCTTTCCATTTTACAATTTTATAAATTTATAATGAATTATTTTACTCCCAG
Organism: Pteropus vampyrus; assembly: GCF_000151845.1. NCBI lineage: Eukaryota > Metazoa > Chordata > Mammalia > Chiroptera > Pteropodidae > Pteropus > Pteropus vampyrus. The sequence goes on along the minus strand of NW_011888977.1, from coordinate 2,767,456 downwards.
AAGTGTCCAGTTTGGACAATACATTCTGTGATCTGCCTAGAGGCCAAGAAGGAGCCCCCCACTGCCCACATCTCTTGGGGCCACGCTGAGAGACCCCCTCTCTAGAAATCTTTCCTTCCAGAACTGACAGTGCATTTGAAATCTGTATGCCATCCAGTAGCCCAAAATGCCCTTGCAATTCTGGAATCCTTAAAAAAGCAGTTTGAATTTTTGTGGTGGTAGTTGTATTATAGAATAACTGTTCTTACATTTTTATAGTGAACTTTTTAAAACGTACATCAAAGTAGCAATAAAGGCATCGAAACTCATGCCCCATCACCTACCTGCAAGGGATACTAACACCTGGTGATCTGCCTCCATCCGTCCCCATCCCCACACTCACTCTTGCTGCATTTTTTAAAGCAAATCCCAGATGCCACATCATTTTACCTATAAAGACTTCAAGAAAAGCAGTGGGCCCTTCAGAGGCATGACAAACTGGCGATCAGCAGTGTGGGGTGTTTCGAGTAGGGTATTAATGAGTTACCAGTGTGAATGAGTTGTTTCCCTCTTTTTTAGAAACTAGAATGAATTTGAGGTTGTCCTGCTGCCATATTCCTTTGCAGTCACATTCCCCTGGGCCCTCTTGGTAGGGCAAGGAAGGGGCAGGCCCCAGGAAGTTGTGGGTCTCCAGGAATGTGGACATCTGTGCAGGTTCTCATGGAGAGACCAGGAGGTCTTAGAGAAATGTGGAAGTCTCTTGTGCAGGATTGTTTCTCTGAGGCCCAAGACAGGCATGCAACATACACTAGTTCACGAACGAATGCACTCTCTGGAGGCTCATCCCATTTGAGCTGTCAGGGTAGGGAGAGCGGAGATGCAGGAAGGATGCACAGACCACTGGGAGAGGCAAGTTCCAGTGGCTATGTGAGTAGAAAAATAACGAGCAGGTCACAGGGTATGTCCAGCCCCTCAGGATGGCCAGAGGCCAAACCAGAATGAAGCCAATGTCCAGAGGGGTCACCTGTGTGCCCCATGTGAGGTTGTGTTTGTTCAGGACAGTTTTCAGTCACAGGGGAATGGAACTCAACTCAAAATAGAGTAAGCAAAAATGAGACTATTGGCTCCCATAACTGGGCTATGTAGCACATGCTTCAGGCATAGCTGGATCCAGGTATTCAAATAGTGGCATCAGAGTCTAGTCTAATAGAACAGGGCGGAGTCGGCCTTGCCAGAACCACATGGACAGAGGGGAGGGGAGCGTGGTTCCCCAGAAGAAACTCGAGGTGCTATTGCCAGGAACAAGAGGATGGGTGCTGGGCAGGCAAGAAACAGATTTTCACTCAAAGGAAACAGTTGCATCTGCAAGGATGTTCCACAGGTAAAATTGGAGCAGAGCAAGGAGATTCGAATCCTGAACCCTGGGTGCAGCCACATGCAGGATAGGATTGCAAACTGGCAGCCCCTGGATCAGATCTACCCAGAGCTGTGGTTGGTCCCAGCTGTTTTAAAATTGTATGAGTCCACAAGAATATCCAAGCTTCTCTTGGCAACCCAAGAGAAGCATTCAGGCTGGGCCATGACACCACCAGGAAACAGCTGGGTGGGGCTGAGTAGCTGCTGCCCCCTTGAATATAGCATGAATCTCCCGCCGGGCTCAGTCCCCAGCACTCCTTATTGCCCACCCCCAGCTCCTCTGCATCAGTGTGTTCTCACCCAGCCCTTTGGGCATTTGTATCTGCACCTTAGAGCCTGGAGGGGACTGTGGTTGAGAGAAGCTGAGAGAAGGTAGGCACTGGTCCCCATCGAGGTAGCATGAGTAAGGCTTTGCTAAACATGGTTGGAGCAGAGCAGAGAGTGCGATGGGCCCCGCAGGCCCCATGGTCGCTCAGAGGCCCCCCAAAAATGCAAACAAGGTTTGGAGTCAAGGCCAGACCCTCCCAGCCACTCCGGTGAGGCCACAATGTCCCTCCTGGTTATCACCGACCCATCGAAGCCCTGCCATGCCCACCCTGCAGCCCAGGCCAGTAATACTCTCTAGCCCTGCAGCTCTTGGCCCCAGAAGCAGAAAAGCCCCTACAGTTTAGCAATTCAAGATGGTTTCTGCATTCTCCTCCTGCCCACCCCCCAAAACACACACATTGGAGTGTCTGGCAGTAGGCAAGCACTAATGTGGCTGAACTGCTTTGGGGGGACTTTGAAGGAAATTAATTACGACCAGCTGAGATGTGAAAAAGCTGAAAGGTGGCAGAAGCCAGGGACAACTTTACTTGGGAGCAACTGGAGCCCAGGAGGTGGGACGGCCAGGGAACTGCCCCTCCGTGGGGCCC